>NW_026571447.1:33279585-33730314 GCF_026225935.1 Boleophthalmus pectinirostris | reverse complement strand
ATAGCCAAGTTGAGATGACTTGAATTAAGAACGTTTTATCATGATTTGAGTACATTTCGCTTGATCAGTGAAATGATCTGTCAGTGGAATAAGACTTTTTGTACTTACAATATGAAAATTCATGTTGCTGCACTAAAAATAAGAAAAACAACTTTTTGCACTTAAAGTAAGAAACAAAATTGAATGTTGCTTGAATTAAGAAAAACACATTTATTCCACTAATAAATAATTTTACTTGTCAAGTTGAATCAACTCAAATAAAGTAAAATGTTCTTAAAGGCTTTGGAGGCAGGAGTGCTACTTGGATATGCAAAAAATGTGAAGAAATGTCCTTTTGGTGCTCTTCAGTGTAGGGACCAGTCTCAAATACAAAGTGGGAAAAAAAATGAGGCACTCAAAAAGTTACAACAACAGACAAACTTATTCATGGACATTAACTCAGGTCAAAGTTTTTATATTAGAACATTCATTAATTGTAACACTACCTATGTAGTATACAGACTTGAATGTCCATGTGGTCGTTTTTACGTAGGCCGAACAAAACGCAAATTGAAAAACAGACTGGCTGAGCACAAACAGGCTATAAGGACATATAACCCCCTGTATCCTATGGCCGTGCATTACAAAGAAGCCAACCATGGCAGCTGTAAAAGCCTAAAAGTCTGTGCAATTGAACATATTAAAAGAAACAATAAGAGGAGGAGATAGACTGAAAAAACTATTACAGAGAGAAACCTACTGGATCTACACTCTCAAGGCCACACAGTTTCCAGGACTCAATGGAGAGTTAGATTTCTCCCCCTTCCTTTAAAACTACAAGCTTTAAATGTGTAATCGATCCTTGTTTTATATCCCTGTCTTCTTGAAATTATTTAAGACTAGCCCTTAACTATATTATACAAACTATAGCTGAAGCACTTTTGAGTTATCGCACTCTATATATATCCTTACACTATGTATCTTTTTATACTTTTATACTATTTTCATATAATGTATCTATCTATGTGTTGGTTGTTGGGATTTGCACCATTTATGTCTTGTATTATTGTATTTGAATTTGTTTAGCCTATAATTAAGGTTTGTTAGGCCTACATGTCCCATCATGCATCACTGTGAACATGTGACCTACACCTATTACTTTAAATCTGCACTGTGAGAACCATCTGGAGTTTGCCCTGATGAAGGCCGAAGGGCCGAAGCGCGTTGGCGTATTTTAACTTGTCGTATTAAAGGCTTTTAATTATTTTGTACTTTTTGAGTGCCTCAGTTTTTTTCCCACTTTGTAAAATGTTCTTAATTTAAGTCATTTCAGCTTAACTAAATATTGTTTTTTTTTGGACCAGTCACAGCCCTTTTTGTGTAAATTGGGTTTTACGTTCCAGCGGCAAATCATCAGTGCAGGACTCTTGTGTGATGTCAGTTTCTGTGATGTTTGCAAATGTCCATGTGCGCTGAAACTTGATTTGAAAAAAAAAAAAAAAAAAGATCATGTATGAAATCGAAATTGCAATATCTGCCAGAAACGTCACAATTCATTTTTTTCTCGAAATCATTCAGCCCTATTAGTCTGTCTACATCTCCAAAGCTCCAAATGCTCTGTTCCACCTTTTAATGTCATGAAGCGTTAGTTTTCAAGTCATTAGTTCAGCAGAGATCGACAATTCCGGGGCTGAAATTATCCAAATGATTCTAGTGAAGGTGTACGAGTTTAAAAATTACCACATGACATCAAAAGATAGAACAGAGTGTCTTCTGTTTGAGAGGAAAAACTCCAAAAATATGCAGGTTTGTGTGTTAAAAATGTGTGAATGAAACAAAACACAACTCCAGGTTTGTTTGTGATGAGGAAATAACACTATAACAATGATCAGAAAAATACCTAAAATTGTCCTAAAATGAAAATAAATAATAATAATACAAATAATACAAATAATAATAATAATAATAATAATAATAATAATAATAATAATAATAATAATAATAATAATAATAATAATAATAATAATAATAATACAAATAATAATAATAATAATAATAATAATAATAATAATACAAATAATAATAATAATAATAATAATACATAGATAAAAATACATAAATAGATAAATAGATAAAATAAATAATTAGATAAAATAAAAAAAATAAAAAAATAAAATAAAATAAATAGATAAATAAGAAAAACTGTTTGCAACTGTTCAAGCTTGTTCCTCACTTTTCTAATTATTCATCACAATGAGTTTATGAGCAATTTTTACAACTTTATACCACAGGAGAGTTTTGTCCTCAAGCCACACCCCTTACAACAACTAGCATGCTAACAGCACACACCATTTTTGACATTTTGACCCTAAGAGCTACTTGTATTACTCATTTTACTGAACTACATGGACCAAAATAGAGTCACTCTGATACAGTCCAGTTTACTTGTGTTTTGTTTAGTCATTTTCCTCACAAATGTTTGCAAAAAAGTGAATAACCAAAAGCCACAAAAAGCAGAAGGATCTAATCACAATGCTTTGGTTTTGTGAGGTGGGGCTTTGAGAGAGAGAGGATGGAGTGTAGCAGTGGTCCAATAGGAGATCTCACAAAGGTTAATTAGGAAATAGTTCATCCAATTTGCCCCTTGCCAAACCAACAGGGAGATTACAAGTCCTGTGCCCCGAGCAAGAACTAAACCCTGCACTTTAGAGCCTGCAGCAATGCTTATCATGCAACATTTTTTACAATTAGGCCCATTGTTTGTATAAATCTGTCTGCTACAATACACTGCACAAAGGCCTGTACTTTTATCACAGCTGTTGGTGCACTGTATACCGTATCTTTTGGTCTATAAGTCCCTGCGGAGTATAAGTCGCACCAGACAAAAAATGAAGAAGAAAAAACATAAGCCACACTTTTTGTTTTTTTATCTTGTATCTTGAAAAGCAAGTTCTATTAAAAACAATAGAAGAGAGAACAACATGTTGTTACCGTCACATATGAACAGTTCTTCAGATAAACTATAACATAAACAGCAGAACAGAACAAGTTTACCAAACTCTCCATCTCACTCCAAATCATTAAATCCGTTAAATTCTTCATCCTCGGGGTCACTTCTGAGCAACTTCACGACCTCCAGAGGTAAACAGAGCGCCGCTTCCTCTTCTGTGTCGCTGTCGTCAGACTCAGCATCAGTTCCAGTTAGAATTACTCCGGCTTTTCTGAATCCAGACAGGATGGTTTCAGTGTCACTGAAGTCCAGGCTTTGTCCATCCATCCAATGACTTCCAGTAAAGTTTCATGGTGCACCCTTCTGTTCTCACAAGTTTCTCACTCACTCCAAACTGTTTTCAGCTGAATATTTCGCTACTTGCAGTTTGTAATCTGCAAAATATGATTTTCTTTTTGGTGGCATTTGTCTTCAGTCTTCTCAGTCGTCTTTATACGTTTGTTAAATGTTCAGTGGTGCGATCGACTGACATGATACAGACAGGACAGAGGCTCTTTCTGCAGGAGACATGCGCAGTAGAGCCAAGTGACAGTGGTACAGGAGGAACAGGAGCAGCAGATACTGACACACAAGACTAGAGCCTCTCACGACTGTCAGTGTGAAAATTTTAATATATAAGTCTCACCGGAGTATAAGTCACAGGAAACACCCAAACCATGAAAAAGAAGTGTGACTTATAGTCCGAAAAATACGGTATATAACTCCCTCTAACTATTTATATTGGTTTCAGTACACACTTACACTTATGTTTACAAATATATTTTTAGTCAAATTTTTGGCTCTCTATTGTACTTGTACTTATATTTGAGTAATAGAACATGTATATATACTGTGACTCGTTATGTGAGCTTAAAGGTGTGTCATAATGCTGTTACCTCCTCAAAAACATACTTAAAGGTGTGTTTTCATTCGCACTTGTTGGAGTAATCCTGGTTTATTATTAGTCTGTCTACATTTCCAAAGCTCAAAATGCTCTGCTCCACCTTGTGATGTCATGTAGTGGTAGTTTTCAAGTCAACAGCAGGGAGATTGTCAGTTCCAGGGCTGAAATCGTCTGAATGTTTCTAGTGAAGGTGTGTGGAGTTTAAAAACACAGTGGAGCACTTTCTGTTTTAGTTTGAGAGAAGAACTCAGCCTAAATATGCAGGTTTGTGTGTTTAAACGTGTGTGAATGAAACAAAACACAACTCCAGGTCTGTTTGTGATGCGGAAACAACATTATAACACATCAGAAAATATCGTAATACAGGATTTTTAAGTAACAGTACTCTTACTTGAGTACACTTTTTTGACTACTCTACGTATCTCTGAGTAGGAGTATTTTTTCATTATTTCTCAAACTACTTTCATATCCGGGTTTTAACCAGTAAATGTGGCTAAAATCAACAAGACAAAATGTGTTTTTTTATTTACAAATCAAAGTTTCTGCTGCTGTTGTATTTTGCTCAATTGAAAATCCAACAAAGTAGCAAAGGATTGATAAAGTACTGCATTTTCATTTTAATTGCAAGTTGTTTTGGCAGACTAGACTACTACCAGGAACACACTTACTTGATCTCCTTTTTTCTTTTTGTTTTTTCCAAATTCCAAAGACAAAAAAAAAGCAAGCGAGGATTGTATGTAATGTCACTTCCTGTTTCCTTCTCCCTCTCGTCACTGCCGTTAAGTGGAGTAAAGTGAAGGCCTATTCTGAAGGTTTTTTCACAGTCTCACAAAAAACACTTGCTGGTTTTTGACTGCTTTTCAGCCTAACCTTGTATATTAGTTTTTTTTATTTTTGCCTTTTTGTTGTTTTTTGGTGAGAGACGCGCCATTAACTCTGCTCGTCACTTCCATTTTCATTTTCCTTGATTGAATACGGAATGCTTTTTGTTCATTGCCCCGATTACCGCTGGAAATTGCTCGAGGATTTGTTTGTGTTTTTTAAAGTGCAGATTCATACGTTCTGTTAGCCGCTTTCGGTGACGCATTAGAACGCGTTTGTTTACTGACTTGTTTCTGTAATCATTTCTTTTTTGTGTGTGTGTGTGTCCAGAGGCAGCTGAGGAAGAGGAAGTGCTACCTGATCGTCATCGGAGCCGTGGTCTTGGCCATTCTCATTATTATTATCTCAGTTTCAGTGAGGAAGTAACGATCTGGTGAGTAACTTGTGTTTTATTTACTTAAAGGTTCAGTGTTACGAATTGACCTAAGTTATAATGTGGTTGCCTCATCGAAAACAGACCTGGAGTTGTGTTTTGTTTCATTCACACCTTTGAGTAACAATTTATTATTAGTCCGTCCACATCCCGAAAGCTGAAAACGCTCTGTCCCACCTTGTGATGTCATGAAGCGGTAGTTTACAAGTTATCAGCTACAGCATTTTTTACATGCTGTTGTTTAGCTGAGATTGGCAGGTCCAGGGCTGAAATTATCCAAACTAGTTTCCATTTTTAAGCCAAAGATGTTCATTTTGTCTTCTTATATACTTTAACTTCTTGGGTTCTTTTTAAAGACAATGCAGTAAAGTGTGTTTACCTTGTTGACATGTTTCGGCTGCTGCTGCATCTTCAGAACTGTCACCGGTGTTGGTGGTGACGTGTCGTATATCAGCTGTTGTTACTTCCTGTAGGCGTGGTCAGCCTGATGGACCTGGCAGGTCGCTCAGACTGACCACGCCTCCCGTCGCCCGGTGTCTCTGGAGGAGGGTGTCCCAGGTGTGTGAAAGGAGGAACGCGCCGTCATCACGGTTAATGCTGTTCCGTGCCTCGTTTCAATGGCCTCCTTGATCCAGCGTTTGAACTTGTTGTTTTCCGATCCAATGACCCGAGCCCCAGATCCCCAGTCCATAATGTGATAATGTGGTTGTTCCTTTTGCAGTGTCTGATATGGCAGATTTTAGGTTTTCCTGTTCTGCTTTATCTTTTTGTGTTCTGGTGAGTCTCCCTGATGTTTCCTTTTCGCATTCTTTTGGTGTTCCTTTTTTCGAATGTACACCCCAAAGATAAAATCTCACAAGAACAAAAATGCAACGCCATATACAAAATTCAATGTAAATCATGCAATAAATCATACATAGGGGAAAACAGGCCGGACATTCCACGTTCGAAAAAAGGAACACCAAAAGGAATGCGAAAAGGAAACATCAGGGAGACTCACCAGAACACAAAAAGATAAAGCAGAACAGGAAAACCTAAAATCCGCCATATCAGACAGTGTAAATGGAACAACCACGTTATGGATCGGGACGGGGCTCGGGTCATCGGATCGAAAAACAACAAGTTCAAACGCTGGATCAAGGAGGACGGTGAAATCAGGAAACGAGACAACATTAACCGTGATGACGGAGCGTTCCTCCTTTCACACACCTGGGACACCCTCCTCCAGAGACACCGGGCGACGGGAGGCGTGGTCAGTCTGAGTGACCTGCAGGTCCATCAGGTCTGACCACGCCTACAGGAAGTAACAACAGCTGATATACGACACGTCACCGCCAACACCGTGACATTTCTGAAGATGGCTCGCAGCTAGCAGCCGAAACATATCAACAAGGTAAACACACTTTACTGCATTGTCTTTAAAAAGAACCCAAGAAGTTATAGTTTCCATATTTTGTTAGACGCCATTTTGAGGACCTGGCTTTGTTTTGAATTGTTAAAGGTGCATGTTACTTTTCTGGTGGCAGGTCCGTCCATCAAGTGCTTTTCTCCGTTGTTATGTTATTGCTTTGTCTAGAAGGTTTCAAAGTATGGGAATTAAGCCTTTCTATCTTCTGTCAGACCAAACCAGACCAAGTTACAGGTCAGATCTGTGGAGAGGCGACCACACTCAGTCAGAATGCTTGTTTTTTTTTTAGGTATTTTAGAACCAAAAACTTGTAATTAAATAAGCCAGATCTTTGACATTTTTTGCCCTAGCAACATAAAAATTGGCAGCGCACAGGCTCGCACGCAATACGATGACAACCTCCGAATTTGAGATCGGTGGGATAAGCGGTTCGAGAGTTATGTGTGGAAAAAGACAAACAAACAGACACACGGAGAGATGTTCTTTGCATTCCTTGCACTAACAGATAGATGATTCTAGAAGATGTATGGAGTTTAGTTTTTTTTTTCCTGTTTGAGAGAAGAACTCAAGCCTAAATATGCAGGGTTTGTGTGTTAAACATGTGTGAATGAAACAAAACACATGATTTGGAAACATTTTAACATACGTACGCCTTTTAAAGAGGAGATATTACACTGCTATGGGGCATTAATTATTAACTACATATTATCATATAGTTCTGAAACATGTATGGATCACATCTAAAACCTCTTCAGGCGTGATTCTCATGAGGGAACAGCATTATAACATGGTAGAAAGCTCCAAAAAGTCAGTTTTATAGATAACTAAGTTTGTAATACTATACTTTGGTAATATAACACTGGAAAAACAAACAAACAAACAAACAAAACAATATCAAGGTAAGTTAAAATGAATTAAATTAAGAACATTTTGCTTTATTTAAGTCGATTCAACTTGACAAGTAAAATTATCTACCAGTGGAATAAGTTTGTTTTTCTTAATTCAAGCAACATTCGATTTTGTTTCTTATTTTAAGTACAAAAAGTTTTTGTTTTTTTTTCTCTTATTTTAAGTGCAGGAAGATGTATTTTCATATTTTAAGTACAAAAAGTCTTATTCCACTGGCAGATAAATTTACTTGTCAAGTTAAACTGCCTCAAATCATGATGAAACCTTCTTAATTCAATATCTGGGTTTCACGTGACGTCACAGGGCTACGTTTGTCAGCACTCAAAATCAGATGGAGGGCAGGAAGTGAACTGACTGGAGGAAAATGCCGATGTGTTGTGTAGTTTACGGCTCTGCCAATCGTTCTAACCGAAAGAAGGAAAAGCGATTTTTTTAGAGTACCGAATATAGCCGTCCACAAAGGTCAGAAATGGGAAAAACTGACAGAACAAAGCCGTAAAAAGTGGATTACAAACTTGTTTGTGGTCGGGAGGAGCAGAATTCTCTAATGCTCGTGTCTGCAGTGAACACTTCGTCAAAGGTTTGTTACAAAGATAAATTGTTTTTTGTGGTTTACCTAAACATAAACGAATCATTAACGACTAACAGCTAACGACGTTTGTTGACATTAAATAGTTCAGATAGAGGTTACTGCCGATACGCTGCAGTTTTTCCCATAACGTCTATACACATAAAATAACAGAAACACTCACCCCAGCTAAGACCAAACGATAATCATCATTTAGGCGTTTTGCACCAAGGTTGAGGATCCATCTACTGACAAAAAAGTTCTATGCCTCCAAACTTTTGTACTTTGCCTTCATCTGTTGTCTGGTGTAGAACGATGTCTGAAGAGTTAAATAGTTCGTGATCTCCTCTGCCTCGATTGTCGGCAAATCTTTTACTTCAGTCAAAAATTCTCTCATTTTCAATAAGATCAGTGTCACGCCCAATATATTTGTCGACAAACTGCTCGTACTTTTGCCTTGATACTGGCTCTAAATCCTTACAATAAGAACTCTTCTCCATATCTGTGTTCTCCAGAGCCGTGTTTGTTTGTCGTGTTTGTCTTCACTTCCTGCCCTCCACCTGAAATTCGCGCATCATCGTGATCACGTGACTGAAACCCTCCTAGTCATCTGAACTTGACTAGATTTAGTTCTTGCAGTGTAAACAGTGTTACAGCACCTTAGTTTATCTGATAGTGATGAATAGGACAAAACTATTCCACAGTGCTATAGCCTTCAGTTTATTTATAATACACATTTAGAAGAGCTTCAGTGCTTCACGTAAAAGTCACAAACAAAAATACAGTACAAGCACACACATACACCAAGATATCTTCTAGCTTATATTAAAGGTGCACTATGTAACTTTTTTGGTTGGGAGTCCGTCACCTGCTTGTTTCTATAGAGATGTCATTGCTTCTGTCTGGAATGTTCTCTATCTTATATTTATTCAATTACAGGTGATATTATAGCTCAAAAATATCTAGAAAAAACATGTATTCTGACTGTGAGCGGGGTCGCCTCTCCACAGACCTGAGCTGTAACATGGTCTAGTTTGGTCTCCATGATGATAGAAAGATTTAATGCCATACTGTGAAACATTCTAGACAAAGAAATAACATCTCCATGGAGGAAATAATTTGACTGACCCTGCACCAGAAACGTTACACAATGCACCTTTAAATGCGAGGGAGAAGAGGTGAGTTTTCTTTATGTTTTTAAGACGAGACTGAACCTTAAAGTCCCTATACCAGAGCTTTTGACAGATCAGATATCCCCGGTGAGAAATTTAGCAATAGCAATAGCTTTAGCAGTAATAAAAAAGCAATACAGTGAGTATGGAAGTCAAAATACAGGACATATACACTCATATCTTCTATTTCTACTCTTCCCACTGTGACTAAGTCTGCAGATGACAAATGCTTTCTGTTCACAATGTTTCTTGCACTGCTCCTTCAGATATGATTTTGTTTTTGTCATTGTTGTAGTCTGCAGTATCTCTTGAAAATACCAAACTGGTACTGAGATGGCTACGAGTGATTACGAGTACGAGTGTAAAGACTCGATATTACGCTAAATTTACTCTTGTGTAGTGAGTGTGGCAAGAACTTTGTAGGCAAGGTTATACGTTTTACATCAATTCATTTAATTCATAAAGTTTAAGGGAAAAGGGAAGGGGGGACAGAGTAAAAAAACGTTAAAACTTGTGCGCTGGTGGGCGTCTTCGTAACTTATAATTAGGGTAACTAGGGTTGTCCCGATCCGATCACATGATCGGAAATCAGCACCGATCACGTGATTGCGGACTCGATCCTGACTCGGACGTTATGTGCATATCAGGTATCGGATAAATAATATATGTATATAACACACAGGACACACAGCACACAACAGTTTTTCTGAGGCGTGGGATTTGTTCAGGGACGTCCCCAGCACCTGCTGTTCTAGAGGCACATTTACACTGGGACTTTTGGGCCATGTCGTGCTCGGGCGCTGTTGCCTGTGGTTCTGTGGCCCGTGTTCACACCTGTGCGGCCGATGGCGTCATCACACGGTGCTGTTTGTTGCAAACAAAACAAACAGCGCTGCTGTGCACCGGAGCTGGCGCTATTGGCAGAGAAGGTCCGTCCAGCATCGTGGAGTGTCTATTGAGCGGCAGGACCGATGTTGTGGTGCGCGCTCTGCTGTGGGTTTGTGGATGTGGTGGGGGTGCGGGGGAGAGGGGGCGATCAGCGGAGAGGGTCTGTGGGGCTTCTGTCATCTCATCTTTATTTGGTAAGATTTTGTATTATTTGGATTTCATAGATGAGCCTAAATGTTTCAAATATAATGCACAGGCTTCCATATAATATCAAAGATTGTGCAGAGTCGAGTCTCAGGGTCTGATCTGATTCTGGTCTGGTTCCTGTTTTGTCCAGTTCATTAAGTTTACTAAGTTACATATTCCAAGACCAGACTGTGAAAAGTCAAGATTTTCAGCAATGATGATGAATGGTTAGAAAAGGTAATAAAATTAAAGCTTTGGATATTTGATTTTTCACAAGTTCAGCCCAAATACTACACATGAAATCAACACAATCTGATCCCCTCACACATCCTGACCCTTATTCTTTGCTCTCAGTTCATTTTATAATGTTTTATAGAAGTACCGGATTGGAACTCGGTATCGGCAGATACTCAAAATCAAAGGACTCGGACTTGGGGGCAAAAAAATGTGATCGGGACATCCTTACTTATATCCTCCGGTATCAATGTTCATCCATCTCCAGTGGGTACTAGAGTGATTGAACAGGTCTCTTGATGATTGTTCTGGATGGTAAACAAATTGCACATGACCTGATTTTTCCGTCTCTGCCTACAAACGTCTCTTCTATTCATCCTATTTTCCATGTATGTTTACGTTGCATGTCCTCAAATATTAAAACTGTATGTCCAATATTAAATGACACTGATGAGCTCTGATTGGTCACGCAGTGGGCTGAGCGAAGTTCCATCATGTACTCTTTCCTCCATCGGTTCCAAAAGTGATTTATCAGTTTTTTGTCGATACGTCCATCTTCATGTCCATCGGTCTGGAAGAGTTAAGGTTATGTTAGGATTAGGAAGAGGTAGAAAAGTAGAAGAATAAGTTTTGAGCTTTGGGTCAGGTTTAGGAACAGTCACATCACCCACTGCAGCCTGAAGTGACCCAAATCCGATTTTTTGGCCCCTATGTGACCTGTATCTGATCTTTTAATGACAGCCTGAACAACACAGATCCATTTTTTTTCAAATGCGACCCAGGACACTTGGATATGTGGTCCTAAAACCGATTCATATCCGATCTTTTGACATGTGACTTCAGTCTGAACGGCCAAAGTGCATTCATCCACCTACACGTTATCAACAAGCCACAAACGTCACTATTCTGCGCTGAAGTAGGCGAAAATTGTTAATGAACTCTGTGTCACTGAAGTGAAGCACATCACCACTCACCACTCTTGGCTACGTCTCCGCATCCACACGTTCCTTTCAACGGACGTCGCTGCCGCTGCCCCACAAAACACCACAGCCAAAAACCTCGTCCTTCTCCTTCTCAATCTCCTCCTTAAAACAAGTAAGTTGTTCATGTTCTGGCTCCGGTACGAGAGGAACTTTAAAATCTCCAGGTGCTCGATGCTGCGTCCATGTTTGGACAACTTCAATAAACACAGAGCACGCTCGCTGTGGTTGACGTCATCGTGTCTCCAGTGCACATGCGGGACACTTTTGGGCCGTGTAATGTTCACACTGGAGTCATATTATTATTATTATTATTATGTTTATTTATTTCGGACAGTAATACATAGAACATAAATTAAAAAACAAAAACAAAAAAACTAAATAATAAAAAAAAGACAAAAAAGTAAATACATAGATATAACACAAAAAGTAACTATTTTTATTCTATAATAACACGGCAAAATAAATGTTACGCAGAATTTTCCTTGTGTCCGAAAAAGGAGTGGGAGGAAGTAAATACTTATTTAACCCCCCCTTTTTTCTACAGTCCCAAATTAATGAAGAACAAATACAGACTTCTCATTTCCTGTACATTATAAGCAATAATTGCACAGTACCTCCATTGCATTACAATCTAACAGACAACAACAAATATATGTATATTATGTACACAGATATAGTACACATCATATACACAGATATAATATATACATACCTACATACACATCACATACCCATGCATACCTATATATATATATAATATATATATATATATATATATATATATAATATATATATATAATACACATCACATACCCATGCATACTATATATATATATATACATATATACACCATATACATACACATACATAATACATGCACACATATACCCTAAGCACTCATTTCTTCCGCACAGTATTTTGAAATAATAAATTTTTTAATTGCCCTTTTGAATACATGTATATTCGAACAAAGTTTTAATTCTATTTTCAAGTTGTTCCATAATTTCACACCACAAACAGAGACACAAAAACTTTTTCTTGTCGTTCGAGCACGAGGCAATTTAAAATTCAAAATCCCCTCTTAAGTTATAGTTTGTTTCCCTTTCACAAAAAAGTAGTTGAAGATTTTTTGGTAAGTGCTTATTTTTAGCTTTATACATGACTTGTGCAGTTTGGTACAGAATCAAATCATTCAGTTTGAGTAATTTGGCATGAATAAACAGTGGATTAGTATACATATATATACAAGTCGCATTTAATTGGAAATGTGAACGACCTCGCAAAAACATCGGATGTCACATAAAAATCTGAATTGAGCATTAAGCCCTGCAGTCTGAACGTAGCCTAAGTCCTGGTGAACTGACCAAGTGACCGTCCTTGTACTGACCCAGTGAACTCTTTAGACTCATCGATCGTCAACCAAACCCTTTGTTGCACTTGATTTGACTTTCCACTTCACATGCGACACGTTTAACAATGCAAAACCACTCTGCCACTCTGATTTCACTCTTCTTATTTCCCACAGGTTTGAAAAGCAACATTTTTTGACAAATATTGTTTTTTTCCCCTCCTTGACGTTCGATACGAGATGGGCCTGCTTGCATAAACTATCGATCCGCACCTATTTTCCACAGAGGAGGCAGGGAAATGGAAATCCCAGCGAACAAAGCCTTCTATTCATAAAACAGTGGTACAAATCAATACTCCCCATGGCGACGGGCCCATGCGGAGCCACTGTTAGCGGTTAGCAGGTTAGCAGTTAGCGCCTTGAGGCAGACTCGGGGCTAAAAATAAAGAAGACGTATGGTGGAGCGGGGCTAAAGATAGCACGGGCTGGACATGTGAGTTCACTTTGGCCCCGGGCGCAGACGGACCTTGCTCGTGTAATGTTCAATTAGTTAAAGGAAAGCTTCTGTGTGGGGGTTTAAAGAGTTCAGGTCTGCGGGGATGGAAACGGTGCAAAGATCAGGTGAAAAAAAATAGAAAAAACTGCAAAAAGAAACACTTTCAAGGTGAGTTAAAATGACTCGCAGTAACAAAATTTGATCTTGATTTGTAAAATGACCGGCAGTTGTTAAATGCAAAAAAGAAAAGTAATAAAGTACAAAATAAGTACAAAAAAGTCAAGATAGTAGTAATGATACCCAAGTCTCACGATACGATATTTACTGTGATATCGTGGAGAGGCTCATGGTTAAGGATGTAACAATATCCAAATCTTTCTGTACGATATTTTCACGATATACATCTCACAGTATGATATTTATTACAGTATATTGTGGAGGCTAAACAGCTAAAACTGTTGATATTAGGGATGTAACAATAACCAAAATATTGTGATATCGTATCGTCAAAGTTCTCTCAATAATATCGTGGACCGTCACAATATATCGAATCAATAAGTCTCTGCTTAAATAAATAGTTATGGTGCAGCAACAGCTACAAAAAAAAAAAAAAAAAAAAAAAAAAAAAAACAGAGGGAACTACATAGACCATGATCCTAGCTCCATTTCAGCAAGAAAAACTACAAAGATACAAAAAAAACAAAACAGCGTAACAGGCGTAAAACCACGTTAGGCAAGTCAAACTAAAACATTGACTTCAGCTTAACGATTCTTATCATTGGCATTAAGTCCAGAGTTGATCATCAAATTACAAGGCACTTTTAAGAAACTTGAAAAAAAAAAACAAAAAAAAAATAACAGTTAGGTGCATATGACCATTATTTCAGTGCAGACTACATGAAGAAATAACAGTTCTAAGCACTTTTAAGTCTTAGTTCTTTGGATTAAGTCTTGTCAAGGCATTTTAAGAAGAAAAAGTAGGATATTAGCCTCCACAAAATATCACAATAAATATCGTACCGTGAGGTTCATACCGTGACAATATCGTATCATGAGACTTGGATATCATTACACCCCTAGTTGATATGCAACTTTTTTCTTCTTAAAATGCCTTGACAAGACTTAATCCAAACAACTAAGACTTAAAAGTGTTTAGAACTGTTAGAACCGTCATGGAAACAGCTCGTGTCAGGTCCAGGGCACAGAGCCACATCACTTCCTGCATGTCCACAGTGTTTATTACATTCGGAGTTGTACATTTTGAGTGAAATAAAAATAGCAAAGGATGTGATGCATAATTTGGAATGTGGAAACTGGAGCGCCCGGAGGAAACCCATCCAGACACGGGGACGGGTTTCCATGTGCCTTATTTGAGAAATATCTGCACTTAGAGCGGCTTGTTCAATTGAAATGAACACAGACTCTCAGAGCATCGACCATTTTGACTCACTACACTCTTTGGCAAAGCTTGGGCCGATCAAAATGGATGAAGCGCATGCATTTGGCAGAAAACAACACAAGTTCCTGTTGGGCACTCGTTTTCCCTACGTCATCACACAGCCTGCAGGTTATGTAGGATAATGCTGGAAATATACTGAGAAAGCTGCTTTTCTCTAGCTTGATTCGTCAGTCAATTTCATTTTGTAGAAACTGTCTGACCTCGCAGTGTTAGAATTCATTCGTTCGACGTTAGGCAGGTACTGTTTATCATTTAACCAATCGCTGCTATTTGGTCATGACGTATGTAATGGGGCTAACTGGTATATTAAGCTTTTCCCAAATCCCGTAGAAGAAGGGCAATAACGTCTTTCCCCTTGATAAAATTCACCAAACTTTCTCTTTGTTCCGGCTTTAAATCCTCGATCTCTAGAATCGTTGCCAACACTGAATATATGACTCTTTGCTGATTGGCTGGTGCCCAAACTTGCACTTCTGGGGATTTTGCGAACCGTCTATTGTATTTTGATTCCTGACCTAGTCGCTGGAGAGAAAGTAAATTGAGCGGAGGCACTAGGTGGCACCAGCCTGACTAGCTTTTCTCAGCTCTTCAAGGAAATGAAGTAAGGTTCTATCTTTAATGGTTGGAATGTTATGCATGGTTATATAAAACATAATCCCAGGCATCGTATATGATACTGTTGGTCTGGAAGGATTATTAAACATGTGTGAATGAAACAAAACACAACTCTAGGTTTGTTTTCGATGAGGAAACAACATTATAACATAGATAAGAAAATATCGTAATCATAATATGGGCCCTTTAAATGTGCACAATGTAACTGCTTGTCTCCGTGGAGTTGAGTTTAAAGCCACAGTTCAGAACATTACATTCACCAGAAAAGAAAAGGGCTGAACTAAAAATACGAGGTTTAATTCTGCTCTGAAGTCTTTGGGACACTGGTAACTACTCGTATTCCCAATGCAAATTATTATATAGCTCAATCATTACAAGACACACCAAATCTTCACAGCATTTTAAAGTACCCCTCCTTGTGCAAACCAAAGCTCATTTAGTGCATATCCTCTCTGTGGACTTCATAAAGCCTTATCTTATCTCATATTAAAAAAAGGCAGTGCTTCAGAACTCTCCAGCCTCCATCCAGTTTCCGGCACAAATCTCCTTTTGCTTGAGTGACGGAGATCCAAGATTAGCTGCTCTTCTCGTTCATGGAAAAAAAACACAAAATTCTGGTCTTTTTGGCAGATGAGGCTGGATTACTAACCGTCTCCTCCATCCCCACAGGAGCGACATGTTTGAGAGACGGAGATGGGGTTTAGGGGCACAGCAGTTGTTAGCTTTGGCAAAGTCTACACATTTTTTTTTTTTTCAATAGAAAATAAATATCCAAATGAGCAAACTTGGCTCCTCTCTATCAATATTTAAGTGGTTTTAGCACAATGGAGTTTGCAGTGTAAATGTGGGCTTGGTTAAAGTTTTATTACTTTTTAATGTATAGTTGAGTCTTTAAACATCTGCATGGTGTGGTCAAAGTCCATCCATCCATTTTCTTCCGCTTATCGTCGTCAAGGGGGCAGCAGTCTAAGCAGGGACTCCCAGATTTCCTTCACCCCAGACACGTCCTCCAGCTCCTCCGGGGGGACCCCAAGGCGTTCCCAGGCCAGCCGAGAGACTTAGGCTACGTTCACACTGCAGGGCTTAATGCTCAATTTGGATTTTTTGGTGAAATCCGATGTTTTTGCGAGGTCGTTCACATTTCCAATTAAATGTGACTTGTATGTGATCTCCAGTGTGAACATTAAACGGCCCAAAAGTGTCCCGCATGTGCACTGAAGGACACGATGACGTCAACCGCAGCGAGCGTGCTCTCTGTTCACGGAAGTTGTCCAAACATGGATGCGAGCATTGAGCACCAGGAGATTTTAAAGTTTCTCTCGTACCGGAGCCAGAACATGAACAACTTACTTGTTTTAAGGAGGAGATTGAGAAGGAGAAGGACGAGGTTTTTGGTCGTGGTGTTTTGTGGGCAGCGGCAGCAACGTCCGTTGAAAGGAACATGTGGATGTGGAGACGTGGGCAAGAGTGGTGAGTGGTGATGTGCTTCGCTTCAGAGACACGGAGTTCATTTACAATTTTCGCCTTCTTCAGCGGAGAAAAGTGACGTTTGTAACTTGTTGATAACGTGTAGGTTGATGAATGCACTTTGGCCGTTCAGACTGAAGTCACATGTCAAAAGATCAGATATGTATTGGTTTTAGGAGCACATATCGAAGTGGCCTGGGTCGCATTTGAAAAAATCGGATCTGTGTCGTTCAGATTGTCACTAAAAGATCAGATACAGGTCACATAGGGGCCAAAAAATCTGATTTGGGTCTCCTCAGGCTGCAGTCTGAATGTAGCCATAGTTCCTCCAGCCCGAGCCACCTCAGCTGCTCCTCTCGACGTGGAGGAGCAGCGACTCTACTCCAAGCTCCTCCCGTGTGACTGAGCTCCCTATCTCTAAGGGAGCGCCCATCCACCCTGCGATGGAAACTCATTTTGACCGCTTATATCCACGATCTCATCCTTTCGGTCACAACCCAGAGGTGTGGTGAAAGTAACTACTGTAATTTCCGGACTATAAGCCACTACTTTTTTCTCACACTTTGAACCCTGCATCTTAGACAATGATGCAGTGAATATATGGACAGATTATTTGTTTGGCGCATTGTTTGTTCGTATATACGGTCTATGGTTTGGCAAAAAGCGTCACTGTCTGTCCATGATTACACACGGATCTAGGATTCACATTGCTAGTGATGTTGCCAGCACTAAAACAGTTTATTGTCATGTGATAAAATACGTTCTGATGCTAAATGAACATTAGTGAGTTGTTTTCTGATCTGGTTAAGTCCTTGTGTAAAGTGTTGCAAGAAGAGGTTGTTGAGTGGAGTTTGTTGAATCATTGATGCTTTGATGTCAGATTGCGTTTAACCATAAATTAACTGGGGATGCACTAATACAAAACTGGTATTGGATAGTGGCACAGATCTCGAAAATGTAGAGGATTTGGTATCA
This sequence comes from Boleophthalmus pectinirostris, assembly GCF_026225935.1. Taxonomy (NCBI): domain Eukaryota; kingdom Metazoa; phylum Chordata; class Actinopteri; order Gobiiformes; family Gobiidae; genus Boleophthalmus; species Boleophthalmus pectinirostris. Next base: position 33,712,479 of record NW_026571447.1, on the reverse strand, counting down.
GTTTCCAGGATAGCAGTTCAGACGATATTACATTTTAGTCTATAAACTGGTGTAATAAGGTGATTTTATTGGCCAGTGGTGTTCCAAATGTCCCAATATTAAACTTACATTTTTACAAAGCTTTTTTGTAGTTATAAAACACATTTGGATATATCTATATACATTATTTTTTACATTAAGCTGTTTGTGTTAAAAGGAAATAAATGTTATTTTCAGTCTCTGCGTTGTTATCTGTTGATAACAGGTTTACTTAAATCCAAACTATTGATTTTGGTATTGAAAAAGACAAAGCTGGATCGATGCATCTCTAAAAGTAACCTTTTATGTTCATAATAAAAGACACAAAATGTTATAAAACTATTTAAATGTGAGATTTGAATCACATTTATATAACACTATGACAAAGCAGATATATGTGTCGTCTAAAATGCCCCTTTGCACAGTAAAGTGTGAATATTGTATAAATCATCTGAACGTGAATGGTTTTCTCGAGTCTATTGACAAAGACGGGTCAATTGGACTCTTTGAGGTGCAATTACTGAGCGATCAGTAAACGCCTCTGTGTCCAGCTCCCTCTTTGTCTGTCTCAGGACTGCTCTTAATAACACTGCACCAGCACTTTGACAAGTGCACTCTGCACATGGAGCCCAGGAGGAAGTCTGAAGGCTTCAGAAGGGGAGTGAAAGAGGAGAGGGAAAAGGAAAAGTGAAAAAGAGGGTGAAAGAGGAGAGTGACAGAGGAGAGAGTGAAAGAGGAAAGTGAAAAAGGAGGTAAAAAAGGAAACTGACAGAGGAGAGAGTGAAAGAGAGTGAAAAGGGGGAATTAAAAGAGAGAATGAAAAGAGAGTGCCAAAGACTGTAGTGAACGAGGAGGGTAAAGAGGGGCCTAAAAAGAGAGAGTGAAAGAGGAGAGCATAAAAAGAGTGAAAAGGGAGAATGAAAGAAGAGTGAAAGAGGGGTGTGGAAAAGGAGAGGGGCAGAAAGTGAAAGAGGACAGTAAAAGGGGGGAATAAAAAGAGAGTGAAAAGTGAGAGTGAAATTGGAGAGTGACAGAGGAGAGTGAAAAAGAGAGTGAGGGGAGAGTGAAAGGGGAGTAAAAAGAGAGTGAAAAGTGAGAGTGAAGGAGGAGAGTTAAGAGGAGGGGGCAAAGGAGAGTGAAAGAGGAGAGTAAAAAAGAGAGTGAAAAGGGAGAGTGAAAAGGAGACTCACAGAGACTGAAAGAGGAGAGTGAAAGGTAAAAAAGGGAGTAAAAAGAGAGAGTGAAAAGGGAGCGCCAAAGACGGTAGTGAACGAGGAGAGTAAAAGAGGGGTGTAAAAGAGAGTGAAAGAGAAGAGTATAAAAAGAGTGAAAAGGGAGAGTGAAAGAGAAGAATGAAAGAGGGGTGTGTAAAAGGAGAGTGAAAAGGAGACTGGCAAAGAGTGAAAGAGGAGAGTAAAAGTGGGGAGTAAAAAGAGAGTGAAAAGTGAGAGTGAAGGAGGAGATTTAAGAGGAGAGTGACAAAGGAGAGTGAAAGAGGACAGTAAAAGAGGGGAGTAAAAAGAAAGAGTGAAAGAGGAGAGTATAAAAAGAGTGAGAGAGGGAAGGGAAAAGGAGACTGGCAGAGAGTGAAAAAGGGACTACAAAAGGGGAGTCAAAAGGGAGAGTGAAAGATGGGAGTGAACGAGGAGAGTAAAAAGAGGAGAGTATAAAAAGAGATTGAAATAAGGAGAGGGGAAAAAAAGAGAGTCCATATTTTCTGGGGTTTCCAAGGATCAAAGAAGTGTCCGCTGGGAATAAAACATGGAAATATGAGAGATTGAAAGCGTTAAGGTTCGTGATTATTTAGCGGTTTAGTTTTTGCCCACCAAGTCGACGGTAAAAGGTTTGATTTCAGCTCCGTCTGGTGCTTTCTGTCAGTGTGTCCTTAAGCAACACACTTCACCCATTTATGATATATGTGGAAATATTGTAAGAAGGAGAATGAAAGAGAAAAGGACAGTGATGAAGGATTTTGCAAGAGGAGTGAAAAAAGAGAGTGAATGAGGAGAGTAAAGAACAAGAGAAACGGGTGACTGAAAGGGCAGAGAGAAAGAGTAGAGTGAAAATGGAGAGTGAATGAGGCAGACGGCAGTTGCAGCAGTAGAGCCGGTTTTCCAAAGGTGCACTGATAAATGGAAACCCCGAGCTGAGAGAGAGAGAGAGGGAGGGAGGGAGGGAGGGAGGGAGGGAGGCAGAGCTTTTAAAAGATCAACTGGAGCAGAAAAATGTGCGATGGAAGTTTACAGTCAGGAACCTCGCTCTGAAGTCCAGGAGCACCGGGCGACCTGCAGACCCCAACCACGTCAGGACTTTTGAAACTTAGACCGTGGCATATTTCTGTGTCTCCAAATGGAAACTTCTAAAGGGATCCTGTGGAGGCCTGGGATTAAAATGAAGCAGAGTATACGCTTCAGAGTAACTCATTTCTTAGGTTAAAGGTGCACTGTGTAACTTTTCTCTTTTCTGGTTGAGGGTTAATCTGGTCTTCCGATAATTTGTTATTAGGTTCTTTTTTTTAGGCACAATTCGTACACAAAGTTTCAAAGTTTTTACACAGAAGATGAGAGAGACAGATCAAAATTTCACAGCGAAACTGTGCAGACTGGGACTGCATGAAAAACCTGACGAGACTCTGAGGGGGCTTTTTTTACACTCATGACAGCACTTGTACACTGGAGACTGCAGCTGTCTCTGTTCGAGGACAGCTGCAGATGTTCTGTGTTAGAGTATGAGTGCTGTCTGTCTGTCTGAGACCTGGCCACTGGTGATTTGATTTTGACGAGACTGGAGCTGCTGGACCAAACACTATGACTTCAGTCTTTGTTTCAGACGATTTAGACATTAGATTTGGACGTGCCGAGACTGGACGACGGGATCACGAGGACACACATGAATAAATCACTGTTGACTGGACACGTGACCACTCTGAGACAGACCACAATGAGTCAAAACTGTCAGGTATGAAAACAAACTCTTGGTCTGGAAAGAAGAACCTACTCTGTTTTTTCAGACTATAAGTAGCATTTTTTTTTCATGGTTTGGGTGTTTCCTGTGACTTATACTCTGGTGCGACTTGTATATTAAAATTTCCCACTGACAGCCTCGAGAGGGCGCTCTAGTCTTTTGTGTCAGTATCTGCTGCTCCTGTTCCTCCTGTACCACTGTCATTTGGCTCTACTGCGCATGTCTCCTGCAGAAAGAGCCTCTGTCCTGTCTGTATCATGTCAGTCCACCATTACTTCTGTACCACTGTCACTTTGCGCCCTACTGTGCATGTCTACTGCAGAAAAAGCCGCGGTCCTGCTGCAAGTAGTGAAGAACGTAGACAAAAGCGGTAATTGAGCAGCAAAAAAAAAAGTTTGGAGTGAGAGAGAAACTTGTGACACTGGGAAGATGCACAATGCAACTTTCCTGGAAGTCACTGGATGGATGGACAAAGCCTGGACTTCAGTGACACCGAAACCATCCTGTCGGGATTCAGAAAGGCCGGAATAATTCTAACTGGAACTGATGCTGAGTCTGACGACAGCGACACAGAAGAGGAAGCGGCGCTCTGTTTACCTCCGGAGGTCGTGGAGTTGCTCAGAAGTGACACCGAGGATGAAGAATTCAATGGATTTAGTGATTTGGAGTGAGATGGAGAATTTGGTAAATGTCAGGGAATTGTACCCTAAGACATCAAATTACATTAAATAAAGACACACCAAAACGAGACAGTTTAGTTAATACTTGCGCAAGGGGAGCTGTCCGTAACACTGTCTGACCCAACTCTGACAGCTCCTCCCCAACAGCAGCTTTTATTGCAGTCATTTCACAGAATAACAATACAGTACATTATGTTATATCACACGATGGTTACAATGATCACATGCTAACAATCTTTAGGCTAAACCACCCCCCCATTTCACACTTGATTACAGGCTCCAGGTGATAAACAATCAGGTCAGTTTTCTCCCAAAAACTTATGCTCACCACATGAGGGAAAAAACCCTTAGCTGTCTTCTCATGAGTGACTCAGTAGATTAGCTTCATGAGTCAGGAGTTCTTGAACTAGGACATATGACATACATATGGAAAAACCCTAAAACGCAATTGTTGATAACTTTAATCACACACACAAATGATTATGATTTTAAATGATTCATAATATTTAAAATAACACATAAATTCTTTCAACAGAACTTGTTCTGTTCTGTTGTTTATGTTATAGTTTATCTGAAGAACTGTTCATATGTGCCTGTTGTTCTCTCTTCTATTGTTATTACTAGAACTTGACTTTCAAGATGAACTGATGGTTTTTGGTGTCTGATTTTATCAACTAAATTTCTCTCAAAAAGTGCGACCTTTAGTCCGGTGCAGCTTATGTATGTTTTTTAATTTTACATTATGCATTTTTTTTGGCTGGAGCAGCTTATAGTCGGAAAATTACAGTAATAACATCAATTAGATGGTTTTATAGCTCAAACATACAGAGAAAAAGCAGGTGTTCTGACTGTGAGCGGGGTCGCCACTTCACAGATCTGACCTGTAATTTGGTCTGGCTTGGTCTCCATGGAAATAGAAAGATTTAAAACTATACTGTGAAAGATTCCAGACAAAGTAACTCAATTTTTTCCACGAATAAAGGCATTTGATGGACCCTCCACCAGAAAAGTTGCACAATGCACCTGTAAGTAGGGACCGTTTTGAACATTTTAAAAGTCTGCATTGCTTTTTTCTCATTATGCACCTATGGCTGTTTAGTTTCCAGATAATATCACACTCGCATACAAAGCTAAAGTGACTCCAGAGCAGTAATGAGCAGAGAGCAATGCCGATTGAGGATTTAATCACCAATTCCTAGGACACACCTCTACCAACTGATGTACTGGTCATATCTGGCAAAGTTTTGTTCAATATTAAAGTTGTATTTAAATGGCTACACAGAAAAGTTCAAATTGTGAGTTTTAGCTTTAATTTTAAGATGATAATACTTCTCCTGTATAGAAACATTGTTCATATCAATTTGGCCGTTCTTTTATTGTTACTATAGAGGATTACAAGAGGTAGTTCAACGCTGAAAACTCATTCCCCCCTTTAGAATCTCGGTCCTATCTTGAGAAACACTAGTAAACTTTTGTTCATGTTCCCGTCCAACCACTGGGACAAAATAAAACTCTACAAAACCCAATCTGTACGCAATTCAGGGTTTGAACATTGGACCTTTCGTGCGTCAGACTGGACAACGACAATACCTGAGATGTTGCCGTGGTTACGAGTGTATTTCACAGTGGTCTATTTTCCAGAGAAGACTTGTAAAAGTGCATAAAAAAGTGCGCGCTGGTGATTTGGAGCAGATGCAGGAGGCTCGGAGCAGGCGAACGGGGCCCATACATCACTGTAACGACTCTGACGATGACACAGACAACCGGGGAGCTCCTCTTCTCTCAAATCAATAGGCTGCCTCTTTATGGCTCCCTAAATAATGGCATAACTGCGGCGTGACACTTCCCCTGCCCTCACATCCACAGAACATCTCCTTCTGAGGCCCGGCGCGCTTTAATATGCACAGCGGCTCCCGGCACTAAAGCCAGCGGACACGGGGTTCACGAGGATCAGGAAGCGGTCTGCCGGGAAGACTCGGAAATATGACACAACTAAAGACTGCAGTGGTTTAGTGGATATTTAGCGGTTTAGTGGCTGTGGAGTATTTGCGCAAACATAAAAGTTGGTGGTTTGATCCCAGCTTTGACCCGTGTATGATGTCAGTGTGTCCTTAAACAAGACACGTCGTCCACAAATACGAGTTTGGAAATGTCAAGGAAATCCGTGTATCATTTGTTCAGTCGTTGTTCAACATAAAACCAAAATTAAGAAAATGAAAAAATAAAACTTTTTTTTTTCATTATTTGTCTCCAAAACCAAACTGAAAAAACGGGTAAAGATTTGTTTTTTTCAGTTTTTGTTTTTGTGTTTAAATGAATAATGGAAAAAGAACAGATAACGATCGTTTCCCATTTACGTGACTTAAACTGAGATGCTGGACTGAACCAGGACTGAACCAGGACTGAACCAGGTCTAAACCAGGTCTAAACCAGGACTAAACCAGTCTCAGTCCTAGTATCACTCCCGGTCTCAGTCTCAGTCCTGGTCTGATGTCGTTCTCAGTCCTAAACCAGGACTAAACCAGTAAGACGTGCACCCGTGTAGACTGTCGGGTGATCAGGAAACCGAGACCAGACTGGGACCAGACCAGGACTGAGACCTGGTTTAGTCCTGGTTCAGTTCTGGTTTAGAGCTATTTTAGACCTGTTCAGTCCTGTTTTATTCCTGATTTAGTCCTGGATTAGTCCTGTTTAGTCATGATTCTGTCCTGTTTTAGTCTTGGTTTAGTCCTGGTTTAGTCTTGTTTTAGTCCTGGTTTATTTCTGGTTTAGTCCTGGTTCAGTCCAGCATCGCAGTTTAAGTCCTTTTTCCTTTTTCATTTAAAACCTAAATCGAAAAAAAAAAAAAAAAACAATCATTGATGATGATGATTTTTCATTTTGGCTTTAGACACAAATAATGAAGAAAATAGCTGTTTTTTCATTTTCTTTTTTTTTTTTTTGGTTTTATATTGAAAAACTAAAACAAATGATACACGGATTCAAGGAAATTTAGAGATTTAAAAAAGTGCAAAAGCAGCATGTTGCAGTTGTGGCCAAAATAACTAATTACATTTTGAATAAATAAAATTATAAACAAAATATGACTTTCAGTTCCAAAAATACTTACTTGGATTGAAAAACGCTGAGAAGATATGGAAATGTGACAGAACTAAACTGTCCTACAAAGGCAGAACACGTAACATCATGTTTGTATTTGAGAGCTCCTTTATCGTGTGAGTAAATACTGTGAAAAATGTTGAGCTCAAAATTGACCTTTGACCCTTATTTGCCAGTGTTCTCTGCTTTTGTATCATGAGCCAAAAATAGGAAGTCGTGCAAAGGCAAAATGCAGTAACAGTTCATGTTTAGTTTGTGATTTAGTTCATGTAAGGTTGGATTTAATTTTTAAAATCCAACCTCTCAGCTCCTACTTTTTGTTGTGACCTTAGCACAGGGTCTTAACACATTACATAAATATGACGTTGTATTCACTTATACTAAAATGATCTTAAATCTGAAAGTATTTTGTGTATTTATTCATACTGTTCACACTATACTGCAAAGTAACTCGTCTGTCAAACTGTGTAAGTGTGTAAGTGTCGCCGCAGGATCCTGATCAGGACTAAACAGGAAATCCAAAGCTCTTCTAAATTATTTCACACAAACTCCATGATGACTCGACCTTGGTGAGGTGTTTTTCTTATAATGGATGGAAGTCTGGAGAAAATCAAGCAAATTGTTAGCCTAACAGCATAGTTGCCCAAGTCATATTTGAACATTTTTGGAAAACAAGAAAAAAACTATTTTTTTGGCAAGCACATAGTAAAGTTCAGGCAGATATCACAATTTGGCCAAAATTAGGCGATTAGGCTAACGATGATGATCATGTCAGTTTCTGCCTTTTGCATTTGCACAATTCCTTATTTTTGTCTCATGATACAAAGGCAGAGAACAGGAACTGACAAATAAGGGTCGATTTTGAGTTCAATATTTTCCACATACAAATATTTTTTTCATTAGAACAACTATTTGTCAAAATTTTGGGAGCCCTACCTGTTATACTTTTTTCTGGACAAAACAGAAACTTTGAAGTCTCAGTTTGAAGTCTCTGCTCAGTTTCACACTCTGGAGAGTTAAAATCTTTTACTTTTGTTGGGCAGCAAAGACTGTAGTGGTTTAGTTTAGAAGTTTAGTAATAGTAAACTTTAGACATCTTGTGGACGTGAAGATCATGTCTACACTGAGTCCGTCCGTCCAAGACCAATTTTGAACTAAGATAAGACGTGTAAATTATGTCCACTATTTGGACGTCTAACTCTGAACCCACAAGGACGTCAATCTGCACTTAAACATTTAAACCGTGGACCAGGGGACTAGGTGCAGGAAAATAATGTTATTAATGAATATAATATAATATATATATGACAAATATCAACATTGTAGTTATCAATATTATTCATTAATATTAATTTTGATTATTTGTTATAAAACATGTACTACAAATTCTTTATTGCAATACATGACATTTTGTTATCTGTTTAATCAACTAATTTAGGTATTTATGTATGTTTATTTATTTGAAAATGCAACTTACTCATACAAAAATTATTATAATTCTATGGGCCTACAAGTTCAACCATAAAACGGTATAAAAGGGCGGCTCTGGTGGGCTGTAGCTCAGTTGGTAGAGCTTTAGTTCACTGCTCTGAAGGTTGGTGGTTTGAATCCCACTCTCTCCACATAAACGTCACTGGTTGAGCGTCACATCCACTGACCCACAGACATGAACATCCACACAGACAGTGGCTCCTCTTAAGAAAAACTAACATCAATACTTGGTGTCCGGAAGACGTTGGAAAAAGACCTTATCTGGCGTCACAGTCTGCACTTCAGTGGACCAAGATTGGACGTACAAAAATGACCCTAAAAAGACTTGAAGTTGTTTCATTTCGTTTCTTTGCGCAGTGGGTTTGTCGTTTGATTTCAGTTCTGTCTATTTTCTGCATATTGTCAGTGTGCCCTTAGGCAAGGTACTTCACTCATCTATGAATGTAGGAACATGAAAGAAATTTAGAAATAGGCAGAGGCAAGTTTATTTATACAGCACAATTCGTACACAAAGTAATACAAACATTACAAAGTGCTTTACAGAATAAGAAATACATTAAAATCACAATAAAAATAAATCAAAACACAAATAATCATCTTAAAATAGGGATAAAATAATCACTAACCCAAAAGACTGGCCAAAATATCAATGCTATTAAAACAACAATAAAACAACAAATAAAATATGATAGAAACCATAAAGAAGCAATAGTAAGGACAAGGGAATGTTATCCAATCAGTGATGTTGTCAGAATCATGTCGAAACAACTTCTCAGTGTCAAGTTGACCCCATTATTCACTTAAGGTTAAAAAAAAAGACCCAATGAATAATATGCGCTCTCTGCATTTGACCCAAAACTAATTCAAGTGATCCAGCTTTAGATACAGCGATACAAACACCAACACAATCAAAACAACTCAGTGATACCTTGCATAACTGACATTTAAATAGATTTTGAACGATTTGCAGTACTGACATTTTCAAAGTCGAGTTTCTCTCTTATGTAATAATGGAAACAGCACTGCAGCGGTCGTAAAAGTGCTTTGTTTTCCTCACTAATATTTCATTGTGCTTAAGAATGTGTGTTGTAATCTAAGCAAGTGCTAGTCAAATCACACACAAACTTTTACTTATGGGCAAGTCAATGCTTCTGATATAAAAATGTATTCAACAGATACATATGTACTCTAGTTTATGAAACTATATATATATTTTTTGTACCATTTTTGGTTCTAAAGTTACATACGTTTTAAACAGACCATGTATGAAACATGGAACAAAAATTATTTCAAATAATGTAAATAAATGGATGTATTTCATCATATCTTGTGTTATTTCATCTTTGAACTGTTGATGAAGGTACATGATTTTTCAAACAAAATGTATTTAAAATGATAAAAATTAGCTTGGGAAGATTGACATATTTTGTAGAAATAGTTTCCTTTCATTTTGAAGTAATATTAAAGTATTCGGAAGAAAAAAGTGACAAATTATGTAAAATCATGCACCTTCTACTTGTTTGCACAATTTTCCCTCCGTTACTTTTCCCTCCGTTACCATGACCTTTCTTCATAAAAAATCTCATTACTCAAAAAGTAAGAGGTTTTTCAACTAATCTTGTACCATATGGTAGAAAACTATATGAAGCAAATATTCAAACCAGTTTGTTAAGGATATGTAAGTGAGAACCAAGAGTTATCACTGTTTGTATTTATTGCCCAAAAAGTGCTGCATATTTCATTCCCTTCGTTACCGACATGAGTTTTTTTTTGTGTTTTTTTTAGTCAACAACTTGAAAGAATATCACAGGTTTAACTTGACCCTGTTGGAGTGTAACTCTTTCCTACATTCTGATACTTTACTTATTTCAATAGTCCCTCTAGTTTCTGAATAAGAGCTATTTGAATGTAAAAAATCTGCCCCTGTTTCCCTCCGTTACCGCTTGACTGGACCCTTATCATGAGCTGAGTTTTAACCATAGACATCCATGCACCTTTCCTCTGATGAATATTAAAGGAATCATTTGGTGTATATGTGGTATATTTAGACTCCAAAGCAGCTTTAAGCGCCATGAAACAGCACAGTCGCCCTGAAAGAGGCTTATTCAAATGATGTAAAAAAGTTGACAACAGCGCGCGAGGATGCAGGAGCCGCCGATATGACAAGTATAAATATTCAAACATTATTGGTTTGGTGAGTTCAGGAGAAGCACTGCACAGAATGTATTATCAAAATCTGTGTATTATTTATTGTTTATTAGGTGTGGGTACGAATTAGAAAGGCTGGAATAGATGAAAGAAAGCCTCATGTTTTTTGCATCAAATATTAGACTCCGTCGTGCCAATGTTTTGTCTGTATTTGAATAGAACATGTCTGCTTTAGTCAGTACATATTTTCTGTTCTCTATTTGTTTTGAAAATTCCATTAAAAAGTTGGTAATGCACAATATTGCACGATATTGTGTGTGCTGTTGACAGCTTTCAGTAGGGAAACCAATATTAAATTTACTAACTAAAAGAGGTCGGGGTTATGAAATGAGAATATTGTTTTTTGTGTTAAAGCAGACCTATTATGCAAAATGGATTTTTCATAACTTTTTGTTTTACCATGTTATATATCCCCTTCTCATTTACTCTCTCAAAGTGGCATGTGGAGTGCATGTTTGAGTGCCGTAATTTCCAGACTATTGAGCACACCTGAATATAAGATGCACCAAGTAAATAAAAAAAAAAAAAAAAAAAAAAAAGAAAAAAAAAAAAAATGTCTATAAGCTGCAGATGTTCACGTTGTAACTTGAGATATTGACACAGAAAGATTTTTTTATTTTTTTTTTATTAAATACCGGTACATGCTTTTTCCAAACATTCCCTGTAACACGGTAGTAAAATGACAGGATTATGACAGGATTATCAGATTATGTCTTGCATGTCTACTGCACATGTCTCCGGCAAAAAGAGCTGCTGTCCTGTCTGTATCATGTCAGTGTCTTGGAGGATTTTAGCAGATTTCAGGTTCTTCCAGGGCGGGGCTAGTTGTATCGATCAGGTATGAGTGGATGACCAGCCACTGAAGTTTGAGACGTTTCTTCTCTTATTTATTTATTTATTTAGTTATTTATTTAGTTATTTATTTATTCATGTATAATGAAAGCTCACGATCCGGTCAAGAGGCTCACGATTATGGACGTCTTCAAATCTCTCGATTATTTTCACGATATACATCCCACGGTATGATATTTATATATTTTTCCTCTTAAAATGCCTTGACAAGATTTAATCCAAAGAACTAAGACTTATAAGTGCTTAGAACTGCATTTATTCATGTAGTTTGCACTGAAATGGAGCAAAGGATCATGGTCTATGCAGTTCCCTCTGTATTTATTTAGTCTATACCTGCACCATAACTCTTAATTTAAGCAAAGAGACGTGTGATTCGATATATTGTGATGGTCCACGATATTATTGTGAGAACTTTCACGATTTTAGTTATTGTTACATCCCTAATTAGAACCATTCCGCCGTAGTGAATATTTGCTTGTGAGCCCGTATTTCCAAAGTTAGTCAACTCACTGTCTTTATTTGTGTTTACACTTGCACACGAAAACTGGGACTAAACCTGGAACTGAGGGCCTGTTTACAGGAGAACGCTTGCGGGTAAAAATGGCAAAATATTTTATCAGAACTCAGACGGTGACAGTGTTTTTGTGGCTTAAAAACGCAAAAATATGAATCCACCCTCCAGAGTGGAAAAGTTGAATACGCTCCGCCGTAGAATTTCCGTCTACACTGCCCAAGATGCAAAACTCTGGTCAGATCTGCTCACGTCACGAACACATTGAAGTCACATACAGCAGACAAAAACCTGGCATGCATGCCTAATAGAATTCTACTCACTTTTGCGTCACCGTATGCGCGCAGATTTCCGAAAACACTTCTCTAAACGCGGAATAAAAAGTGAAAACGCGACGCCTCTTTTGCGTTTTCTGTTCAGACCGTCCTCATATAAATGTAGCCTAAACCTAGACCAGACCAGGAGACTTGACTAGGACCAGAACCAGTCTACCGTCAGTCTGAATAACTCCACGCTCACATATATGTATTCCAGCAGTGTGATGGATTAGAGCCATCGGGCTGTAGTGAATAGACGCTTGTGAGCCGGTTCTTCCAAAGCTAGTCAACTCCTCTGCGCCTGCTATCGTTAATCCATGTCTATGAACAAGAGTGACAATAAGCCCTCTGTCTGAACTGAAATCCTCTTAGCGAGCCGTGCTTTGTGGGTAAACTCGCCTCATGCTAATGCTAAACCCCATTAGCTTTAAGGGACTAGTCAGCTGCATTGAGATTAATGGCCGGGCGAGCGCTTGATTTAATAGGGTTATTTCACATCTTCAGGGGAAAAATAAACAACAAAGTTAATGCAGGACATTTGTCACAGACGTTCTCGTGTCGGCACTCGGAGAGGGAGAAGTTTCAACGTTTTATTTACGTGGTTGGACAAAAGAGGGATGGTCGGGAAGCAGCAGCCAAATGATCTGGTTTCAAATGGGGATTGGACTTGGCAGCTGTAATAAATGCGGAAATATACTACTGATTTATTTTAACGCCTTCAATTCAAATGCTATATAAATACATATAAATCAACGTGATATACTCATTTGAATTGAACTGTAGCCTCAACCAAACCACTTTATAATGGCCACTTTAAAGGACACATATTACTCAAGAATTTACTTTTTTGAGCTTTTGGCAATGTTCGACTTTGGTCCCTCAACAAACACATACCTGGAGTTTTATTTACCGTATTTTCCGGGCTATTAGGCGCGCTCTTAAGCCTCTAACCCCATCAAAAAACGACCCACAATCCAGAGCGCCCCATACACGAATCCACTTGGGTGTCCCAGCACGACTTCAGTAAACTACGAAGCAGCAAACACGCATGGAGCAGACAGCGACACCCGCAGCCACACTCGTCGCTCCACGCCGACGAGGAACGGAACGGAGGAACGAACCGAAAAAGCGAGTGCAGTGTGCCACTTCTAGCCACACCTGAACAACTGAGTCACTGCGAACACGCCGACAATCCGTTGGTCCCAGACAGCACCCTCCCTACACGCCACAACTGAACAAAGCCCAGAGTCAACGTGAACGCGACAAAACAAATTCCCACTGACCCGTCCAACTGTTGTGTTTAGTTTAAAGTCCGGTGCGGTTTATTTGTGAAAAAAGTCCAAAAATAGACCATTTAATGACAATGCATATTATAATCCAGAGCGCATAATAGCCCGGAAAATACGGTAAATCTAACTCTGAGCTCCCACGAAACCTTTGGCTCTTTGTTACTACCGTATTTTCCGGGCTATTAGGTACTCTGGGTTATAAAGCGCACGGTCATAGAATGGTCTATTGTTCGAACTTTTTTCACAAATAAACCGCACCAGACTTTAAAAGAAACACAACAGTTGGATGGGTCAGTGGGACTTTGTTTGGTGCGTTCACGGTGACTCTGGGCTTTGTTCAGTTGTGGCGTGTAGGGAGGTGCTGTCTGGGATCGCTGGATTGTTTGCGTGTTCGCAGTGACTCAGTTGTTCAGTTGTGTCTAAAAGTGGCACATTGGACTAGTTTTTTCGGTTCGTTCCTCCATTCCCTTCCTCGTCGGCGTGGAGTGATGAGTGTGTCTGCGGGTGTCGCTGTCTGCTCCATGCGTGTTTGCTGCTTCGTAGTTTACTGAAATCGTGCTGGAACACCCAAGTGGATTCGTGTATGGGGCGCTCTGGATTGTGGGGCGTACGGTCGTTTTTTGATGGGGTTAGAGGCTTAAGAGCGCGCCCAATTGCCCGGAAAATACGGTAAATAAAACTCCAGGTATGTGTTTGTTGAGGGACCAAAGTCGAACATTGCCAAAAGCTCAAAAAAGTTAATTCTTGAGTAATATGTGTCCTTTAAAGTGGCCATTATAAAGTGGTTTGGTTGAGGCTACAGTTCAATTCAAATGAGTATATCACGTTGATTTATATGTATTTATATAGCATTTGAATTGAAGGCGTGTTTGCGGCTTCGTAGTTTACTGAAGTCGTGCTGGGACACCCGAGCGGATTCGTGTACGGGGCGCTCTAGATTGTGGGGCGCGTGGTCGTTTTTTGATGGGGTTGGAGACTTAAGAGCGCGTTTAATAGCCCAGAAAATACGGTACATGCTTGGGTATTTTTGGCCACTAGCGCAGGTTTAGAGATTTAGAGCAGCTTTCTCAAACAGAAAAGTGAGGCAAGATGGACCACCCGAGCAGAGCCAATCAGCTCTCACACCACTGTGTTATGTAAGACTCACATGGCTCTTTCTTACAGCTGTGATTGATCAAATATCTTGGAATAAGATGAAAACAGTGTGTAGTGGTCAGATTTTTCTGTTTTTACAATGCACTTTCTCTACTCTTATTTGAAAAAAAAAAAAAGTTGTGTTCTTCATCTTTAATCTTGTGTTATGTGTTGCTCTGACCTTTCAATTTCTTCATGATTGTGACGTCAAAGGTAAAAATCATGCGAAGTATTTTTGCTGTCAGATTGTGTTTGTTAGAACTGCATTCTCATAAGCATGCCAGTACAGTTTCTTATATGATTAGCTTTTTTTTATTCATGGCTCATTCTCTTTGCTGTCAGTAGATGATGTGCTAACAACAGATCCCACAGTTCGAGGTCCATTTGATGGAAAATAATGTTGATTTTCTAGACATATACTAGGGATGTAACGATATCCAAGCCTCTCGGTACGATATTTATTTTAATATATTAGAGTGGCAAATATAATTGTACATAGGACACTTTTTTGCTTTTAAAATACCTTGATTTTGGTGTGAATTATTACTGTCAGAATCCCAATAATTAAGTTAAAAAAACATATCTCTTCATGTTGTCTGCACTGAAATGAATCATGGGATATGTAGTTCCCGATGTTTCTTAGCTGTTCCTCATAAAGAACAATGCATTTAAGCAAAGGAACTTATAATTAAATATATTGTGAGAGCTCTCGATATTATTGTGAGACTTCTGACGATACGATATCACAATATTTCAATTATTGTTGCATCCCTAACATTTATTATATTTCACTAAATGGGCTGTTCTCAACAAGTCATGATATAATGTTGTTACCTTCTCAAAAACAAACCTGGAGTTGTGTTTTGTTTCATTCACACATGTTTGAGTAACACTATATTATTATCTGTCTATATCTCCAAAGCTCAAAATGCTCTGTTCCACCTTGTGATGTCATGAAGCTGTAGTTTTAATACTAACTGCTACCTTTTACTTTTCAGTATGTGTGTTGATTCCCTCAGTCGTCCAGGCAGAATCCATGGCAAAGGAGGAATTCAATTTGTCAACTGGACAAACGTTTATTTAGGACAAATGCACTGTTCCACCTTGTGATGTCACGAAGCAGTAGTTTTCAATTTACCTTTTACGTTTTGTTCAGTAGAGATTTTCAATTCCAGGACAGAAAAAAATGATCCAAATGATTCTAGTGAAGGTGTGTGGAGTTTAAAAAACACAGCGGAACACTTCAGACTTCCTGTATTACCAAATGACATCACAAGGTTATTAATAAAAGTGTAAAATCATAAAAATTAATAAATAAATAAAAAGAGTCTAAAGGTCAAAAACGTTTCTCAGCTCATCCAAACTGCTTCTTCAGTTCTGGTCAGAAAGCTTGAGGACACTTCCTTATGTCTGCCTAATTCAGTAGATTGGCAATTCCATCTAAAATCATCCAAATGATTCTAGCAAAGGTATGTGGAGTTTTAAAGCACAGAGCAGCACTTCCTGTATTACCACATGACATCACAAGGTGGAACAGAGTGTTTTCAGTTTGAGAGATGAACTCTAAGTATGTAAGTTTCTGTGTTAAACATGTGTAAATGAAACAAAACACAACTCCAGGTCTGTTTGTGATGAGGAAACTTAGGAAACATAGGCTCTGATTTGTTTGAGTTTAATCCTAGCCTGATTCATCATCTGGTTTCACTTCGTGGAAACAGTCTAACCTCACAGCATTAGGATTTGTTTGCTCGACGGTAGACGGGTACTTTTTAAATTTAACCAATCTCTGCTGTTTGGTCATGATGTGTAACGCACCAAATCCCGTAGGAAGAAGGGCAATAACGTCTTTCCCCTTGATAAAATTCACCAAACATTCTCTTTGTTTCGGCTTTAAATCCTCGATCTCGGGAATCGTTGCCAACACAGAATGTCTGTCTTCGTCTACATCCATTTCGACCGCTTTGTTTACTGTTGTGCTGTGCCACAAAATGGACCCAGACAGTTGAGTTTGACGTCATGGCTTCACAGCTCTTCACTGATTGGCCGGTGTGCGGTCTACAACTTACGTGATTCTTGCAAACCGTCTAGTGCAGGGGTGACAAACATTTTGGTCCGGGAGCCGTATCCAACCTATTTTGATCCCAAAGGGGCCGGATCAGAAAACTCATGGCATATAAACCCAAAAAATAGCAATAAATTCAAATATTTGTGCAGAGAAATGCAAATCTATTACAGAAATCTTTTTTAATTGATTAACTCTTTCTTTTACAAAATATTATAATATTATGAACAACCTGAAACTTTAAGAAAAATGCAAATTCAACACAATGTTTTAACATGAACTTGTTTGCAAATAGAAATCCGTATAAGTCAATTTTTCTCGGAAAATCCTCCACTTTTCTCATTTTTGAAATTTTGCTGATGAGGGTGTGACGATCAACAGTCAAAACGATCGTCCTTTAAGAGCGTTTGGAAAGAGGAAAGTCTTCATTTGTGCTGCTCTGGTGGGAGGGGCCTCGTACAGAGACGCTGGAGACACTGCTCTGTTAAGCAACGCAGAAAATTACCAATATTTTAATTGAAAATTTCATTAAAATATTTTAGTACAAAATCAGCCGAGGACCAAATTAAAGGTCTTGGAGGGCCGGATCCAGCCCCCAGGCCGTATGTTTGACACCCTTGGTCTAGTGTATTCTGATTCCTGACCTCGTCGCTGGAGAGAAATGAAATCGAGCGGAGGCACAAGGACGATGCAGCGTCTGGAAACAAGCTCCTGTTGCTTTAAATCTTCACTGTCAAGAATAACAGAAGCAATGTATTGTATCCTGAAAGGTTGTATTTGGCATTTGACATGAAGAGTGTCCTACAGACCCGTGTTTAAATTCAGTTTGATCACCATCTTCTCCATTTCAAACCCCGCACCTCTGTCCCTCGGCCCCCCCCCCCCCGCCCGGCTCCTTCTTCTTCTTCTGCGTCTGTGTGACAGATCCAGCTAAGCCCCTCCACAGAGAGACGCCCCTCATTTCACCTGTTCAACAAATCACTCAGCTTCCGGCTAATCTACCGACCGCCACGCGAGCCGTCAGAAGAGGTGCACGCTGGGAGTTTACAGGCACCCCGCACTCACGCACACACACACACACACACAGGGCGTCTTTCTCTGGAGCTGAAACTTGGCATTTCTTGATTTGAAGGCAGGATTAAAGGTCATGAAAAAGTATTTAGACGGCGGAGCTAAACTTTTGGACTAATCGTTCCTTTGCAGCCTTTGAGTTTGCTTGGTTCGCTCAGATCACCGTTGTCACAGTATTTTCTGGTATTTTTGTGGTGACAGTGCCTCTCCCACTCTGCCAGTAATCCTCCCAGCGAAGTTTGGAGTAAGCTGACGGCATGGGAGAAAGATAAATAAGGAATTTCATTTTTTTTTAGTCGTGAAAAATGGCACAGCACTTTCGCTCGCCGGCTGTGTTTATCTGTAGTGTGGTTACATTTTTATATATAGCCTCTTACAGTCATTTACAGTGCACGGAGAGTTTGAAGAGTTGAAGTTACCGTATACAAAAATTACATTTCTTAGTGCGGTTCGGGAGGGAGGAGTGCGTTATTATTTTGACACACAAGTGGCTCTGAAGTGGAGTGTAGAATAACCTTAAGGGGGTTTCCTGTATGGGTGTTTTTATCATTTAGGCTTCAGGGAGTTGAAAGTCAAAAGTAGTGATTTTTAAATAATGTGACTATATTAAAAATGTGGGGGGAAAAGTACATCGTCACTGAAAGTAAGAACTCCGTAACAGTGGATGTAGCTTGGTCAATAGAATCAGGTTTAATGCCATATTGTGGAACATAGTCCTGGTTTTAGTCCCGGTTTGGACCTAGTTTTAGACCTGGTTTTAGACCTGGTTTTAGACCTGGTTTTAGACCTGGTTTTAGACCTGGTATAGTCTTGGTTTGGACTTGGTTTTAGACTTGGTTTAGACCTGGTTTAGACCTGGTTTAGACCTGGTTTAGTCTTGGTTTGGACTTGGTTTTAGACTTGGTTTAGACCTGGTTTAGACCTGGTTTAGACCTGGTTTAGACCTGGTTTAGACCTGGTTTTGTCTTGGTTTGGACTTGGTTTTAGACTTGGTTTAGACCTGGTTTAGACCTGATTTAGACCTGATTTTAGACCTGGTTTAGTCTTGGTTTGGACTTGGTTTAGACCTGGTTTAGACCTGGTTTAGACTTGGTTTGGACTTGGTTTTAGACTTGGTTTAGACCTGGATTTAGACCTGGTTTAGACTTGGTTTGGACTTGGTTTTAGACTTGCTTTAGACCTGGTTTAGACCTGATTTAGACCTGTTTTAGACTTGGTTTAGACCTGGTTTTAGACCTGGTTTAGTGTCCGGCAATGAGTGGAATTACTGAAAAAAAAAAAAAAAAAGGAATATAGCCCGAAATGTGAAAACAGGAAAATACCGCCGTGTAATCCATTTATTCCAACAAAGTAACTGTAATCCAATTACCACTCACTGAAACAGTAACTGTAACCGAATACAGTTACTCATAATTTGTACTCTGATTACGTAACTCCGGTACATGTAATCTATTACTCCCCAACACTAGTGACAAGCAAGTGGTGTACTGTCCTTTAATAAACAGAGCATCTTTAAAACCACAAAATGATACAATGCATTTGTTAAATCATTTGAATTATTTGTCTTTGTTTTACTCAAAATTTACTTTTAAAAGCTTTAAACTATTAAAAAAATAACAATAATTAAAAAAAAAATTAAAAAAAAGTGAACCACGTGATCATGTAAAACAATTGGGGTAGGACTCTATAAGTTTTTTTCAATTTTTTTTTTCTTCATCCTACTCCTTTTGAGCACCAGGTCCCAAATATGTTCATTTGTACATATCACTATTTTTGTTATTGTTTTAGACTTTTGTTGTACCTGGCTCAAACAAATAAATAAATGAAATGAAATTATAATGTTGTTAGCTTAATCAAAATATACTCGCAATTGTGTTTTGTTTCATTCACATGTTTAAGTAATCCTTTATAATCAGTCTGTCTATATCTCCAAAGCTCCAAAGTTCCACCTTATGATGTCACGAAGCAATAGTTTTCAATTTAAATTAACCAGTGGTGGAGTTAGAAATTTGGGGGCCCAAGGTGAACTTGAGTTTGGGGTCCTCAATATAATGTTTTATTTATTTATTTATTTATTTATGTTCTATTTTTCCCATTGTTCATGAGACACGCACATCTTTACTTGAATTAGGGTGGATTGGAAACTTGTCTTATTAGTTCGGTCGCCTACTAGAAAACCAGAGCTGAAAGTAGTTTTATTTTTGTGCTAGTACAGGTACATTTTTGTTTACATCCATTACATATGATTATGATTATGATTATGTTCAAATCAGGGTCAAGCTGACTGGTACATTTTAATGTGAAAGGGGAAAATGCTTTGACAGTCAAAATAGATTTGACAGTCAGATAATATTTTGATAGTATTTTGTTGTTTAAAAGTAAACTACTCTCACTTAATGTCATACTGAGACAAAATGAAATTGCTCTAAGATCTTGTCCATTAGTGGCACTGAGGGCAATTGTCTGGGGGGGCCCCTCGAGGTTCGGGGGCCCTACACAGCCGCCTACATTTGCCTAATGGTAGCGCCGCCTCTGCAGTTACCTTTTATCTTTAGTTCAGTAGATCAGCAATTCCAGGACTGAAATGATCCAAATGATTCTAGTGAAGGTGTGTGGAGTTTAACAAACACAGCAGAGCACTTCCTGTGTTACCACATGACATCACAAGGTGGAATAGAGTATTTTCTGTTTGAGAGAAGAACTTTAAGCCTAAATATGCAGGGTTTGTGTGTTAAACATGTGTGAATGAAACAAAACACAACTCCAGGTCTGTTTTTGATTGACAACTCTGTAACATAGAAAACAGCGTGATATGGGCCCTTTAATATTAGTTAAAGCCCCCTGCACCCAATGTTTTGCCCCTGAACAGATATATTTGGGTCAAAAAATTGTCTGAAAGCACAAATAGACTCATTGTGGTAATAGTAACGTGGTAATAATTACGATGCTTGAAATGCTTATTAATTACTTTTGTTTTTCACGTTTTAAGACAGTAAAAATGTAACTTTAAACTATTAATTTTGGTTGAGTTCTTCATAACAGAGGGTGGGTGATCCGTCTATTTTGCATATTAGACATTGTTGACTGATATTAGATGGCAAAGATTTCCAAAACAAGCAGCAGACCAAAGCGTGCATAATTAGATGGTGTTTTATCAAAGTCAGGAGCAGAACAATGATGAACAGCTGACGAGACGAGAGAGGGGAGAGGGAGGCGGACGTTTTGACAGCCCGCTTCCTGCTCGGTCCTGGATCACTTTCATTACGTAAACAAACTTCATATAACACTGTTTTGTGACACCGGTTTTAACAATACGCTGTGTTCCGTGGTGTAATTGTAAATGGAGGGCAGCGGCTTGTAGAAATCCATGGGCGACTCTGTGTTTTTTGGAAGAAATACTCAAACGATCTTTATTTCTCAGAGACTGGCTCCAGAAATTTATAAACGGCGGTCACGTGTTTGGGGTTGAATAATGGCACCTGTTTCTAGAGGTGGGACCAAGTCGTCGTTTTGAAAGTCTCGAGTAAGTCTCAAATCTTTGACCTCAAGTCCGAGTTAAATCAAAGACAGACAAGTCCAAATCGAGTCTCGAATCACTGGCCCATAAGTCCAAGTCAAGTCCATGTTAAGTCATTTCAAGTCTTCAAACCAAAAAAGTACCAAATATCGCTTAGATTTTGGCTATTTATAAGACTTTTAAACTAAATTATACTTTAATAGTCATGGTATATGAGTATTTATATAAGAGTTGTAGAAATGCTATTTTTTTCTTTTTAAAATATCTTGACAACAGTGTGAATTATTACAGTCAGAATAGAAAGAATTAAGATGTAAGAGTGCTTAACCACAGTTATTTTGTCAAGTAGTCTGCACTGAAATGGAAGGATCATATTCGTAGTTGTGTAGTTTTCTCAGTTTTACTGTTTTGTACTTTATATTACTATATATACTGACTATATACTTAAATAGTCATGGTATATGAGTATTAATAGAAGTTAGAGTCGTAGAAATGCAAATTTTTCTTTTTTAAATGCCTTGACAAGAGTGTGAATTATTACAGTCAGAATAGAAAGAATTAAGATGTAAGAGTGCTTAACCACAGTTATTTTGTCAAGTAGTCTGCACTGAAATGGAAGGATCATATTCGTAGTTGTGCTGTTTCCTCTGTTTTACTGTATTGTACTTTATATTACTGTATATACTGTATTGTACTGTGTATTACTGTAGTACATTTTGAGGATACCACATCACAGTACTTCAGTTACATCCAAAGTAACAAACAGAGAAGTGGGAGCGACATGTTCCAGTTTGTTGGAGAATATATTTTGTTGGAGAAGCATCAGGTCTTCTCAAGTCACAGGGCTCAAGTCCGAGTCAAGTCCCAAGTCAAAAACAGGCAAGTCCAAGTCGAGTCTTGAGTCACTGGCCCATAAGTCTAAGTCAAGGCCAAGTCTTCTGCTTTGAGCTTCAAGTCATTTCAAGTCTTTAAACCTTAAAAAGTAACAAATATAGCTTAGATGTTGGCTATTTACTAAATTGTACTTAAATAGTCATGGTATATGAGTATTTATAGAAGTTAGAGTCGTAGAAATGCAATTTTTTCTTGAAAAGAGTGCGAATTATAACAGCCAGAATAGAAAGAATTAAGATGTAAGAGTGCTTAACCACAGTTATTTTGTCAAGTAATCTGCACTGAAATGAAAGGATCATGTTCTATGTAGTTCCCTCTGTTCTGCTGTATTGTACTGTGTATTACTGTAGTACATTTGATGATACTGCATCACAGTACTTCAGTTACATCCAAAGTAACAAACAGAAGTGAGAGGGACATGTTCCAGTTTGTTCGTGTAAAATTAAGCACCACATTCATCAACTGTAAAGAGAAAAGTATTTTCTAAAAGCATATATATATATATTTTTTTTAGAAGCATCAAGTTTTCTCAAGTCACAGGGCTCAAATCTAAGTCAAGTCCCAACTCACTGACCTTCAAGTCTAAGTCCAGTTCCCAAGTCTTTCTCTGCTTTATCAAGTCAAGTCTCAAGTCCTTAAAATAGTGACTCAAGTCTGACTCGAGTCCAAGTCACGATTTGCAAGTCCCACCTCTGCCTATTTCTGACACCGTTGTGAAACAAGAATCACTTTTGTTGATTTATGCTGATGAACAAGAGGTAAACATGTCTATCTTGCTTTTATTTATTAGAGCTGGTTTTATTGACCAAACTCTGCCCACTGTTGTTGTATCCTTAGGCAAGACACTTTACCCCCCTTACCCCTAGTGACAGTATGAAATGTGTGTGTGTGTTTGAGTGAGAAAATACAAGAGACATTCACCCAACCAAATAATATAAAACAGTATTATTTTTCCAGACTTTTGTGATATAGTCTCACGATTTAGAATAAGTTTGACTTTCTACTCTCTGACGGCAAAATATGAAAAGAGACATTTCTTTTTTTCATGACCGATACCAATTGTTTACGGACATTGATCCTGCAGATTCTTTAAAATGTGTACAGTGAAGACATTGAGTGCGTATACATGCACATCAGTTTCCCAGTTATTAGCCATATCCCGGTTATGTCAGTATTCGGGTTACTGCGTATACGTGCGCACTGAGAAACCAGGATACTCATATTCGCGTATACGTGATCAAATGTAGCATCCCGGTTTCTTGACATAATCTTACAAATGCGCAAGCGCAAAAATTTACTTAAATCAATTTAATAAACCAAGAAAAATACAAACCATGAGCTCCTTTGGCAGAGGAAGCTCGAGAGGTTTAACCAGCGGTGAGGAGCTGTGAGATATTCCACAATTAAATCCCACATTAAATCTTCTGCATAAATAAACTAAACTTTACAACATATAAACCATAACCACTATAGAGCCACATCAGCCCGTTGGATCATATCATTCAGCTTTGTTTACGTTTTATAGAAATGAAACTTAAGACCGCTTGGCTAATTAGCATAAACTGTTAGCGGTGATAAAATCAGCTCGCTCCTTGTGCCGCTGATGCGATCAGCTTCTGTTGGACTAAATGACACGACTCAGTGGATTATGTGTGTTCGTTTGTGACAGAAGAGGTGCTAATGATGGTAAGTGTGTTCTGTGCGTATATCGTATAGGAGATAGTTCATATTTTAGCTTTTCAGAGATCATATGAGTGCAGGTCATACAAGTGCAGACTGTACGTGTGCAGATTTAGTGCAGCTTTTTATTTTACAGTTATTTCACTCATGTATGGTCACTTTATGTTCATCACTTTATTTATGTTAGTCACGTTATTTATGTCGCTACTGTTGTGGTGAAAAGACTGGAAAGTGTTTGTCTTTTGGACGCATGTGCACTCAACTTTATGTTGCAGTAACCGGGATACTGCGTACACCAGTATACCGGTTACTATCGGAAAATACCAGTTACAGTAACCTGGTTTCTAATAACTCGGATACTGCCATAACCGGGATACTGAAACCGGGGAACTGCGTTTACATGCACCACGAAGAAACCGGGATACTCAAAAAACCCGATCATAACCGGGATACTGATGTGCATGTAAACACACTCATTGAACTTTGTGTCCATTTGTGCCTGGGAAAGGGCCAATAATTACAGAAATATTAACCATAGAATTCTCCTCTTGTCGTTCAGCTAAAGCTTAGACGTTTTTATTTCTGTATCCTGTGAGCTCAGCCAAAAGTTTCAGCCATTTTCTGTCTATAAAAACACCGCATACAGGAAACTCCCTTTTGGTTATTCCCCACTTCACCGCACGCCCCATCGCTGACTGCAGTAACTTATGGACATTTATCCTGCAGATTTAGTGGTCTCAATTCAGGCCAGATCAATTTGGACTTGGAGGGTGGGTCCACTTCCACAGCTCGGCGTTCAGATGCAGGGGAGTTAATAGCCCGAATCAATCACAGCCAAAACCAGTTCCTTGGCACCAGCATTGATTGTCAGTCAGAGGCAGGATGAATGGCATCTGGGTATAATGTGGGCGAGCGCGAGCCAATAGGATTCTGTGAAAGCCGGACGAGGGAAAACGTCCAGAGGTGCTATGAGGAACCAAAGCTTTATTTTGTGCTGGACATGTCTTCAATCAGTGGAGCTAAATATACTGCAGAGAGAGAGAGACAGAGAGAGAGAGAGAGAGAGAGAGAGAGAGCTGGAGGGGGAGGACGGGGAAGTTTGGGGAAATGGAAACAATTTTTGGCGGAGTTCAAATGATACAAAAATGAAAATGCCAAATGCTCATAACTTTGGCAAGAAGACAGAATAACCCAAGTATCATGGTTTCGTATCGTCAAAAGTCTCACAATAATATCGTAGAGCATCACAATATACTGAATTACAAGTGTTTTTTTGCTTAAATTAATAGTTATGTTTTTGTTTTTTGTTTTTTCTTTGTGATTTTATTGTCTTTCTTAATCTATCAATCACTTATAAAGAATTACTTTGTGTATGAATTGTGCTTTACAAATAAACTTGCCTTGCCAGATGGAACTACATAGACAAGACATGTCAAACTCAGGCCCGGGGACCAAATTTGGCCCGTGATATAATTATATTTGGCCCGCGAGATCATATCAAATATGTATTAGAGCTGCTCATAGACTACAGATAGACTATAGATTTATTTAAAATTGTTATTATTTTATATTATGCTTATTCTGGATTCAATGTTTAAGTATAAACTATTATTAAACATTTCAGAGAATATTTGAAAAAGTGGATTAATATAATGTTGTTTGTTTGGGGCAGATGCACTTTTTTTTGTACTTTTCAGATACAAAAAAGTGCATCTGCAACATACATTTACTCCAATATTTGTAGCAGTACTCTTACTTGGGTAAAATATTGGAATACATTTCCCACTGTCAGTAAGTCTACAAGTTTTAATGATTTGAACATTTTCATTCTTTCAGATATGATCTAATTCAGAGGTGTCAATCTCAAATTCACAGAGGCCAAAATTAAAAACTGGGACTAAATCAGGGACCAAACTAAATATTTATTGAAAAATTTTACCAACATTTGAATGTTTTCTCTTCTCTCAAGATATGTAATGTCTTTTCTTATTAAAATAAATGTTTAATAATAGTTTTGCTTAAACACTGAATCCAGAACAAGCAGAATATAAAATAATAGCACAATTTGAAATAAATAATGTCTTTATAGCCCAGGGGTCTGATGAGTAAATATGAGTAAATATAAGAGCCACGGCAGATGATTAGATGGGGAACAGTTAGATGCTTATAAAACATAAACCATTATCCATTTATCGCTGCACCAAGTTAGACATCAACATGATACATTATACACAAAATTAATCAAATTTTACTTCTTATCCACAATACATAGAATTCAGAAACCCCTTGGTGAGCTCCCTGGAAGTGGGTGGAGAACTACTGGCAACTCCCGAGTCTATCTGTAGTCGATGAGCAGCTCTAATACATATTTGATATGATCTTGCGGGCCAAATATAATTATATCACGGGCCAAATTTGGTCCCCAGGCCTGAGTTTGACATGGCTGATCTAGTTGTTCTTATGGGTGTGTTTATATAATTTGAAAATAACAGTGCATCGTTTAATGTTTGGTTCTTCCAATTACATTAACTTCAAATGATACCAACTTGAGAAGTATACTTTTCCCAAATACCTTTATATTTTTACTTAATTTTTTTGACAACTGTTTTGCAATCTACTTGAGTAATATTACCGTATTTTCTGGGTGATTAGACGCGCTCTTAAGCCTCTAACCGCATCAAAAAAACGACCGTGCGCCCCACAATCCAGAGCGCCCCATACACGAATCCACTCGGGTGTCCCAGTACGACTTCAGTAAACTATAAAGCCGCACCACCCGCAGCGCACGCAAACACACACGGAGCAGACAGCAACCGCGCGGCGAAACACACCCGCAGCCACACTCATCACTCCACGCCGACGAGGAACAGAACGAAGGAACGAAGCGAAAAAGCGAGTGCAATGTGCTGCTTCTAGACACAACTGAACAACTGAGTCACTGCGAACACGTCAAACAATCCATTGGTCCCAGACAGCACCCTCCCTACACGCCACAACTGAACAAAGCCCAGAGTCACCGTGAACGTGCCAAACAAACAAAACCACTGACCCATCCAACTGTTGTGTTTCGTTTAAAGTCCGGTGCGGTTTATTTGTGAAAAAAGTTCGAACAATAGACCATTTAATGACAGTGAGTCTTATAATCCAGAGCGGCTAATAGTGGGGAAAATACGGTATTTTGAAGTAACATTACTCTTACTTGCCTGAATTTTTTGACTTCTCTACTACCTCTTTCCATACATTACTGCAGTAGTCAGTGGTGGAGTATGCATTTGTTGACTCTAGCAGTTGTTTATTCTGCTTGATCCCTCTTGAGGTGAATGTGGATTTAACAGTGTTTTACGTGTACCCACCCCTGGCCTTTTATTGCTTGCTCATTGACGGTTGTGCGTAGCCTTACTCACTCTGTAGACGGCCGAGAGAGCCTTGTGTAACGCGGTGACTCATGTGGTTTTGTCAAAGCTATGCACTCGAATGTGAATTGCAAAACCATTCTGTTCTTTAGCCTTAGATTTGTGAGTTAGTCGGTGGCCTTGGCTTCATAGATTAACAGCTCATATAAACCCGTGTGACTGTTGCAATGTAGCACTTGACATAAATGCTGATTGATGCTCTGAATATGCACATCCTCCATCTCCATCAGCCTGACTCAGCTTTCTATTGTAGTTAAAGGTCCTGTGTTACGCAAAATGCACTTGGGCGAGCTTAAAGTCACGCTTTAATGTTGTTAACTCATCAAAAACATACCTGGAATTTTATTCATTCCATTTCATTCATGTTTCATTTACACTTGTTTGAGTAAGCCTTTATTATTAGTCCACCTAATTCCAGCTTGTGATGTCACGGAGACATGGTTTTCAAGCAAACAGTGACTTTTTACCAGCCTGATTCATCAGCCGGATTCGTTCGCTCGACGGTAGGTAGGTCCTTTTTTTTGGTTGTGACGTATGTAATGCACCAAATCCTGTAGGAAGAAGGGCAATAACATCTTTTCCCTTGATAAAATTCACCAAATATTCTCTTTTTTCCCGCTTTAAACACAGAAAGTATCGCTTCGTCTACATCTGTCTCGACCGCTTTGTTTACTGTTGTGCTGTACCACAAAAGAGACCCAGACAGGTGTGTGAGTTTGATGTCATGGCTTCTCAGCTCTGGCCAGCTGACTGGCCGCTGCGTGGTCTACAACTTCCAGGGTTTTTGCAAACACTTATTCCGATTCCTGACCTAGTCGCTGGAGAAAAATGAAATCGAGTGGAGGCACTAGATGGTCCAATCCTGGCTAAACTTTTACCCTTTGTTAGAGATCACCAGATAGGGCTGAAATGATCCAAATCACTCTAGTGAACAGGGGAGGTCTGTTGTGGAAATTATCTGTAAAATAATACTAAACAAACAAGAAGACTAGGTTGGCTTATTACATTTGCACTGATAACAAAGAGTTTCTGCCAGCAGTGGGTAACAACAGTTAAATACGTTTTGAGGTCCAAACCCTTCCCCAAGAACAGTTTGCATATAGGTCATTTGGCTTTCTTGGCTCTGAAATGTAACACCTTTACATTAGTATCTGAGTACAAGTGAAGATGATCAAACACTGAACATGTGACATAAACTGCAGACATGTAAATAGAAAACCCAAAGGTGCCTATAGGCTTCCTGTGACAGACAGGATTAGACAAACAATAGTGTGACTTTTAACACTTCTTACTTGGACATCGGAAAGAACAACACCAAACACTAAAATCTCCACCACAGGTCTTAGGCAGGGGTGGACAGGGCAGCCACCCGGACCGGCATCATCCCCCTGGTACTCTCTCTCCTGGGGCATCAATCAGTGTAGGATCGAGACTGCTAGTGAAGGTGTGTGGAGTTAAAAACACAGTGGAGCAATTTCTTTCTGTATAACTGCATGACATCAGAATTTTTGCAGTTTGACAGGAAAAAACAAGCCTAAATATACAGACTTTGTGTGTTTAACATGTGTGAATGGAACAAAACACAACTCCTGGTATATTTTTAATAAGGAAACAATAAGAAAAGAGTATAATATTCGGCCCTTTAAAGGTGCACCACGTAACATTTTAGTGGAGGGTCCATCACCTCAGTATAGTATTACATTTATAGCCAGTCTGTCACCACCTAGTGCCTCCGCTCAGTTTTATTTATCTCCAGTGACTAGGTCAGGAATCGGAATACACTAAATCAGGGTGTCCAAACTTTTTTCATCAAGGGCCACGTTAGTAAACATAGATGAAGCAGAGGGCTGATCGAGGGCTGTAGACTGGTGCTCAGTACAGTGAAGAATTGAAATATGTGCATGTTTAACACGTTAGAATGAATCATCAGTCTTTATTCATGCTAAGATCCTTAAAACCACACAACAAATATTAAATATTAGCTCGATCAAGTTAGATTTTCAAAAAACTTGCATTAAAAGATTATTTTTTTAATTGATGAAAGGTAATTTGGGCCAGTTCTCCTGGAAGACTGAGGGCCAACAAAAATTTGTCTGAGGGCTGCATTTGGCCCACAGGCCATAGTTTGGACATGCCGGCACTAAATGGTTTGCAAGAACCGCCGAAGTTGTTGACCGAGCACCGGGGAATCAGCGAAGAGCTGAACCAACCTGAGTTGTGATATGTTACCCTCTTTTGGATTTCCTTTGTCAAATACAAATTTCACATTTTTTATTACACCGTTAATTCGAAAGTTCGTCTCGACATGTTCACTCTCTGCTTTGTTTGCTGTTGTGCCGGCAATTATTTGGGCACCACCGAGCGTTCTGGCACATTACATACGTCATGACCAAATAGCAGCAACTGGTTAAATAAAAAAAAAGTAGCCACCTACCGTCAAGTGAACAAATTCTAATGCAGTCAGACGGTTTCCACGAAGTGAAACCGGCTGATGAATCAGAATGTTACATTTAATTATCTTCAAAAGACAAAAAAGTGATGAAGTAACCCTCGCACAGTTAGACTACATGCTTTCTCAGTGCACTTTTTTAGTATCCCTTTAACTGAATAAATGCAAAGTAGATACATTTAACAATATACTGTGGAACATTCCATGCAAAGCAACAACATCTCCATGGAGACAAGCAGGTAGCCCACTGTCTGTAAAGTTACACAGAGCACTTAAAAAAAAAAAAAAAAAAAAAAAAACAGTGCTCTTCATGATAGTTCAACATAATTATTTTTTAAAATTAAATCAATATTTAAAATTATGCATTATTTTATTTTTCATTGCACTGACTGTGAACTCTGTTTCAGTCTCTTTTTCCTCAAATACAAAAGTACAAATAATCCCCTGAAAGGCGAGTTTCAGCGGGCGAGTCAGTGTGGAAAACGTTTGACTGAGGGAGGTGACGGTTCAAAGCCCCACAGAGTCGCCGACGCACACAGAGTCGCCGACGCACACAGAGTCGCCGACGCGCGCAGAGTCACCGACACACACAGAGTCAGCCTCCTGTGGCCTCTGATCTCCACTCTCTCCCTCTCTTTCTCTCTCTCTCTATCCCTCTATCCATCATTTTCTCTCTCTTACTCTCTCCCCATCTTAATCTCTTGCACACCTCTATTTTTTCCTCTGTTCTGTGTTTCTCTCTCTTCCTAATTCTCTCTCTCTACCCATCCTAATCTCTCTCATCCCTCTATCTTCTACCTCATCTGCTCTTTTCCAAACTCTCTTTCTCTCTCTTACTCTTTGCCCATCCTTTCCTCTCCTCCGGTCTTCCTTCCTAATCTCTCTCACCGCTTCATCTTTCTCTCTGTCTATGTAACGGTTACCTCATGTCCTCCATCTCTCTTTCCTCTCTCTCTCTTTCTTTCTTTCTCTCTTACTCTTTGCCCATCCTGCTCTCCCCTCCTCTCTTTCTTCCTAATCTCTCACCCCCTTATATTTTTGTCTGTCTATATCTCTCTCTTCCTAATTCTCTCTCTCTCTCTACTCATTCTAATTTCTTTCACCCCTCTATTTTTTTTCTCTGTCTAACATTCTCTGTCTCTCTCCTCCTAATTCTCTCTCTTTCTCCTTTTATTCCCTCTCCCCTTTAACTTTTTCTATCTAACGTTCTCTCTCTCTCTCTTCCTAATTCTCTCTCTTTCTCTCTACCCATCTACCCATCCTAATTTCTCTCATCTGTCTATTTTTCTCTGTCTACCTCATGTCATTCATCTCTCTTTTCCTAACTCTCTCCCCCTCTTTCTTACTCTTTGGTCATCTTTGGTCTCTCTCTCTCTCTCTCTCCTAATTCTCTCTCTTTCTCTCTACCCATCATAGTCTCTCTCACTTCTCTATCTTTGTCTCTCTGTTTGTTTCTCCGTCTCTCTCTTCCTAACTCTCTGTCTCTCTCTGACTCTTTGCCCATCCTTCCCTCTCTTCCTCTCTCCCTTCCTGTTCCCTCTCTCTTGCTATAATTCACCCTCTTTCTCTCTCCGTTCCCCTCTTTCTTCCTTCTGTCTTCCAACTCTTTCTCTTTCCTTCTGTCTCGACTCTCTCTCTCTTCCTGTAATTCTCTCTTTTCTCAGACGTAAAACAGGTCTGTTAAAAAACCTCAATCTTCTCTTTTTCCTGCCCTCCTCTCATCCTCCTTTCTTTCCTCTGACAAATGTTCTTTCTCTCTCCTCCTCACTTGCTTTCATTTTTCTCTTTTTATAACTCTTGTCATCCTTCTCTATCTCTCTTTCTTTCTCCCTCTGTCTCTCTCTTTTCTCTATAACTCTCCTCATCCCTCTCTACCCCATTCTCTCTCTCGGTCTCTCTCTCCCCTCTTCTCTCTGTCGCTTCATCTTCTCAGTCTCTCTCTCTCTCTCTCAATTTCTCTCTCATCTCCCTCTCTCTTTTTATAACCCTCCTCCACCCTCTCTATCCTTCTCTCTCTCCCTCTACCCCTCTTTCTACCTTTTCTCTCCTTCTCCCTCTACCCCCCTCTCTTTTACTATAACTCTCCTCATCTCTCTCGCTCTCTCTCTCTTTCTATAACTCTCCTCCACCCTCTCTAACCTTTTCTCTCTTTCTCTCCCTCTCTCTCTCTCTCTCTCTCTCTCTCTCTCTTTCTCCCTCTCTCTTTATATAACTCTCCTCCACTCCACCCTCTTTATCCTTCTCTCTCTCAGAGGAAGAGTCCTCTCTCTACCTTTTTCTCTCTGTCGCTCTCTTTCTCCCTCTACCTCTCTTTCCCTCTCTCTCTCTTTTGTCTCTTTCTCTCTCTCTCTGTTTCTCTCTTTTTTCCTCTCTATATAACTCTTCTCTCTCTCTATCCTTCTCTCTCTCTTCTCCCCCCTCTACATTTCCTCTATTTATCTCGCACTTTCTCCCTCCACCTCTCTCTCATCCCCTTCTCTCTCTATCTCTCTATCTTCTCTCTCTCTCTCAATTTCTCTTTCTCACCTCCCTCTCTTTTTATATAACTCTCCTCCATCCTCTCTACCCCCCCCACACAGTTTCTCTCTCATCTCACTCTTGCTCTTTATATAACTCTCCTCCACCATCTCTATCCTTCTCTCTACCTTTTTCTCTCTGTCGCTTTCTTTCTCCCTCTCTTTACCTCTCTCTCATCTCTTTCTCTCTCCCTCTCTCTATCTTTTGTCTCTTTCTCTCTCTCTCTGTTTTCTCTCTCTTTTTCCTCTCTATATAACTCTTCTCTCTCTCTATGCTTCTCTCTCTCTTTCCCTCTTCTACATTATATCTCTTTATCTCGCTCTTTCTCCCTCTACCTCTCTTTACCTCTCTCTCATGTCTTTCTCTCTTCCTCTCTTTTGTCTCTTTCTCTCTCTTTTTCCTCTATACAACTCTCCCCTCTCTCTATGCTTCTCTCTCTTTTCTTCCCCCCTCTACATTTTCTCTCTTTATCTCTCTGTTTCTCCCTCTATCTCTCTCTCATCTCCTTCTCTCTCCCTCTCTCTAGCTTCTCTCTCTCTTTCTCACCCCCCTCTCTCTTTATATAACTCTCATCCACCCTCTCTATCCTTCTCTCTCTTTCTCCCCCTACCTCTCTTCACCTCTCTCTCATCTCCTTCTCTCTCCCTCTTTCTATCTTTTGTCTCTTTCTCTCTGTTTTCTCTCTCTTTTTCCTCTCTATATAACTCTTCTCTCTCTCTATGCTTCTCTCTCTCTTTTTCCCCCTCTACATTTTCTCTCTTTATCTCCCTGTTTCTCCCTCTACCTCTCTCTCATCCCCTTCTCTCTCCATCTCTCTATCTTCTCTCTCTCTCTCTCTCTCTCTCTTCCTCTCTACCTTTTTCTCTCTGTCGCTCTCTTTCTCCCTCTACCTCTCTTTCCCTCTCTCTCTCTTTTGTCTCTTTCTCTCTCTCTCTGTTTTCTCTCTTTTTTCCTCTCTATATAACTCTTCTCTCTCTCTATCCTTCTCTCTCTCTTCTCCCCCCTCTACATTTCCTCTATTTATCTCGCACTTTCTCCCTCTACCTCTCTCTCATCCCCTTCCCTCTCCCTCTCTGTATCTTCTCTCTCTCTCTCAATTTCTCTTTCTCACCCCCTCTCTCTTTATATAACTCTCCTCCACCCTCTCTATCCTTCTCTCTCTTTCTCCCTCTACCTCTCTTCACCTCTCTCTCATCTCCTTCTCTCTCCCTCTGTCTATCTTTTTTCTCTTTCTCTCTCTCTCTCTCTCTCCTCTCTCTGTTTTCTCTCTCTTTTTCCTTTCTATATAACTCTCCTCTCTCTCTATGCTTCTCTCTCTCTTTTTTGCCCTCTGCATTTTCTCTCTTTATCTCCCTCTTTCTCCCTCTACCTCTTTCTCTCCCCTCTCTCCCTCTCTCTAGCTTCTCTCTCTCTCTCTCACCCCCCTCTCTCTTTATATGACTCTCCTCCACCCTCTCTATCCTCCTCTCTTTTTTCTTCTCTCTACCTTTTCTCTCTCGTTCTCCCTCTACCTCCCTCCCTCTCTGTCTCCCTCCATACCTGTACACCCTCCTCTTCCTCCTCTTCCTCCTCTTCCTCCTCTTCTCGGTCGACTGGCGTGCTCCCAGTGCCGGGGACGGGAACATTGGGCAGATGGGCACAAAATCACCAATCTGACGCGGGGCCCGGGGTCTCTCGTGTTCCCCTCTCGGCTCCGGGCTCACGTTCACTCTCCTGTCACACCTCATACTTTTCCCATCACTCTCCCGGGCCCCCAGCTCCACGGAGTCTGCCCCCCCCTCGCTCAACTCTGGCCCCCGATACGCCGTCTCTCCGCGGCCCCTCCGCCGACACCGGAGTGTGGAGTAAATGATCTCGAAAATCCACTGGCTCAGTTCATGATGTCACTGTGTTCTCGACTGTATAAAGGACTCGAGTTACGCTGTTTTCTCATCTATGTTTTAATGTTTTTTACTCACCACAAACATATTTAATACTCTGTTCCACCTTGTGATGTCATGTTGTAATACAGGAAGTGCTCCACTGTGTTTTTGAACTCCATACAGCTTCACTGGAATCATTTGGATTAGGGATGGGCATTCGATGAAATTTTCTTAATCGATCGTCAGAAGAATTAACGATCGATTATCGATGAATCATTAACGTTTTTATACTAAAATGATCATCATTATTATTACTATCTGCACTACTAATCTGCATAAATAAATTCAACTTTACGACATATAAACCGTAACGACTCTAGAGCCACATCAGCCCGTTTGACATTATAATGTGTTTAATTTACTTTTGCGCAACTTTCACAGAAATTAAACTTAAAACCGAATCGCTACTTTGCATAAACTAAGAAAAGATAAAACTACAGCTCTTGTGTCGCTGATGCGGTCAATTTGTGTTGGATTAAAAGTCATGACTCAGTGGAATACAGGTTAGTGTGACCATATTTGCGTTTGTCAAAACCAGGACACCGTACGGGGGGAGGGAGGTGGGGACTCGTCATCGACATTGCAAAACATTTTCCCACTGGACACCGAAACATATGTGCTGCTTTGTACACTGTGCACATGGACTCACACTTGTCCCGAACGCAACGAAAAGCGTGGAATTTCTTGTACAAATCATCGTTAAATACGCATTTGTGCTTCGGCACGTTGCAGATTGACCGAATGTTTGTGTCTCGCTCCTTCTGAGTGCAGAGACACATGTACAGACCCTGTTTGGTCAAGCTACACACAGCAACCTACATTCAGTCTGTCGATTAAAATTAATGTAATCGATGAAATTCTTAATGATCAATTATCGATTAATCGACTATTCATGCCCATCCCTAATTAGGATCATTTCAGACCTGAAATTGACAATCTCTACTGAACTAAACGTAAAAGATAGCTTCAAAACTACCACTTCATTAGTCTGATTCATCATCCGGTTTCACTTCTTGGAAACCGTTTAATTTAGGATTTGTTCGCTGGACAGTAGGCGGATACTTTTTTATTTAATCAGTCACTGCTATTTGGTCGTGACGTATGTAATGCACCAAATCCCGTAGGAAGAAGGGCAATAACGTCTTTCCCCTTTGTTACGAGCTGGCTCAGGGTTCGAACAAGAGGGAGTCCACACATGTTTAAAAACGGTACAAAAATAGATATTTATTTAAAAACGAGGCGCAAACAAAGTTGTGGCCATATGGTGGAGAAGAGAGAAAAGAGGAACCAGTCTCTAGCAGCCAGCTTTTGAAAGGTGGTATGTATGGAGTAAGAAAGCTGTCAAAAATATTTGTGCGCGTAAAATAGAAATCCGTGCATATTTGGCTGTAGTTGCGCATAACATAAATATTTGTAAACTCTCAAATGACTCCAGTCGTACATAAAATATATTGTGTGTATTTTATCCATCAGAATACGAATTGAAAACTTACGACGTCATGAATCACAATCACGAAAAGAAAATTTACGATTACGCTTTCATCAGTACGAATACGAATTCAGACGGAACTTTACTGTCAAAAATACGTCATCACTTCACAGACATTATCCATCGA
Organism: Boleophthalmus pectinirostris; assembly: GCF_026225935.1. Classification (NCBI taxonomy): domain Eukaryota; kingdom Metazoa; phylum Chordata; class Actinopteri; order Gobiiformes; family Gobiidae; genus Boleophthalmus; species Boleophthalmus pectinirostris. The sequence goes on along the minus strand of NW_026571447.1, from coordinate 33,676,775 downwards.
GCAGAAGAATGTTTTAATCTAAACCTACAGAGAACCTGATATTTGTTAATTAGTCCTGGGATAACGTTACGTCGGATGTTAGCCAAACTGGCTCCACTATGTTTTCTAACATATAGGTGCAATTTCCCGTTCAAAGGAGGTGTTTCTACACACATATTTACACAGCAGCGTTCGGTTCGGTTCCCGAATTCAAGTCATTTTTACAATAGATTTTAATGAACCCACTTGTTGGTCGCTGTTGTAGCTTCTTGTGCTTTTACTCTGTTTTTACTCTGCTACAAACTTGAGCTGCACAGTCTTGATCTTGATCGATGTTTCTTCTGCTCGATGAATAATGTCTGTGAAGTGATGACGTATTTTTGACAGTAAAGTTCCGTTTGTGAATTCGTATTCGTACTGATGAAAGCGTAATCGTAAATTTTCATTTCGTGATTGTAATTCATGACGTCGTAATTTTTCAATTCGTATTCTGATGGATAAAATACACACAATATATTTTATGTACGACTGGAGTCATTTGAGAGTTTACAAATATTTATTTTATGCGCAACTACAGCCGAATATGCACGGATTTCTATTTTACGCGCACAAATATTTTTGACAGCTTTCTTACTCCATAGACAGTGAGGTAAGTATTTATCATAGTTTTTTACATCTTTCAAGTGGTAGTGTGTAGAAAAAAGCTGAGAATAATTTTTAGGAAATACCTCTACCTATGTCATAATCAACATGGACAATTTCATCCAAAATGCAGAGGCAGTTAACACACAAGGAAAGAATTTTTTTTTTTTTTTTTAGTTTAAACCATCCATCCATTTTCTCCCTCTTATCCCGAGGCAGTCGTCTTAGCAGGGACTCCCAAACTTCCTTCACCCTAGACACACCACCTCCAGCTCCTCCGGGTTGGACCCCAAGGTGTCCTGAGGGAGGCGCCCAGGAGGCATCCAGAACAGATGCCCGAGCCACCTCAACTGCTCATATGTTGCCATTTACTGCATTTTTATTGAGCTTATTATAAATATTGTACAAGTTCACCTTTGATAACTTTATGGTTGCTTGGTATCGATTATGAAATTATCTCCCAGTGTGTCAGATCAAAACAAGTACATTTATGACCTTTAAAATTAGAAACAAGATTAAGAAATGACAAAACACTAAGCAATATTTTAGTAAAACCTTGAATATAGTAATGTTAACATGGTTTTAGTGAAATTAGTAGTAAAATTGAGGGCAGAATTTGTTGTTTAAGTGTCAAAAATGCAGATTTATTGTTAAGATTTTTGGTTAATATCTATATAGTGAAAGTATCTCAGTTGGCAGAGCGTTTGTCCACTCATCCAAAGGTTGGCGGTGCGATTCCAGCTCCTGCAGATGAATGATGTTGTTGTGTCCTTGGGCAAGACACTTAACCCACCTCACCCCCAGTGTCTGTGTACACTGTGTGAATGGGTGAGTGGTTCCTTGTTGTAAAGAGCTTTGAGTGCCTTGAAGGTGGAAAAGGGCTATAGAAAAATGTTACTAGCTCCATTCACATGAAAAAAAAAAAAAAAAAGAAAAAAATGACACAAAGTTTAACATTATTTCTGAACTATAAGGAGGTCCATGGATTGCTGGAGTTGCTTTTTTCTCCTCGTTTTCTTGCCATTTAGCTCCTTTTTATCCCTTTTATTCTTGATTCTTAGATCTTTATTTGTCGTTGAAATAATCTTTTGTTTTCTGATGGACTGACCCCCCCGACATCCCGTCCGAATCAGATGCGGATATTTTGACAGGCAATCATTATAAAATGTATCGGCGTCTGGAAAGAGGTGATGAATGGCATCGTTATAAATTTTGCACATGGCTGACGGGTTTGTGCAGAATGACGGATTGAAAAGTGCTGCTATTTTCAGATTTTGACTCTTTAAAAAATTATAATAGTCAAATACACTCTGACTCGCCGATGTCTTTCACTGAATCCTTCAACTATGACAGGTGTAGTTTACTCTGCTGTGACATCACGGTGGGGGTGTTCTATATGTATATCTATGGTGGTATGTTCAGCAGACACTTCAAAAAATCATAATGTTTGACTATGTATACACAGCAAAGACAGAAATTTAAAAAAAGAGTTAACACAGCTTGAATTGTTTATGATTTATGCACACTGCTTCTTGTTCTTCTACCCAAATTATTATTGTTTAAGAACATTTAACTCATAAATTGTTTAAAAGCCCTCTACCCGTTTTATTTTTATTTTTTTCAATGTGTTTGAGCAAAAATGGTTCACTTATTACCTGAGAATTAGAATTCAAAGTGAACAATTTGCATGCTAGTCATTCTTAGCTTTACTTGTGTTTTGTTTCATTCACACATGTTTGAGTAAATCTTTATTATGAGTCTGTCTACATCCCCAAAGCTCAAAATGCTCTGTTGCACCTTGTGATGTCATGTAGTGATAGTTTTCAAGTTAACACCTCCTTTTAGCATTTGTTGAGTAGAGAGTGGATGAGTGAGAACAGAGTGGAGCACTTCCTGTATTACCCCATGACATAACAAGGTGGAGGTGAGTGTTTCAGAGAAAAGCTCAGCCTAAATATCCATGTTTTGTGTGTTAATCATGTGTGAATAAAACAAAACTCAACTCCAAACAGCATTATAACATAGATCAGAACAAAGTGTAATATAGGCTCTTTATCATGTGTACAGTTCCTCAGTTGTTCAGGTTGCATCCGTGGCAAAAGGAGAAATTCAATATGTCAAATGGACAAAAGATTATTTGGTCCTATATGTTTCGCAACTCATCCAAGCTGCGTCTTCATTTCAGAAATGAAGAAGCAGCAGCGAAACCAAATAATCTTTTGTCCAGTTGAAATATTGAATTTCTCCTTTTGCCTGGAATGTTCCACAGTCTGACATGTAACAGCTCTCCTTTACCTTTATTTAATTACAAGTGATTTTATAACTCAAACATATCTAGAAAAACATGGATTCTGGCTGTGAGCAGAGTTACCTCGCCACAGATCTGATCTGTAACTTGGACTGGTTTGGTCTCTTTACGACAGAAAGGATTAAAACCACACTGTGAAACCTTCCAAACAAAGCAATAACATCTCAATGGAGAAAAGATTTGACGGCTTGGGTATTCGGATCAAACACTGACACAATCCCAGGCAATTCAGCAAACCATTATGTTGGAGGGGAAGATGGAGCGTGAGATTGACAGGTGGATCGGTGCAGCGTCGGCAGTGATGCGGTCGCTGTATCGGACCGTTGTGGTGAAGAGGAGCTGAGCCGAAAGGTGAAGCTCTCGATTTACCGGTCAGTCTATGCTCAGTCATGAGCTCTGGGTAATGACGTAAAAAACGAGATCGCGGATACAAGCGGTCGAAATCAGTTTCCTCCACAGAGTGACTGGGCGCTCCCTAAGAGATGGAGTGAGGAGCTCAGTCACACGGGAGGAGCTCAGAGTAGAGTCACTGCTCCTCCCTGTCAAGAGGAGCAGCTGAGGCTCGGTCATCTATTTTGGATGCCTCCCGGGCGCCTCCCTGGAGAGGTGTTCAGGAGGGAGGAGGCCCCGGGAAGACCTAGGACACGCTGGAGGGACTATGTCTCTTTGCTGGGCTGGGAACGCCTCAGGATTCCCCTGGATGAGCTGGAGGAAGTGTTTGTGGAGAGGGAAGTCTGGGAGGCCCTGCTCAGACTGCTGCCCCCGCGACCCAGCCCCGGATAAGAGGAAGAAAATAGAATGGAATGGAATCATGTTGGCATGATTATTGCAAAGAGGACTATTCTGAGTGAATGAAAGACCACAACACCTCCCTGTTTCATAAATGTTTAAATGATATAATTTCTTGTTTGTATCTTGAAGAGATTTGGTACAATCTGTCGGCTCAACGAGGGAAATCTACGAACATTTGGGGACCTTTTATACATCATATAGTATTAAACAGAGGACTCGACCTCAAACTAAACGATATCTTGAGAAAACCATTTGACCGACCGAAAACTTACACAATGCACCTTTCATTGTCAGAGAGAATCGTCTCAATCCGCCGCGGGGCAGACATCACAACCACCTTCTCATCATTGCACCATCTCACCCACACTTTATTCCATTTTCCACACCGACTTTTCATATCCAACCGTGACACTTCTGAACTCTCTTTCTGCACGCCTGGATTTCAATTTAACCATTTTCTGTCCGCCGTCCTCTCCCCCGAAAGACCACCCTGAACTAACTTGGTCAGGATTTAATGAGCGTTATCAAAATCACAGATAAAACCCCTCTTTGTAGACTCCGTGCACTTCACCTATTAACAGTAGTGTAGATAACAGTAAGTGTGGTTCAGTGTCCGGCCCGGTTCATGATTAATGGACCACTTCCATCTCCTGCACACTGAACTCTGCCCTGGACTTAATTAAAACTCCAGAGCTGACCACCATTCATAAATTACTGGCCGGCACCTGTGACACCTTTAGAATAAAATGAACAAATTGCTTTTTTGTACCAATTAATAATTCACAAATGAAAGGGAATAATAAGGTACCAGGAGCCCTTTGCAAAGAGTAAACTCTGTAAGAAATTTGGTTCACCGCTTTTGTTCCGGTGAATCTAAATACAGAAAGAAGAAGAATACAGTAACGTTACTTTCTTCACAACATCAGCAGCTCATCAACACCTCGTCTCATTTAAAGCAGAGGAGATTTAAAGGGACAGGCTGGAGTTTTGGACATAGGACCTCATTTCCTAGTGAGCCAGAGTGTTGGAGACGTGTGGAGAAACTTTAAAAAAAAAAAATATTCCATCCAGTTCTTGTATTTGCAGAGGTCGCTGGTGCTAGACTAGTGCATGTCAATGGTCATACTTATCCTGCCATTAAAAACAGTCTTACCCACTCCACAAAACACCCAAAACAAATTTATTATTACACCAGACTGTAGATGTGAATGTCTGTGTTGATAGAATAATTTTAGAAGTAAAACCAACCTTGTATTTGAAGGATTTATGTTTGAGCAACAGCAGTGAGTTGTACTTCCCGCGGCAAATTGATATATGAGAAAATAGTCCTTCAACGTGTGATGATTCATGCGATGCAAGGTTAGTTTTATTTCAAACACGATTCTATCAACACAGACATTTAACTTGTGTTTTGTGGAGTGGGTAAGACTGTTTTTAGTGGCAGGATAACTATGGCCCTTCATTCAAGTCAATGGGCCGAGCTCAATGGCGCGTGATTCCAGATTCGCCTTGAGCCCGGTGAGGTACTTCCGGTGGCTCTGCGTCTATGGAGCAAGTGCAGTTGTGCTCTTTTCTCCCGCGGGCACACGCGAATGCACACGAGCGCACACCCGGAGCATGGTCTCCTGCATCACATGATCGTTTTGACCAATCAGAGCGAGAGGAGCTAGAGGGGAGCAAGAGCTAATGATTATGAAGAGTTTTGTTTTTGTTTTTGTTTTTTCAGGCAACTGAAGGATTTTGAGCTGAGAAAAAGTTTATGATCTAAAAATAAGTAAAAATCACCACAAAATCCAACATTTTTGAAAGTTGTAGGTGCCTTCTCAGCCGAACATGAGACATTTGTGATTATATTGTGCTCTATGAGAAAAATCCTCTCTCAGGCCAAGGGATTGTTTCTACTGAACCAGTGAGTGGCCACTACATCAGCTATAACCAGAAATACCCTATCCAGTTATTTTAATAGATCCATGGCCCACTGACGTGCACTAGTCTAGCACCAGCGACCTCTGCAAATACAAGAACTGGATGGAATATTTTAAAAAGTGTCTCCACACGTCTCCGACACTCTGGCTCACGAGGAAATGGGATCCTATGTCCAAAATTCCGAACTATCCCTTTAAGATGTTTCCTCATCAAAAACATACCTGGAGTTATGTTTTGTTTCATTCACGTGTTTTAGTCAACCTCTGTTATTAGTCTGTCTACATCTCCAAAGCTCAAAATGCTCTGTTCCACCTTGTGATGTCATGTAATGGTAGTTTTCAAGTTAACAGTTACCTCTTATCTTTTAGTTCAGTAGAGATTGGCAATTCCAGAGCTGAAATTATCCAAATGATTCTAGTGTAAGTCACCGACCTCGAGTCCGAGACAAGACCGAGTCCAAGCGCCATCAAGACCAAGACAAGGCTGAGTCCAGATGCACTCGAGTCCGAGAAGAGACCAAGACCATTAAAAACCCGTCTCGAGTACCACAACATTAAATCATAGGCTGTATAAGAGCTTCATATGTTTTGTTTTTACATTGTTATTTCCCATTCCTGACAGCAGAGGGAGCTCCAAAACCTAAATGCTTCAAACGGTTCAAAAGTTTATAAAGTATATTTTCCAAATGTAGATATTATTTGAAGTTAAAAAAGGTGAAATAGTTATCTCAAGGTGACCAAAAGCATGTGTAAAAAGGGCTTACATCCATAAAAAGCATAATACGTGACCTTTTAAGATATATGTGCAACGATCTATTCTCCACCAACATGAATAACGAGAGCTGTAAAGAGTTTTGAAGTTTCTACAAGTTATGTAAGTGGTAGAGATGAAAGAGGGAGGGTGCGTTCAATGACCCAAGGGTGACAGGAGGCCGGAATAGGGTGCTGCCACTGGATAATGATGTTTGTGCTAAAATATATCTGTCAACTTCCTGCTTCCTGTAAACATGCACTATTTGTAGCTTTTCTGGGAGAGGGCCAGCCGACTGCTCTCTCCAACTCCGTTTTAATGCCTTACCGAAAAGTTCCACAGTGTGAAATTAAATGTGTCTATCTTACATTTGCACAATTTCAACTCGATTTATTTGTATTGCTGAAAAATAAATACATTCTTATGCTTTCCTCTTCAAAGATCTAACCCATTTTTTTTCCATGGGGTCACATGAGAAACAGAAAATATTATAGAGAGCCGGGCCAAAATGGTTAACTCAATTCGGCATAATATTAATTGTATTTCTCTATTAAAAAAACAAAACAAAACAGTAAATAGTGTTGTTTTGACAAGCTGGTAAGACTGTTAAGAGCAGGGGTTACCAAACTTTTTTCTGCTCCTGACTGTGGTGGGCGGGGTCGAGTCGGCCGTATAACAGAATGGTACGACCCTGCGACGCAGATTTTATTCTTTGAAAACCTCCACACTTTCTTGACATATCAGACAAACTGCACGGTCCTTACACTGAACTAAAAAATAATCGGTCGTCCACTGTTCTTTGAAAACTCGGCACTCTCTGTCAACTTTTTGTACTTAAACATGAGTCATTTTACTGTTTTTAGCTGCACTAAAGAACTCTGCGCCTGTCGACTGTCACTGTTTGATCTCGAGTTTGTCAGGTGAGGAAAATTTGGCGGAAAATGTAAATACGTCATACAATTCTTTAAATATAAATACTTCAAATAAATATCATTTTAACTGAAAAAAAAAATCAACAATATATTAGATGCAGAAGTGTTATTATTTGCCACAAAGTAATAATAATAATAAAAATTAAAAAAAGTCCATGACAACTTTTGAGGATTGCCTCTTAGGCTCAGTTCAAGTGGTGGGGGGCAGAGAGGCTGGGGGGCCGGTCAAAACGGTGTGGCGGGCTGGAGTCGGCCCGCAGGCCTTAGTTTGATGACCCCTGGGTAAAAGTTTATGTTATGACTAAGCAATGAAAAAGTGAGGCTGCCTTACAAAAATGTCATTTAAAAGCACTTATAAAATAAAAGCAATGCAGCTTTAGTCCAATGCATGAGGTAAAATGATAAAATAGGTTTATTTTGTAATTCCTAATGACTTTAAGTGGGCCGGTCAGAGCCAACCAAAGGACCGTATGTGACCCCGGAGTTGTACGATGTCCAGGTTTGATTTTACCTGTAACATGACCTGGCGTTGTCACCTGTTGGTCTCCATGGATGCAAAGAGTTAAAGGGACAGTCTGGAATTTTGGACACAGGACGTCATTTCCTAGTGAGTCAGACTGTTGGAGACGTGTGGAGACACTTTTTTAAATATTCCATCCAGTCCTTGTATTTGCAGAGGTCACTGGTGCTAGACTAGTGCATGTCAATGTCCATAGTTATCCTGCCACTAAAAACAGTCTTACCCACTCCACAAAACACCCGAAACAAATCTATTATGACACCAGACTGTCCATGTAAATGTCTGTGTCGATAGAATAATGTTTGAAATAAAACTAACCTTCCATCGCGTGAGTCGTCGCATGTTGAGGGACTATTTTCTCAGCAGCAGCGGCAGCATTTTACTTTGCCGGTAAGATAGGTGCTGGGTGATATCAGTCCACCTTTGCCGATCTTTCTATCACGAAGTACAACTCGCTGCTTCTGATGCTCAGACATAAATCCTTCAAATGCAAGGCTGGTTTTACTTCTAAAATTATTCTATCGACACAGACATTCACATTGACAGTCTGGCGTAATAATACATTTGCTTCGACTCTTTTTAGTGGCAGGACTGTCCCTTTAAAACTCTTATATTTTACACTGTTTATGCTTTAAAAGAAGTGTACACATTCACAGTAAAATGGCTTTATACTGTGGACGGACCGGTGGGGGTAATTGTTTTGAGCACTGAAGAGGGAGACATAATAAACAAGCTTAATCAAACCTTTTGCATAATGTAACATGTAACACGGCGGTGTCTTTTCTCTTCTTGTGTACTGTATGTGTGCGTGTTTGTCCACATGGGGCTACACCGAACGCACACTCTCCCGCCTGCGTCTCCGTGGGGCCGCTTACTGATTGATGGGCCCTGTCTCCTCTGCTTGTGTTTTACAGGTGGGAGCCATCATTACAGCGTCGCCGTGGTGATCCGGCCCGCCCTGACCTTTGACCCCAGCAGCTGGTTTCCAGTCGGAGGCCGCCCCGTCACATCGCCCCCTCTCCATCACGGCCGTCGCGTGTACATGTGCGAGGGGGGCCGCTAATGGGACACACACACTGGGATTATTACTGTAGACCTTTGCTTAGATACCACTGTTTCTCTGCTGTTTTTGTTACAATGAGCACTGCAGCATTTGTTTGAACAGTCTGAATAATCTTAAAAGCCACAAAACAACACTACAACTCATGCTTAACACAGGATAGAGGTTTTTTTTTTAATAATATTTGAACCGTGAATGAGCTCCCATATAAAATGTATTTATGGTGGGACTGTAATTTTATTATTTTATTTATCGTCACTTTGTCGTCAAATACACTTAAATATTTACATCTTCTTTTATTTATTTACTGATTTGAAATATTGTCCATCATTGAATTAATGTAATGTCTATTTAGTTTTAACAAGGGCAACTCCAATGTTTTCAATTTTCAGATAAAACCCATTGCCTACAATTATATCGGTCTGATATAAGGTAGAAAATATCTAATATTTATTATTATTATTATTATTATTATTATTATTTAATGTATGTATAAATTTATTTATTTATTTTCATTGAAGTAATTTAACTACTATTTAGTTTTAAAAAAGGGCAACTCCAGTGTTTCTAATTTTCAGATAAAACCCACTGCTACAATATTTCTATTATTATTATTATTATTATTATTATTATTATTATTATTATTATTTATTTTATTTTTTATTTTATTATTATTATTATTATTATATTATTATTATTATTATTTATTATTTTTTTTTTTTTTTCAAATCTACTCAATAGATAATATAGAGTTTAAGGTGAACTATGAAACTTTTCTGATGGGGCAGAGGATCCACTGCCTTGTTCCTGCTTTGTTCCACACGTCTGAGATTAAAGTGAACTATCTTGCATATATTCAATTACAAGTATTTTTACTGCAAAAATAATAAGTATTTTTATAGTGGAGGTTACCTTTCCACATACACTACCGGTCGAAAGTTTTAGAACACCTCACTTTTTCCATGTTTATATTTTTTTTACTGTTTACTGTTTTGTTGACCAAAACGTATTTTAAATTTTGTTTCATGAAAGTGTCCACCTTTGGCAGATATAACAGCTGAACACACTCGTGGCTCGTTCTTTTTACAATAGAAATCAAATATTCTTCAGAAAGTTCTTCCCAAGTCTGTTGCAGAAGTTCCCATAAATGTGTGACACTTGTAGGTTTCTTGGTTTTTACTCTTCTGTCCAGTTCATCCCAAACCAGCTCGATGGGTTTTAAGTCTGGACACTGTGCTGCTGGACACTCCATGTTTTCAAGCTTTACCATCTTGTTCTTTTTTCCTGAGGTAGTTTTGGCAGAGCTTGGACTTGTAAATCCGTGTATCGTTCATTCATTCATTTTTCAAAATAAAACCAAAAAGAAGGAAACTGTTTTCTTCATTATTTGTCTCCAAAACAAAAATGAAAAAACAGATAATGATTTGTTTTTTCATTTTTTCGATTTTGTGTTTAAATGAATAATGGAAAAAATGGATAACGGCCCTTTCCTGTTTCCGTGACTTAAACTGGGTTGTCGGACTGAACCAGGACTGAACCAGGACTAAACCAGGACTAAACCAAGTCTGGGACCAGACCAGAACCAGACCGGGACTGAGACCAGGACTTAGACTGGGACCAAACCGGGATTGAGACCGGGACAAGATCAGAACTGAGACCAGGACTGAGACTGGGACCAAACCGGGACCAGACTGGGATCAGACCGGGACCACACCAAGACTGAAAATGGTTTATTCCAGGTTTAGTCCTGGTTTAGTCCTGGTTTAGTCCTGGTTCAGTCCGGCATCACAGTTTGAGTCATGTAAACGGGAAACGGCCGTTATCTGTTTTTTTTTTGTTTGTTTGTTTGTTTGTTTTTTCATTTAAATGCAAAATCGAAAAAAAATTGCTTTTAGAGACAAATATAGAACAGTACAGTAGTTGTTTTTTTCGTTTTCTTATTTTTGGTTTTATTTTGAAAAAACGAATGAACAAATGACACATTTCAAGCTCTTCATTGGACTTGAATTACAATAAATAACAGGAAAAATCAGGGTGTTTTAAAACCTTTGACTGTAGTGTACATGACCTGTATCCATTTGCTTCTCTCCAAGGAGACGCAGAAGTTTAATGCCGTATAGTTGAACATTTTAGGCAAAGGAAGAACAAAAACATCTCCACCATCCTCCACCGGAAAAACAACATAAGGTTCCTTCAAAATAAGTTAAGGTAAGATTCTGTATTTCTAAGAACTTTCTGAGCATGGGTGAAAGAAGTACATGCGACGTCAACCTCAGATGGAGACAGAACAAATACATTTATAAACATGTAATAAGCTATAGCTCGTAGTTCAAACGTTTTAATAGTTTAATAGTTTATCAGCTCTGGAAAACTTTTGATCAGGAAAACCCAAAGAACAGCGAAACCTCAGAGACATATTTACAGAACTGGTTTATTACGTGAGGTTGGTGTGGTATTTATATGCATGTAAAAAAAAAAAAAAAACAGGCATTAATGTCGGTTCCACAATGCACTGGGGTCCCGTCCTGGCTCTGTGCTGTGATTGGTCGGTGGTGCCTCGGGCGTGTCCTGTGATTGGTTACTGCTCTGATTGTTTTGAAGCGAGAGTAGAAACTGGAGGATCAGGCCAAACCGCTGCGTATTTTTGGGTGGTTCACAAATGTTCGTCTACGGTTTTATTTGTAGTGTTTTTAATGACTTCATATTATCTGCTTGTAATGTTATTATATTGTTATTATATTGTTTATTGATAATGAAACTGAGAAATGATATATACTTTATTCAATTAAATGTTGCATCTCATTTTGTGGTTGAGTTTTGTTTTTGTCGCAGCAATGAAATAACTTCAGAAAAAAATAAGTCTCAATTTATAAATCTGTCTGAAGGGAGGAACCAGCTACACTGAAACTAACACAGCTATATGACAAAAAGACTCTTCACTGGGTCACAAAAAAGGGAAAGATAAAAAAAATAGCAGTACAGGTGCCCTAATATCAGGAAAAAGGAACAGGAGAAACTAGAGAAATACCAGGGGCTCAAGGAGGAGCTGGAAAGTGAAGGCATCAGTGGTGCCTGTGGTGATTGGAGCTGTAACCCCCAAACTGGAAGTGGCTACAACAGATACCGGGAAAAACAATGGACATCTCAGTCCAGAAAAGTGCAGTACTGGGAACAGCAAAGATACTGCACAGAACTCTTAAGCTCCCAGGCCTCTGGTAAAGGACCCGAGCTGAATGAGGGTGAGAGACCAACCACCGTGGAAGGTGAGAAACACATTTTATATATATATAAATGTGTTTCTCACCTTCCACGGTGGTTTCAGTGATTGTTGTGGTAGCGATTGCTCTCAGTGCTGCATTCACATCGTCTAGGAGACTTTCAGATGGTCCTTCACTTAGCCTCTGTAACCGGCATCGGGGTTGCCTTGTGTTCATTCGGGCCATGATCTTATCTTTCAGGTCAGTCGCTGCCTCGCTCAGCGTGATACTTATTGGAGCTTTGTACCCAATCTCTGGTTGGGGAGTTGGTGTCAACTCCCCTCTGACCTGGCACACTGGTTCCCCCTTGCCGTGGCATTTGTGTTGTACCTCATCAATCTCTAGTTGTGATAGCAGTTGCCGTTTGTGGATGTTGGAACACTGAGCTACTAGTTGTTTGGCCGTTAGCTTGGACTGTGGGTATTGTCAGCTTCTCCTGGAGGCAGCCTGAACAGAGGATCTTAAGAAAGAGACTTGGAGAGTTAGAAAAGTTCTCAGGACATGTCTCTTTATTTGAGTCAGGCAGATACAGGTCTCAAGATTCAAGTTGATTCAGCATGATTTTGCCTACGCGGCGTCTCTGTGCGTCGGTCGTCCCTCGACAACGCAGTCGGCGTTCCCCCACTGATGCACAGAAAAACTGGGTGCCTTTTATACCAGCATAACTGTTGAGTTAACATCTTCATGGAAACATACACAGCACTTTGTCCCAACACGTGTCAACAGACTGGCAGATGCTAAAGGTTGGAGATACACCCCTTATCTGTCCCATATACATTCACCATTGACACTCCAAAGTCTAAAAACATACACAGCATATAACAGGGCAAATTACAGGGCGTATTAACATATGAATGAAACTTTAAAAACACAGGGTAGAAGCCCATAGTATCATAATAGGCATTTCTCCCACATCCTGTTCATGTAACCCCTCTGACTAGGGTTACTGTAGTAGTAGCTCCAACAGAGCCTTGTTACGCATCTCGCCCATTTCCTCCGTGTTCCAGTAGCCCATTTTTCATCAAGGTGCCCTGGTTCCCCTGCACCTGATGCAGACCTTGTTTGAGCCGGCATCTTGTAAGTTTCATTATCTCTCATCATTGTATGAGGTGGGCAGCAGCACACACACTGGTTAGCTCACTGCCCCCCCCCCCCCCCCCCGTCAGAGGGGGGATTCAAACCTGGGTTGCCCATGTGAAAGTCCAGTGACTGATATTAATATTGAGATGCTGTAGTTGGAGATAAATGTCGGCACAATAAGCTTTAGCTTTTGCCTACACCTGCTCAGTGACTTACTTAGGGTTTGATTGTTCTGCACACTGAATATCAGATTAAATATAACGTATGTAGACTGTAATGAGTTAAACACTGACCAAATAAACTCATGAAGGAATAAATAATGTAGATATTAGTATAATAGATTCTAAGCTTGTGTGGCCAAATCTCCTCGCCAAAGACAGATCCCATCAGATCTCAGAGGCTAAGCAGAGCCGGCGCCTGGTCAGTACTTGGATGGGAAACCGCTGGGAAAATCAGGTGCTACAGTGAGGCTCCAGTGGTTAAAAAAACAAAACAAAAACGTAGTTGTCTCCTTAGGCAACACACTTCACCCACATTGCCTAGTATGAAAGTGGTGTGAGTCTGAGTGATGGTGGTTGTGGTCGGAGGAGAAGAGCATTTTGAGTTTTGGAGATGCAGACAGACTAATAATAAAAGGTTTACTCAAACCTTAAAATCAGGTTAGGTTTATCGTTCACCAGAAAAGTTATTTTATGTGCCTTTAAACATTTACATATATGCAAATGATCAACTAGTTAGATTAGTTTGTGTGTAGCGCCATAAAATCACGTGTTCACTTTTGTCCATACAAAAATGAAACCACATCGAGCCGCGTTTGTTTCAGACTGATGCTAACAGGCCTATTGTGGTCCGAGCTCGTGCTGGTCGTGTTTTTCACTCTTTTCTCTGAGGAGATAAATGCAAAGTCTATGGGTCAAATCCAAACCCAAACGTGTCCTTTTCTTCCCGATTGTCCATCACGGCTGAACTCTGGGCCGACCCTGTGGGATTATCAGACTGCGAATGCGTCGACGCACTTCCATCAAGCGACCACGTCCTCTGGCTTTTCATTCCAACGAGTTTCGTAAAATAGAGAGAATCTAAACAGAAACTAAACACGACGCAACGTCTTCAGCTTTTGTCCCTGAAATGTCAAGTGGCAGAAGTAAAATAATTGGCTTTAATCCCGTCTGGAGAAAAGTTAAAGTTAACGTCTCTACAAATGAGCAGCGATGGAAGACACAGAAAAATATTTGACAATCCTACCCGGGGGTCGTGTTGATTTACTTCACTTCACTTGTTGGACAAAGTTAACGTTGTCTTAGGATTGCTCTGAGCGGCTCCTCTCTTTGTGATAGCTGGTGCCTGTGTAAATACAGAAGAAACAAGGGGATAAGAGTCTGGGGAAATAAAGAAGCACTGAAGGGAATGTTAATGCGAACCCAAGGGAGCGGGCTATCACCTGGGCGCTCACTGTGAGGAATGCAAACGCAGGTTCAATCCAGGAGAGAGACCGAGGAGAAAGACAAGCAGAATTATTACCGCTGATATAATTACAGCCTGGTGACAAAGAAGGAGCGAGATACTGTGTCGGAAGCCATTTTGAATTTGGATTACCTCTAATATTTGACCCTGTATGACTCCAGCGGGATTCAGAACTTTATAAAGGAGGGCTGCAGGGACATTTGCACGGCGCTTGTCAATCTGTGTCTCAGTCAAAGGTCTCAGCGCAGTTTAACAAGAGGACTGGTCAGGGAGGGTCAGGAGACTCAGACGAACACAACAGGAAGAGCCTCACTCTTACTCCATGCTGGTGTTTTGGTTGGTGATGAAATGGTTCACGCAATTCCTCTGGACGGTTTTGGAGTATTTCCTCTGGAAGGTCTTCTGCCACATATGCCCTACATAACCTACGGTATTGAGATTTGGGGCAATACATATAAGACGAATACAAAGCCAATCTTTACCCTACAAAAAAAGGCAATAAGAGCATCACATTATCAACTTATAACGAACCAACCAATGCATTATTTATAAACCTTCAAACGCTGAAATTTTACGATTTAGTCGACCTTTACACTCTTAAAATCATGTTCAAAGTAAACAACAATCTCCTGTCGAAATCGTTACAGAACATGTTCAAAATCCGAAAGAGCCGATATGAGCTCAGAGGCACGACCATGTTTATTAAAAAGAAAATCAGAACAAACATTATGAAATTTTGTAAATCTGTTAAAGGGGTGGAGCTCTGGAACAACTGTACAGAAAACCTAAAATTGTGCACCAATCTCTTTCACTTCATAAAGAAGTTTAAATGTTTAACTCTGGACAGATACATGAATTATGAGACTTAGTTTGTGCTGTAGAACTTTGTTGTTCTGTTACTGATTGGCTTGTTTCTTCCTGCTGTATTTATGAAGATGAACTGGTGTCAAGATGAAGCTCTGACAAAGGAATAAAGGGTAAAGGGCATAATAAGCTTAAGCTTCAGCCTGCACCTTTTCGGTCTGTATATGTTAAATATGACTGTTTATGAATTAATGTCAAAATATACCTGTGACCGAAATAAATAAATAAATGAAAATGAATGAAATGAAATATGGTCTAAAATGCTTGAAGTATAGCAAAAGTCCACAACTATCTCCTCCTAGCCAGGCTTTTGCACAGTCTCCATGGACAGTGTTGGGAGTAACGCGTTGTAAAAGTAACGAATCGCTGTAACGCAGTAATATAAGGAATTACAGGGGGAAAAAATTGTAATATTTTACTCGGTACAAATGTCAGAAACGTGCGTCACAATGCTTTTTAACCTGAATTGAAGTGGTGGGTTTTTCGTTTTTCTTCATACAAATTTACTAAAATCACCACGATATCAGCAGCGGTGAAACGCCATCGTTACAGTTCCGAATACTGGGGAGGGGCCCGGAGGAGAGCCCGTGTAGACCGACGGGTAAAAGGACCGACGCAAAGCTCCACGCTCCCTGGGGCGAAGAGCAGCCGACGCCCGATCGCACTTTGTGGACACCCTGCTCCACGGGTTCGAGGTTCTCTCAGGGGCGGTCTTACATTCCAAGTCCTAGTCCAAGATTAATCCTGGTTTAGTTCTGGTTCAGTCCTTGTTTAGTCCTTGTTTAGTCCTGGTTCAGTTCTGGTTTAGTGCTGGTTTAGTCCTGGTTCAGTTCTGGTTTAGACCTGGCTTAGTCATGGTTTAGTCCTGGGTTAGTCCTGGTTTGGTCCTGGTTTAGTCCTGGTTTAGTCCTGGTTTAGACCTGGCTTAGTCTTGGTTTAGTCCTGGTTTAGTTCTGGTTTAGTCCTGGTTTAGTCCTGGTTCAGTTCTGGTTTAGTCCTGGTTTAGACCTGGCTTAGTCTTGGTTTAGTCCTGGTTTAGTTCTGGTTTAGTCCTGGTTTAGACCTGGTTTAGACCTGGCTTAGTCTTGGTTCAGTCTTCGGTTCAGTCCTGGTTTAGTCCTGGTTTAGTTCTGGTTTAGTCTTGGTTTAGTCCTGGTTCAGTTCTGGTTTAGTCCTGGTTTAGACCTGGTTTTGTCCTGGTTCAGTTCTGATTTAGTCTTGTTTTAGTCTTGGTTTAGTCCTGGTTCAGTTCTGGTTTAGTCCTGGTTTAGACCTGGTTTAGACCTGGCTTAGTCTTGGTTCAGTCTTCGGTTCAGTCCTGGTTTAGACCTGGTGTTGTCCTGGTTCAGTTCTGATTCAGTCTTGTTTTAGTCCTGGGTTAGTCCTGGTTCAGTCCAGTACAGAAGCAGTATGTTCATATTTCAATATATTAGTGAAGTGAAAGTGTTGGTGTCATGTGATAGTCGATCATTTTGGTTCGTTAGTGAGCAGGAAATCAGCTAAAAACTTGGGCGACACAGACTAACACCGGTAAGTGACTGCAGTAATATGAGTGACTGAAATTGTCATTTAAACCACCAAAATGTCCAAACACAATGAACAGTTCATACTAAAAGGTGACACTGGGCTCAGCCATGTTGGATTCTATCTCAGAAACTTTGCTCGATCTCCTCTGAGCTCTTCTGAATCCCACCGACTGAAGTGGCGTGTCAGTGCGTGTCGGCAACGTCCTTGGACCTCTGAGTCAGATGGATAAACAAACGCACCATAACAGTTCCTTACTTTGTGTCCTTTGAACTCAACTTACTGCACTTTTAGTTGGTTAAAATCTCATGATGTTGTGGTGTGATGCATCATTTTTCAGGGTTTTATTACAACACATTTATTATTTAACAAATTTACTCTGCATTTTTCATTCACTCTCCATATTATGACTTGTTGAGGTACTGCTGTAGTCACTGAGTGCGTATACATGCACATCAATAACCCGGTTATGATCAGGTTTTTTGAGTATCCCGGTTTCTTGATGGTGCATGTAAACGCAGTAACCCGGTTTCAGTAACCCGGTTATGTCAGTATCCCGGTTATTAGAAACCGGGTTACTGTAGCTGGGTTATTCCGATAGTAACAGGGTTACTTGTGTCATGTATACGCAGTACCCCGGTTACTGCAACATAAAGTTGAGTGCGCATGCGTCCAAAAGACACTTTCCAGCCTTTCACCACAACAATAGTCACATAAATAAATTGACCAACATAAATAAAGTGACCAAACGAGTGAAATGACTGTAAAATTAAGAGCTGCGCTAAACCTGCACACGTACAATCTGCACTCGTACGACCTGCACTCGTGTGACGCTGAAAAGCTAAAACATGAACTATCTCCTATACACTATACGCACGAAACACACTTACCATCATTAGCGCCTCTTCTGTCACAGAAATAACACACATAATCCACAGAGTCGTGTCATTTAGTCCAAAAGAAACTGATCGCATCAGCGGCGCAAGGAGCGAGTTGTTTTTATCGCTGCTAACAGTTTATGCTAATTAGCCTACGGTCTTAAGTTTCGTTTCTGTAAAACGTAAACAAATGTGATCACAGCTGAATTATATGATCAAACGGGCTGATGTGTCTATAGTGTTTATGGTTTATATGTTGTAAAGTTGAGTTTATTTATGCAGAAGATTTTAATGAAGAATCTGCGCAGTGGATTGTGGGAGATCTCGTAGCTCCTTAGCTTCTTATGCTAAAGGAGCTCACGGTTTGTATTTTTCCTGGTTTATTAAATTGATTTAAGTTATTTTTTGCGCCTGCGCATTTGTAAGATTATGTCAAGAAACCGGGATACTCCATTTGATCATGTATACGCGGATATGAGTATCCCGGTTTCTCAGTGCGCATGTAAACGCAGTAACCCGAATACTGACATAACCGGGATATGGCTAATAACTGGGTTATTGATGTGCATGTATACGCACTCACTGTAGATTCCACTGTCAAATCTTGTCAACAGTCTTTCCTCCTCAAAAACATAGCTTGAGTTGTGTTTTGTTTCATTCACACATGTTTGAGTAATCCTTTATTATTAATCTGTCTACATCTCCAAACCTCAGAATGCTCTGTTCCACCTTGTGATGTCATGTAAAGATAGTTTTCAAGTTAACAACTCCTTTTATCTTTTGTTAAGTAGAGATGAGCAATTCCAGGTCTGAAATTATCCAAATGTGAAGCTCTATGGATTTTATAAACCCAGTGGAGCACTTCCTGTATTACCACATGACATCACAAGGTGGAAGAGAGAAAAACTCTAACGCCTAAATATGCAGGATTTGTGTGTTAAACATGTGTGAAAGAAATGAAACACAACTCCAGGTCTGTTTTTGACGAGGAAACATTACAGCATAGATCCATAAATAGCACCATATGGGCCCTTTAGGTTATTTATATTCAGTGTTGGGGAGTAACAGATTACATGTAATCAGAGTACAAATTATAAGTAACTGTATTCAGTTACAGTTACTGTTTCCACAAGTGGTAATTGGATTACAGTTACTTTGTTGAAATAAATTGATTTTTATTTTTTTTTTTTTTCGGTAATTCCACTCATTGTCGGACACTAAACCAGGTCTAAACCAATTCTAAACCTGGTCTAAAACCAGGTCTAAACCAGGTCTAAACCAGGACTAAACCAGGTCTAAACAAAGTCTAAATCCGGTCTAAAACCAGGTCTAAACCAAGCCTAAATCTGGTCTAAAACCAGGTCTAAATCAGGTCTAAACCAGGTCTAAACCAAGCCTAAGTCTGGTCTTAAACCAGGTCTAAACCAGGTCTAAACCAGGACTAAACCAGGATTAAACCAGGTCTAAACCAGGACTAAACCAGGTCTAAACCAGGACTAAACCAGGACTAAAACCAGGACTAAAACCAGGTCCAAACCAGGTCTAAACCAAGTCTAAATCAGGTCTAAAACCAGGACTTAACCAGGACTAAACCAGGACTAAAACCAGGTCTAAACCAAGTCTAAATCAGGTCTAAACCAGGTCTAAATCAGGACTAAACCAAGACTAAACCAGGTCTAAACAGGATTTAACAGGACTAAACCAGGCTGTGTGGACGTGTCTCCTCCTCTTCTATCAATAATATTTTTAATACGGTTCAGTAAAGTCTGGTCTTTTCATTGTCTTTTAGCAGACAAAACATCTTAAGTGAAGATTTCCTGGTCTTTGCTTCTCTACAGCAAATCAAGTAATCCAAAGTATTCAGATTACGTTAATCACCTTAAGTAATTTAAAGGATTATGTTACAAACTACAATTTGGTGTATGTAATCTGTAATCTGTAGGGGAATACATTTTAAAAATAACCTTCCCAACACTGTTTATATTTACTATAAAACAGATGTCGTCCCTAACTTGTAATTTGTCCTGCTCAGAACCACACGCACCAAGTTACAGACTAATAACTCCTCCTTACAACTTAATGACTCACCAGATCAAAATCATTAACATTGCACCCCCTTGCTTACCTTAAAGACCTCTGTCTGTGTGTACGCGTTCATCATCACGCCGCAAATATTTCACCTCAACATCTGGGGCTTGGGCTGGTTGTAGGAACCGCGGTTGCAAAGCTCGGGCTAATTTCTTCTTTCCTTTTCCATATTTAAAGTGTTTCTCAAAGTCGACGTTAAGTAGCAGAGCAGTCCATCATTAGCTCCTCTCTGGGCTGGATGCTCTGAGCGGGGGGAGAGGCAGATAAATCAACATTTTATAGCTCCTCTGGGTCGTGTGGATCAGGCTGGGTCTGCGCAGGGACATTAAGGGCTTTCTAATGGGCCACACAGCTGAGGCGTGTTACAGAGAAGGAACACAACCGGTCCCCTCACATCTCAGGATCACAGCACGGGCTTCGGCGAGTCAAATACTGCCCTTAAAGGTCCCGTGTTGAATAAAAAACGAATCTTGTGAACTTTAAAGGGCCCACGTCGCACTTTTCCTCATCAAAAACATCTCAAAGTGTGTTTTGTTTGCACGTGTTTAGCACAAAAACAGAGATGAAATAATCTAAATGATTCTAGTGAAGGTGTATGGAGTTTAAAAACACAGTGGAGCACATCCTGTATTACCATATGACATCACAAATGTTTTCTGTTTGAGAGAAGAACTGAATATGCAGGATGTAAATGAAACAAAACACAACTCCAGGTCTGGTTTAGATGAAAAAAACATTATACAGTCACATAGACCAGAAAATAGCGTATTATGGGCTCTTTAAAATGCAAAAATACAAAAATCACAGTTTGGTACATGAAAAATCATTTTCTTGTTGTTTATTTGTGTTTTTATTAAACCAACAAATTGTTTTAACATTATACGGGAAAATAAAATAAATGCAAAGTGATGCTTGGTAACACTAATACGTTGAATAAAATATTCTCAAATAAGTGACAAATGTATGAAAAATAAAAAAAAAAAAATAAAAAATCCTTGGAAACAGTAAACAAAACTTTTCAAAAAAGTAAAGTGCAGCACTAACAGTTCCAGCATGAAGTTTTACTCAGTCTTAATTTTTTTGGCCAGAAAAAACACATTGTCTCAGAGGTTGTGGGTACAGGGGTGGGGGCAGAGATTCTGTGCTGGCAAAAGTGAGGACTACGGTACAATGATTGTGGTTTTGTGAGGATTCACATGGTTCGGAGGGACGTAGTCAAGGTGGGGGGCAATTGTTGTCAAGGTGGCCGCCCTAACTATAAAGCACTGTGAGAAACACTTTCACCCCAATCATGGATAAATCCCTTGTGAATAATAAAGAGCCGATCCTCGTGTAGCTGCACATGTAGTGGTGGAATGTAAACACATGCAAACTGTGTGAATTCACTTGTGCACAGCCCTGCACCGAACCAAATGTCCCGTACCGAAACGGTTCGGCACAAATACATATACCGTTACACCCCTGCTTATCGTTATTTTTCATAAATACATAGCAATCATGATTATATTAAAAATCTGACTAATATGAATAGTTCTCTCTATTTCTACTGTTTTAGGGCAACTGATATGACATAGTAGAAGTATTTCCAGTTCTGTTACTTTAAATAAGAGCCAAAGCTTATTTAATTTATGCAATAGTGATTATTTGATGAATACATTATACCATACCTTATATTTACCTGATCAGTAGTGCCCTAAAAGCCTGAAAATCATGTGGTGTGCCTCAGGGCTCCATTTTAGGCCCTGTGCTTTTTAACTTGTACATGTTCCCTCTCGGTGGTGTCATCAGGAGACATCAACTTCCTCAGCGCTGCAGACGATACGCAGCTTTACAACTCCATGTCTCCTGATGGCACCAGACCAATGGATGCTCTTTTTTAACTGCATTCTAGACATCGTCCTGGATGGCAGAAAACTTTCTCCAGCTTAACCAGGACAAAACTGAGGCCCAGGGAGAGAAACTTTTACCCAAACTACAAGCACACTCTTTTAACCCATTTCTGGAACTAGTTTATTCACTTTTTCCTCATGTACCGTTTTGCATTCTGAAGCATTCGTCATTATTTACGAGTTCATGAGCATTTTTCACATCTGTCAGTTTTGCCGTGATGCCAAAGCTATCAACATCTAGCATGTTAACACACAATTCCTGATTATTGGATGCTTTCTAATATCTAGTCAGTGGTTATGTAGCCTTGATCCTGTTCACATGTCAGTAACTAAAACCAGGATATTTACATCTAATATTTAAAACTCAAAACAATCTTCAAATAGGAAAAAAAAAATTACAGTTTATTTATTTATTTTCTTTTATTTATTATTTTTTATTAATTTAATTTTATTTTTTTATTTATTTATTGTATTTATTAATTTTTATTTATTTTATATTATTTTGTTTTATTTATTATATATATATATTTTTTTAAATTTTGCATTATTATTATTATTATTATTATTATTATTATTATTATTTTATTTATTTTAATTTATTTTTATATATATATATATATATATATATATATATTTTTTGTAGTATTAAGGCATATGTGTGTGTGTCTTATTTCTAATTTAGCTAAACCTCGACTCTAACCTACATTCTATTAACTTCATAGTATTTTGAATAAATAATACTCCCTACTAACAGTGTGGATGTTCATGTTTAGAGTAAAGGCAGTTCACTGGTTTCAGCACCACGGACAGCGTCACACTCCAAAAAACCGCGCCGTAATCAGCTTGTGTCTTATGTTTTTATTATTTCATAAAACAAATGGTTATTAAAGCCTCGTTCCACTCGTGTTCTTCTCCAGCTGAACAACACTTACGGAGCCTGACTCAAGCCAATGCAATATTGTGACTAATGGTTAAATATTTTCTAATTTTCTGCTAGACCAGCTTACTGCCGCAGCATTTGTCTGATGAAATATCCTCCCTCACAACTCTCCAAACACTGTTAAAGCATAATATTGGCTTATGTGAATTTGTTACCACTAAAACAATGGGAAAGATGCTGTAATTTTGTGGTATATTAGTATGCCGCTCTGTGAATGGTCAAAATGAAAATGAAGCCATAACCACAAATTCAATATATTTTTAAATCACTGCCAAATCCCATTAAAATTCCAGAAACAGAGCAGAAGGACAACAGAAGCAACCTAAAATACAACAGCACTAACCATAAATCCCATCTTATTTTGTGGCAATATTGTTTTATGTTGAGTAGTGTCCATTTATTTCACATATTTATTCTTTTTAAAGGCTTTAAAACATTTACAATAATTCAGTAGTGAAAAATAATTTTAATACTTGATCAAAAATAAATGAAAGAAATTGTTAGTCAAGTCAAGTCAGTTTTTATAGATTACACGTGTTACGTTTATTCAATTACAGGTGGTTTTATTGCTCAAAAAATACTGGATTTTGACCTGTACTTTGGTCTGGTTTGGTCTCCATGAAGAGAGAAAGGTTTAAAGCCACACTGTGGAATATTACAGACAAAGCAATAACATTTCCACGGAGAAAAGCATTTGATAGATCCTACACTCCTCCAGAAAACTTACACAATGCACTTTTAAAATCAAAACAAAATGCAGGATTTGTGTGGCTCTGGATCAAATAAATTGAGGAGTTTCTTGTCAAACTGTTGTGGCCCTCTTTATTTTTTAGTGTATTATTGTCCAGCATAGCATTAAATTTACCAAATGTTTATTACGTGGTCATTAGCATATAACTTCATTTCGATGTATATATATATAATGTATATGTTTGGGGTTTTTTTTGTTTTTAAACTAATATGCAGATGAGTTCATGTAGAATGCAGTGCTGTTGTCATGTCAATGGCTCAATCGATAGAATGTTTACATGGCATATAAGCCGCCACGACCTTCACTTTTCTCATTTCTGACCAGACTCTTGAACTGGAAAGACGCACTTCACGAGCTCAGACCAACTTTTCGCAACACCTCCACAGTCCACCGCTGTTTAATCACTGCACACTCGGAGCAGATACACAGCTGAAGATAGCTGCTACACAAAACCACCGCACGTCCACAGCCAGTGACAAGAAGGCCCTGACCCAGGTTTGATAAACGTTTTTTGTAAACTACTTGTGCAAACAGTGACACAGAAAGGAGAAACACTCTTTTCTAACTATTTTTCATTGTGTTACAACTTAAATAATCAGCAATGAAGCAAATACACGGACAAAACATGTTTGGCCAAGACATCAGTTTTCAATGTAGCTTCATTCTGCTTCTCCAAACAGTGAGGCTTTTCAATCAGATTTATTTTTCCAATCGAAGCTTCACAAAAAGAGGTTGATTTAACCAACAGAAACAGCTAAAAACTTAACAGTCAATTATCAATAAAACACGTACATGTGTCCAGAACGTTCACACACCCGACTGCAGTTCACAGTTGGGTCCATCTGCTCCTAAATTTACATCAACCAAACTAAATCTTAACTCCACTGCTGTGTCACTGATGAGCACATGTGATCTTGAGTGTGGGAATGATCATACAGTGAATATTTGATTTTGATTTGTGTTACAGGTAAACCAATCTGGCAACAAAGTTCAACTTGCCCGTTGACTTTGTGGGACCATTCTCGGCTGTGAGGGAGACTCAACAGGCCAGAGTCTGTGCCACAGCCAACGTCCTGGAACCTCTTAAGGACATGTTCCCGAAAATGGACCTTAAACCTAATGGGCACCTGTTCCAAGTGGCCCTGGCGAACGGGTGGGGTTTCCGAGGTACGTCCTGTTGGACTCCAGGCAAGTCCCCTGGGGCTGGCTCTTCACCATGAAGGTCTCAGTCCAGGGTGTGAAGGCAGTCGCGACAGGCCCCACCTCCAAAGCTGCAAAACACAACGCAGCAGCCAAAATGTTGGAGGTACTGGGATTTGAGTGCCCCAGCTACAACCCCCTGCTTGAAAAAAAGGACGTGTCAACAACTCCACAGGTACAAAGACACAGGTGTACTTTTATAACACAAACATTATATCTGTAAAGCTTAAATATCTATGAAGACAAACTGCTTATCCCACATTTGAACACCATTAATAATTTGTTAATTTCACTTATATTTCAGGCCAACCTGGTTAATAAGGAGCAAGCAGAGGAAGAGGACCTGAACAACACGACTTTCTTAAATACTGAATTGTGTTTGGAGGCTCGTCCAGATCTCTGTAGCTCCCGATGTAATTATAGAGGAGTTTATAGAATACCTCGATGAGGCCTCAGTCCCATGTGAGACAGAACCTGTTCTGGACTCCATAAGCCTTCCTGAGATCCACGTCAAGATCCATACAGATGGGATTTCTGTTGAGGTCAGTGTCCCTAATGATCCACCTGAGGAAGGGACTGAGGTTTTAGAAGACATGACAACCCCTGAACAAAATCACACCTCTGAACAGAATCTGGGCATGAGTGAAGCCAATGTCTCCAGGTAAAAAAACAATTTTTTTTTTCATTCTGATTTGTATGTGACGTTCGCCACCAGTGCTATTTGAATATAAATGGTATTGCAATAATAATAAAGTGTTTTTTTATGCCTTACAGTCAAAAAGAGCCCACCAGTTCTCAGATCCTGGAAGGACCTCCTGTGGCCTGCTTCATCATCAGAGCCCTAGTCCGAAAACTGGTCAAAAATTCCATCTACAAACCAGAAGACCAAGCAGAAGTGGTCAGATTGTTGCTCAAGAAGACCAAAGACAAAATTCTCAACCAGGACATCCCCATCTCTGTCAAAAAACATGAGGGCTGTGGGCAAAGCTGCAGCGAAAGACCTTCTAAAGGAAATTCCACTGCAGGGGGCGTGGATGAGCGCAGAAGATGAGTCCTTCCAGGAAGCCATGGTGAAACACATAAACAATCGCCTGAGTAACTTCCTGTTTGGTCCCAGGAAGACGGGAGTGTCTCGTCTGTGTACAGCTGTGCGCAGATTCTTCTGTGCCCAATGAACTTATCCATTGCATTTCAATTAAAGCATATGAAAAAGAATTATGTTTTTGTTTTCTGGATGTCTTTTATGGGTAGTAGTAATAGTAGTAGCAGTAGACTTATTAAGTCCAATGCCTTGAGCAGCCACCCTGGTACAGACACATGAGGTTCATTCACATTATTTGCCTCAATCAGACATTTATAGTAAAGCCAACATTGTCTTCAACCTTAAAACAGTTCCAGTGTAGCCACAGGATTTAACTTTTTTGTTGACAACCTAGAGGCTGATTTATAGATGAACAGTGTTGGGAAGGTGAATTTTAAAATGTATTCCCCTACAGATTACAGATTACATGCACCAAAATGTAGTTTGTAACAGAATCCATTAAATTACTTAAAGTGAGTAACATAATCTGAATACTTTGGATTACTTGATTTTCTGTAGAGAAGAAAAGACTAAGATATCGTAACATCAGATGTTTTGTCTGATAAAAGAAAATAAAAAAGCACAGACTTTACTTAACCACATTAAAAATATTATTGAAAGAAGAAGAGGAAACACGTCCTCACGGCATGATTTAGTCCTGTTAAATCCTGTTTTAGTCCTGGTTTAGACCTGGTTTAGATCTAGTTTAGATCTGGTTTAGACCTGGTTTAGACCTGGTTTAGATCTAGTTTAGACCTGGTTTTAGTCCTGGTTTAGATCTAGTTTAGACCTGGTTTTAGTCCTGGTTTAGTCCTGGTTTAGACCCGGTTTAGATCTAGTTTAGACCTGGTTTACATCTAGTTTAGACCTGGTTTTAGTCCTGGTTTAGACCTAGTTTAGACCTGGTTTTAGACCTGGTTTAGATCTAGTTTAGACCTGGTTTTAGACCTGGTTTTAGACCTGGTTTTTAGACCTGGTTTAGATGGTTTTAGACCTGGTTTTAGACTGGTTTTAGACCTGTTTTAGATTTTTCCTGGTTTTAGACCTGGTTTTGTTTTAGACCTGGTTTTAGACCTGTTTTAGACCTGTTTTAGATCTAGTTTAGACTTGGATTTAGTCCTAGTTTAGTCCGGGGGAAGGGGGGGATTACCCCCGTGTAATCCATTTATTTCAACAAAGTAACTGTAATCCAATTACCACTCATTGAAGCAGTAACTGTAACTGAATACAGTTCCTCATAATTTGTACTCTGATTACATAACTCCAGTACATGTAATCTGTTACTCAACAACACTGTAGATGGATTTGTGCTTTTAGACCTGTAGTTCACTGATGCTATTGTCCAAGCTGAAACTACAGTCATTTTTGTGCCCCCGAGTCCGAGTCCTTTGATTTTGATTTTGAGTATCTGCTGATACCGAGTCCTGATCCGATACTTCTATAAAACATTATAAAATGAACTAAGAGCAAAGAATAAGATCCAGGATGTGTGGAGGATCAGATTGTGTTGACTTCAATGTGTAGTATTTGGGCTGAACGTGTGAAACTTTAATTTGATCAACTTTTCTAACCATGCACCATCATTGTTGAAAACCTTGACTTTTATCACAGTCTGGTCTTTGAGTGTGTAACTTAGTAAACTTAATGAACTGGACAAAACAGGAACCAGACCAGAACCAAATCAGACCTGACACTAGACTCACTGCACAATCTACACTTTGTATATTTGATATTATATGGAAGACTGTGCATTACATTTGAAACATTTAGGTTAGTCTATGATCTCCAAATACTACAAAATCTTACCAAATAAAAACGAGATGACAGCTCAACAGACGCTCCATGCTGCTGTTTCCACCCTCTCCGCCAAAAGCTCCACTGCGCAACATGCAAACAAACAGCACCGTGCGATGACGCCATCGGCCGCACAAGTGCGAACACGGGCCACAGAACTGCAGGTAACAGCGCCTGAGCACCGCACGGCCCGACTAACTGGACGCCCCTGAGCAAATCCTGCACCTCAGTTAAAGGTTGTATAGAGGATTTTCCAAGGAACGAGAAATCCAGCGACTGTTTGTCCTTTTTCAAATGTTGCGCATGCGTGAAACCACCCCCCCTCCCCTACAGCTCCTACGTAGAAACACCTCCTCCCGCCTCCTCTTTACGCCAGAAACAGGTTTGTTTACAGCCGGTGAACTGCACATGACTTGTAAACAACTAACTACAGTGTTGGTTAGGCAAGACGGAGAAGTGAGGAGCGGGGGGAGCGGGTGTGCGGACATTTCGTTCGCGGACGAGAAGTGAGGAGCAGGGAGAAGAGCGGAGCAGGGAGAGAGGAGAGAGGAGAGGGGAGAGGAGAGAGGAGAGGAGAGAGGAGAGAGGAGAGGGGAGTGGTGCGCGGAGATTCCGTGCCCGGAGAAGTGAGGAGCAGGGGGAAGAGCGGAACGGGCAGCGGGGACAGGAGCAGGAAAGGGGTGCAGAGAAGGTTGCGCGGAGATTCAGTGCGAATGAACTAGCTACAACACGCAGCAGCAAGCGGACTCTTTCTTTGCCTTGAAAATTACGTTTTCAGACATAGGATATCGCTTTCGTGTCCTGAAAAACGTTTGTGTAGCTCTTGGAAATAAAGTACGTTTTCATAATAAGCAGAAGTTTCCTGTCCAGGAGTAATTTTGGCGACCAGTGCGTCAGTCTTTAGACCCTGCGTCTGCTTCAGTCGCGCCATCGCTGGAATGAATCTTCAAGAATCACCTTAGTTTGGCTTCGCTGCTTTTCCCCTTGTCTTCTTCTTTCAGCGACCTCAAAAACGGACTTTCTTTTGCGGCGAACTGCTCCTGGATTCTTGTCGCCATTGCAACAAACTTTGTGCGAACTGCGAGGAAGATATAGGTCAAAAAAAGCCGCTAAGAACTGTTGCGTTGGTGGAGTAAACAGCGTCTGTGCGTCTTGCGTCTGTGGACTGCGTGACAGACGTACGTAAACCACGTACCGCGGCGCAGGCAAGTCAGTTACACTAGAAACGTAGGGAGTTTGATTGACAGCCTGTCAGCTCACAGATAACGAGGCAGTGTCGTTATCTATTGGCAAATGTTTAGCCCCACCACGTCCAGAGTTGATGAATTTTTATTCTCTTTTTTTT
This sequence comes from Boleophthalmus pectinirostris, assembly GCF_026225935.1. Taxonomy (NCBI): domain Eukaryota; kingdom Metazoa; phylum Chordata; class Actinopteri; order Gobiiformes; family Gobiidae; genus Boleophthalmus; species Boleophthalmus pectinirostris. Next base: position 33,647,711 of record NW_026571447.1, on the reverse strand, counting down.
GGTCATCATAATTACAAGGCTACTGCATCTCTTATAATCTATCATTGACAACTTTGAAACAAAAAAAAAATCCTCCATACAACCTTTAATGTAACCCTTCCAGGCCTAAAGGCAGTTTCAGTACATTTGTCCTTGCCTGGATTTTTTTCTTAATTTTGCGATTAAAACTCCCCCTTTTACCCCCCAATGAAGTGTTATACATCTTTTTTTTTTTTTTTTTTTTTTCAGTACAACCTGATATTTCACAATCTGTGTGCTGTAGCTGTTTCATGTGGCTATAATAAAAGCTATAGGACCAGAAATAACTCTTGCATACTGCAAACATGTATAAACAACTTTTTAGACATAAAAAAAAAATGCTTAATTTAGGGTCTTAGCTACAAAAAGTGCAAAATGTCAAGTCTGTAAATAAACTAAAAATATCCTTATTGCTTACTTTCCTGGTGCCAGTCATGGAAACAGCTCATGTCAGGTCCAGAGCACAGAGCCACATCACTTCCTGCATTTCCATGGTGTTTATTACATTTGCATTTGTACATTTTGAGTAAAATAAACCTTCAAATAAAAATAGCAAGGGATGTGCAACCACGCAGACCAATTTGCAGACTAATTTGCCATTTATTTGAGAAAAAGCTAGCCTGATTCATCAGCCAGTTTCACTTTGTTTCACTTCGTAAAAATCATCTGACCTCGCAGCGTTCACTCGACGGTAGGCGGATGCTTTTTTTTTCATTTAACCAATCACTGCTATTTGGTTGTGACGTATGTAATGTGCCACTAACAGGGTTAAGTGGTAAATTAAGCTTTTCCCAAATCCTGTAGGAAGAAGAGCAATAACGTCTTTCCCCTTGAAGAAATTCACCAAACATTCTCTTTATTCCAGCTTTAAATCCTCGAATCGTTGACAACACAAAATATATCACTCTTTGTTGATTGACTGGTGCCCGAACTCGCACTTCCAGCGTTTTTGCGAACCGTCTATTGTATTTTGACTCCTGATGTAGTCGCTGGAGAGAAATGAAATTGAGTGGAGGCAATAGGTGGCGCCAGCCTTGGTAAGAAATAACTGCACTTAGAGCGGATTTTTCAATTGTTACGAACACAGACGCTCAGAGCAGTCGACCATTTTGACTCATTACACTCTTAAGCCAATGATGTTCATTATGTCTTCTTATATACTTTAACTTCTTAGCTTATTTTTAAAGACAATGCAGTAAAGTGTATTTTCCTTGTTGACATGTTTCGGCTGCTAGCTGCAAGCCATCTTCAGAACTGTCACCGGTGTTGGTGGTGACGTGTCGTATATCAGCTGTTGTTACTTCCTGTAGGCGTGGTCAGCCTGATGGACCTGGCAGGTCGCTCAGACTGACCACGCCTCCCGTCGCCCGGTGTCTCTGGAGGAGGGTGTCCCAGGTGTGTGAAAGGAGGAACACTCCGTCATATCAGACACTGTAAAAGGAACAACCACATTATGGATTGGGACGGGGCTCGGATCATTGGATCGGAAAACAACAAGTTCAAACGCTGGATCAAGGAGGCCATTGAAATCAGGAAACGAGGCACGGACAGCATTAACCGTGATGACGGAGCGTTCCTCCTTTCACACACCTGGGACACCCTCCTCCAGAGACACCGGGCGACGGGAGGCGTGGTCAGTCTGAGCGACCTGCCAGGTCCATCAGGCTGACCGCCTACAGGAAGTAACAACAGCTGATATACGACACGTCACCACCACACCGCCGGTGACAGTTCTGAAGATGGCTTGCAGCAGATGAAACATGTCAACAAGGTAAATACACTTTACTGCATTGTCTTTAAAAAGAACCTAAGAAGTCATTACACTCTTTGTCAACGTTTGGCCCAATCAAAATGGATGGAGCTCATGCGTTTGGCGAAAACAAAGTTCCTACTGGACCCTCGTTTTCCTATGCCATTACACAGCGCGAGTGTTACGTAAGATAATGTCAGATATCATCGGAAAGCTGAAACTGTCGGCTATTCAATGGGGAAAAAAGTAAGTTTCTATCTTTTATGGTTGGAATGTTATGCGTGGTTATATAAAACATGTCCACCATTGGTCTGAAAATAACTGCATGTGACCAAATCGGCGAAAGAGCTACAACCAAATAATATTCTAGTACGTGTGTGTGAGTGGACCCAGTGAACACAGCCGCTGTAGCTGTCACCTGAATGAAGTCACGTTTTATTGACGCTATAACCCAGCTCTATAAAAACCATTACTGTCAACACAAAGCACAAATGAACTGGTCAGCGCCGGCCGCCGATCTGCTCTGAGCTGAAGAAAGCTGTCCGCATTGTGCAAACATTTGATGAATTGCCTTTTAATTCAGCCATATCATTGCTCATCGATCTGTTTTACAAACCCCGGCGACGTGGGGGAAAACGCTGGCAGGACAAAGCGCGTCGTCTGTGGCAGCATATTAGAGGTCTCTGAGGTTCAGTGGTCAGCGGTAATGGCGTGGTTCTATAGAGCTTGTCTCTCATCAGTACCACGGAGCTGCAGAAAACCCAGGTCAGGGAATAAAATGGCTCCCAACAAAGATATTACTGTTACTGTGACATCAAAGACATGCAAATGGGAGATTCTGTTGGGCGATGCTGCAGATCAGAGCGAAGGGCACGGTTGGAAATTCAGAAATTCAGATGAGTTTTGGTCTCTATAACCCACACTGCAGAAATATTAACTAACAAGCTGTGATAGTGACTCGGGTGAGTGATTCTTTTATGTATCGAAGGTTGGAGGTCGAAGGTAATGATTTATTTTTTTTTTTTTTTATAATGCCTTTCAAAAAACACATATAACCACACTTAGATAAGGCAGGTTTATTTGTACGGCACAATTCATACAAATATCAGAGGTTGGGAACAGGTGTTCTTGTGCACCTGTTTTGTCTGCCTCTAATTTACTCCAGCCCTGCTATTGGTTGATGTGTTCTACTTGAAGGCCACGCCCACGCTCTGTTTTTAATTAAGCCCTGATGAAGACCAGTTAAGGTCGAAACATGTTGGCTTTGGCCATTCAAATAAAGGCCTTTTAACTATACTTTTCCTCGTGCGATGTGTTTACTTTTTCTACTGTTTTGCAGTGCCTGGAGTCCGTTGTGTTTGACAATTCCAGCTATGTTTTTTGAAGAGGTAACAACAATTATAACTTGGCTTAAGACACACAAGAATCCACTTTTTGTAATCCAGGACCTTTACGGTCAGTGTTGGGAAGGTTACTTTTAAAATGTAATCCCCTACAGATTACAGATTACACACCCCAAAATGTAGTTTGTAACATAATCCATTAAATTACTTAAAGTGAGTAACGTAATCTGATTACTTTGGATTACTTGATATTGTCATGTTTTTTTTAAACGACATGAATGTAGCAACCACATCCTGAAAATTCTTGTTTGTTGTCTTCAAATTGTCTGAGCCCAAGTCTCCATGAATAAACAACTGTTTGCTGTAGAGAAACAAAGACCACGAGATCTTAATATAAGAGGTTTTGTCTGTTAAAAGACAGAAACAAGATCAGCTTTTCCTTCACCATATTAAAAAATATTATTGATAGAGAAATAATTTTTTATATGAGATCACCTTAAATTATGTCAACCTACTGTTAGGTGTCATGTTGTTTAGACCTGGTTTAGTCCTGGTTTTCCTGATTTTAGACCTGGTCTAGACCAGGTCTTTAGTTCTGGTTTATTCGTGGTTTAGTCCTAGTTTAAACCTGGTTCAGTCCTGCTTTAGTCCTGGTTTAGTCCTGGTTTAGTCCTGGTTCAGTCCTGCTTAGTCCTAGTCCTGGTTTAGTCCTGGTTCTGGTTTAGTCCTGGATTAGTTCTGGTTTAGTCCTGGATTAGTTCTGGTTTAGAGGCGCACAGGAGGAAGCGCGGTTTACGCGAGAAAACACGTTCCACACGCGACGCACGAGACGTCGGTGTCCGCGCTGTAACTACGGAAGGAGACGTGGTCCGTGGGTTCTCAGGTTGATGACGATGATGAAGGTGTGTGTTTGTGTGTGTGTGTGTGTGTGTGTGTGTGTGTGTGTGTGTGTGTGTGTGTGTGTTTGTATAGGACAGTAGTGCAGATATTATGAGTCTATGCAGGTTGTTTTCACCAGTGCCAGTAGCTCCTGTTTCACATTTAAGTTGTAGGTGATTTTATATTTGTTTTTTTTATATATATTTATCTCACATCGGGAGAAGAATTTCCAAGACACAAATGCGTTTTTACCAATGCACTGCTGCTTCCACTGTGTGACTGACACCGCCAACTTTAACATGACGTTTACGTCGCTCTTATTGCGCGCGTTCTGTTTGGGTTTCAGGCAATGAGTGAAATTACCGAAATAAAAAAATAAATAAATGGGATGTAGCACAAAATGTGAAAACAGGAAAGTACCGCCTTGTAATCCACTTATTTCAGCAAAGTAACTGTAATCCAATTACCACTCATTGAAACAGTAACTGTAACGGAATACAGTTACTCATAATTTGTACTCTGATTACGTAACGGCGGTACATGTAATCCGTTACTCCCCAACACTGTTTACGGTTTTGTTGCCCACTGCATTTGATCCATTAAACCGTCCAGACACAATGAACAACCACAGCGAAGCACCTTTACACAAACCTTGAAAATCTTCAGCTCAAACATTTTGCTCCGTACTTTTGTCTGCAACAAGCTGATGGAAAGTTTTGCGGTAAATGGACAAAACAGATCTCAGTTCAGTATCCAGCGTTAATGGCGTAGTCTTCGTCTTTTTCTTCCTCGTCATTACGCCGAAGCCCGAGCGCGCCGAGGTCAGGAAATCAAATTGCTTCCAAACAAAGATATCTCTGTTACCTCGACTTCAAAGAGCCGGCGATTCACAGAGTACTTATGTCCAGGCTGGATCTGAAAGCGCAGACTGCCCGGTGCACATGCCCTTTAATTCCACCGGCTTTTCATCTGCCTCCTGGACACAGCACCAAACGCCAACCAAAAGCTTGACTTCAAATTCAGCTTTCAGCAAAACATAAGCCACTTTTCTACTAACTTCAATTTGTAAAACATACCTTCGGGGGAAACGTATTGAGCAGTTTCTTATATAAGAGTGATGCGGTGGAATGGTTGAGATATGTGGCGAAAAAAGGATGTCAAATGGAACATAAAATAACAAACCGACATGATGGTTTGATGCGGGGCAGAGAGCTAGCATTTCAAATAAATCCATATCAAAATGTCACCCAGAGCCTTGGCTATATGTTACCCTATCAAGCAAAACAAACGTGGCATTTTCGATAATGCCAATCTGTCCTATATAGACTGGGACGCTTTAGAAGAAAATAATGAAAATACATATTGTGTTTACATTCAAATTTGAAAGCCTCGCGGACAAAACGGTGGTGTTATCAATGTTTACAAGGAGTGTCCAGATGGAAATTCGCAGTATTATTAAAAAAGAAAAAAAAAAAAAAAACAGTTTTCTAGGAGGAGGGGTAGAAGAGGAGGAAAATGAGAAATGCAGAATGCGAGAGGAGGAAAGAAGCAGAAGATGAGAGGAACAGAGGACAAGAGAAGAAGAGGAGTAGAAGAGGAGAGGAGGAAAGGGTCAGAGGGAGAGAGGAGGAGAGGACGAGATGAACAGAGGATGAGAGGAAAAGAGGAGGAGAAGAGGAGAGGAGCAGATGAGGAGAGGAGCAGAGGACAAAAGGAACAGAAGAGGAGCAGAGAAGGAGAGGAACAGAGGACGAGAGGAGCAGAGGATGAGAAGAAGAGAGAGGAAGAGAGAGGTGCGGACGATGAGAGGAACAGAGGAGGAGAGAGGAGCAGATGGGAAGAGATGAGGAAAGGGGACAAGAAGAGAGAGGAGGAGAGCACCAGAGATGGAGTTGAGCAGAGGAGGAGAGGAGCACAGGAGGAGAAGAGGAAAGGTGCAAAGGAGGAGAAGGGCAGAGGAGAGGAGCAGAGAATCAGAGGAGGAGAGGGGAGAAGAAGAAGAGAGATGAGGAGAGGACCAGAGATGGAGTTGAGCAGAGGAGGAGAAGAGGAAAGGAACAGAGGAGGGGAGAAACAGAGGGCGAGAGGAGAAAAGGTGCAGGGGGAGGAGAGGAATAGAGGAAGAGAAGAGGAACGGAGCAGACGAGGTGCGGAGGAGAGGAGAGGGGACGGGAAGGAGAGAGATGAGGAGAGGACCAGAGATGGCGTTGAGCAGAGGAGGAAAGAAGCAGAGGGAGAGAGGAGGACAGAGGTGCAGGAGGAGGGAAAGAAGGGAGCAGAGGAGAAGAGAAGGAGAAGGGGAGAGGAGGACAGGGGGAGAGAGGAGGAGAGGATGAGGAGGAAACAGAGGAGCAAAGGGAGAGAGGTGAAGAGGAGGAAAGAAAGAGGGGAGCAAAGGAGAAGAAGAAGAGAAGAAGAAGAAGGGAGGATATCAGGGGAGAAGCAGAGGGGGAGAGGAGGCGAAAAGCAGAGGAGGAGAGGAGGAGGAGAGGAACAGATGAGGAGAGGTGCAGAGGAGAAGCAGAGGAGGGGAGTCGCAGGGAAGGAGTTGAGCAGAGGAGGAATGGACCAGATGAGCAGAGGAGGAGAGGAAGACGATAACAGTTGAAGAGGAGAGGAAGACGATAGCAGTTAAAGAGGAGAGGTCTCTACAAACAAACTCCAAGTTTGAAATAGTTTCTTGTAGTGTCTCATCACAGCCGGAGCAGGGGAGAGGCTTGTCTGTGTAATGAGAAGCAGTGCGTTTAATTAACCTACCAAACTTGTTAACTCCAATCCACAAGCAAATGCAAAAAAGCAATTACCTGAAAATGAAAGTGCCTAAGAACTACTTGGTTATGGTTACGTGAAGTGGGTAATTTACTGCTGTAGGCAACAGGCATCCGAGTGTGCACTGAAGAAGAAGAAAAACCTGTGTAACAATAATAAACCCATGTAACAACCATAAACCTGTGTAACAATCATAAACCTATGTAACAATAATACATATATGTAACAACAATAAACCTGTGTAACAACAACAAAAACAAAACAAACTACGTAACAATAATAAACCCATGTAACAATAACAAACCTTTGTAACAATCATAAACAACAACAATAAAACAATAATAAATAATAAACAAAAATATTAAAGTTATGTAACATTCATAAAGCTATGTAACAATAACAAACAACAATAATAAAGCTGTGTAACAATAATAAACAACAATAATAAAGCTATGTAACAATAATAAATCCATGTAACAATAATAAACAACAATAATCAACTCATGTAACAATAACAAACCTGTGTAACAATCATAAACAACAATAATAAAGCTGTGTAACAATAACAAACAACAATAATAAAGCTATGTAACAATAATAAATCCATGTAACAATAATAAACAACAATAATCAACTCATGTAACAATAACAAACCTGTGTAACAATCATAAACAACAATAATAAAGCTATGTAACAATAACAAACAACAATAATAAAGCTGTGTAACAATAATACATACATGTAACAACAATAAACCTGTGTAACAACAACAAACCTTTGTAACAATTATAAACAACAACAACAATAAAACAATAATAATAAACAACAATATTTAAGTTATGTAACATTCATAAAGCTATGTAACAATAACAAACAACAATAATAAAGCTGTGTAACAATAACAAAAAACAATAATAAAGCTATGTAACAATAATAAATCCATGTAACAATAATAAACAACAATAATCAACTCATGTAACAATAACAAACCTGTGTAACAATCATAAACAACAATAATAAAGCTGTGTAACAATAATACATACATGTAACAACAATAAACCTGTGTAACAACAACAAACCTTTGTAACAATCATAAACAACAACAACAATAAAACAATAATAATAAACACCAATATTTAAGTTATGTAACATTCATAAAGTTATGTAACAATAACAAACAACAATAATAAAGCTGTGTAACAATAACAAACAACAATAATAAAGCTATGTAACAATAATAAATCCATGTAACAATAATAAACAACAATAATCAACTCATGTAACAATAACGAACCTGTGTAACAATTATAAACAACAATAATAAAGCTACGTAACAATAACAAACTTATGTAACAGTAATAAACCTGTGTAACAACCATAAACCTATGTAGCTGTAATAAACCTATGTAACAATAACAAACCTATGTAACAAAAAAAAAAAAAAGGAGCAATAACAAACATGTGTAACAGTAATAAATCTATGTAATGTTAATAAAGCTATGTAACAATAACAAACCTATATAACAGTAATAAACCTATGTAACAATAAAAAAACTAAAAAAAAAAAACTCATGTAACACTAATAAACCTATTTAACAATAACAATCAATCAATCAAGATCTTTTCATATAAAAAATGTAACACAAAATGCTTAACACACATATGGAACAATAACAAACTTATAGAACCACAATAAACTTATGTAACAGCTTTGACTTAAAACTAACTAAAACTAAGTGTATGCTGTAATTTTTGTCCTAAACAAAGTTGTTATAATATTGTTTCAGCAGCATGAACTATTATGATAATGTACTTACTAAATGTATTGAATTTATATTGATTTAATACAATTTAGTCAGTATGAGTAAACCAACAGTTGCATATTACACTTCTTTTTCTCACATATACTGTGTAATGTTATAATGCCGTTCCCACTAGTAGTAATTGTAACGTGCATGGCTTTATTGATACTTTACAGCTGATGTCATCAATATTTTCTGTGAGTGTGATGCTAACTGTAGGCTCTGCTCTGTCTGAGGCTTCATTAGATTTTAATTGAATGTTTATTTTAACACAGTCTGTCCATAAAGAGCTTAGCTGGAACTATGACGTGAGCTGATTTGTGCTGTCAAACCAGTCTCAGTATGGAGGATAGGAGTGTGGACTTTACCATTAGACATCCATGTAGAGACCCCTACTGCGATGTCACTGCAAAGTATCACCTCAGCAGACAGTGGGTTCCTCTTTTCTGCATCACCTGAGGATAAACAAAACCAAAACACATCACAAACCTGAGGCAATGTGCAGCAGTTTCACTAGTGGGAAAGCGCTCTGATTGTGTAGCGCTCTGAAGGGGGAGCAACATAACATGGAGAGCAAAGAGAAGGGGGACGAAAATGAATGTTACTATGTTGTTTTCAGCTTCTTCTTTTTTGTCAAAGCAAGATAAAATGGTGATCTAAATATGTTTGAACCTCTCTGTAACTTTAAAACAATCCAACAAACTTTCTATTGGATCTGAAATGATTTCCAACTTCCTGTAATCTCTAACTGAATAGGTTTGTTTTTCCCCTGTATAAAAATGTTCAATTATCTCCTGTTTTTCCACTCATTTTTCCACCCTTCCTGCGCAGATGTGTTTGCCGTGTACCAGCCCCGCGCCCTGCGTCTTTAGCCCCGCTTGCCTCCGCTCGGCTCATCACACGACGCAGATCAAATCGTTCCACGGAGCAGACTTCATCAGCACAATCCCCTCCTCCCGCTGCGGGGCATCTGACACAGCCCAGCGGCGCGCTCAGATAATCAAACACCTGACAACACTGCGTCACATGTGCTCCGTGCGGCTGGGATCCTCTGTGTGCAGCCATTACAGAGCTGTCTACACGGATCTGTGCGTGCGAGCGGCTTTGACAGGCGCTCACTCCAGACCACTGAAATGGGAGATGAAAGCACTAACTGTTGAGTCGACCAGCAAACAAGATACTAGTGTTGTCATGATGCTAACATTTCAAACACAATTCTTGAAATGTCGTGATTCTTAATCAGTGTTGGGAGTAACGCGTTATAAAAGTAACGAATTACAGTAATGCATTACTTTTTGCTGTAATGCAGTAATGTAAGGCATTACAGGGGAAAAAATAGTAATATTTTACTCGGTACAAATGTGAGTAACGCGCGTTACAGTGTTTTTTTTTTTAACCTGGATTGAAGTGGTGGGTTTTTCTTCATACAAATTTGCTAAAATCACCTCGATATCAGCAGCGGTGAAACACCGGAGATGCGCCCTCATAGACCTTCAGGTAACCGCGGGCGAAAGGACTGACAAAGAACTCCACACTGTTTAGACCTGGTTTAGACCTGGGTCAGTTCTGGTTTAGACCTGGTTTACACTCGTCCTCTATCACAGTTCACTTTTCGCTGTCTCGCAGATTTTTATTTATATATAGATTTTTTTTTTGTGCAATTTTGCATGCCCTGTTTTTTTTTTACATTGTATGAATGCGTATTGTGTTCCTCCCGCTGCGTCCTGACTGGCCAAGGGACTCCTGTCTCCTGTACAGTACAGAATGTGTTCAGCTGCCAAATTTAAATACATGTTCAGTCTCTAGCAGTGTGATTCTGAAGTGCTGTACGGTTGCAAGTTTTCTCCCCGACGAAAACCCACAACGTCGACGAAACGTTCTGCACCGACAAAGGCTCCTGCGCTCGCACCCAAAAGGCAGAGGAAGAGGCAAACCATCACACAGAAAGTTGGACTTTTGGACACGCTGAAGGAAGGTAGAAGTTACGCGCTGTAACAGACTCTTGCACCGGCTCGGGTACCTGCAAATAGTTGCTGAAATTAGGGCCGCGAGACCGAGCAGCAGGGTCCATAAAGTGCGATCGGGTGACAGACGCTCTTACCTCCGTGAGGTGTGGAGCAGAGCCGCTCCTTTCTCCTGCGTCACCTTCGAGCCCGTCCCTACAGTGAGTCCTGTTTTAGTCCAAGTTCAGTTCTAGTTTAGTCCTAGTTCAGTTCTGGTTTAGTCCTGGTTCAGCTCTGGTTTAGTCCTGGTTTAGACCTGGTTTAGTCCTGGTTCAGTCCATATACAGTGCAAAAGTTATTTTGGTGAGAGTAACTTAAAGTAATGCAATAGTAATGTAATGCCTTACATTTTAAATGCAGTAATATTGTAATGTAACGAATTACTTTGAAATGACAGTAATAGGTAATAAATAACGCATTACAGTTTCAAAGTAACTTGCCCAACAGTGTTCTTAATACAGATTCTGATACCACGATGATTGAAGAAAAATGATAGAAAGAAGGAAAAAAACGAAAAACACTCTATATTTAGACAACAGAATGTGATTTTCAGTCGACTCTTTAAGATTTAGGTCATCGTATAATGTTGTTACCTCATCAAAAACAAACCTGGAGTTGTGTTTGTTTCATTCACATGTTTGAGTTTATGTCTGTCTATCTCCAAATCAAAATGCTCTGTTCCACCTTGTGATGTCATGAAGCAGCAGTTTTCAAGTTAAGAGCTACATTTCATCTTTAGTTCAGTAGAGATTGAAAATTCCAGGGATGAAATTATCTAAATGATTCTAGTGAAGTTTAAAAACACACTGGAGCACTTCATGTTTTATGTTATTAGGTTCTTTTTTCTGACCAAGAGTTTGTTTTCATACCTGACAGTTTCGACTGCTTACTGTGGTCTTCCTCAGAGTCACGTGATGTTGCTGTGACATGTCCGGTCAGATGATTTAAACAGGTTTTGGCAACGTCTTCCTACTGGTGGAGGCAGGACGACAGCGCCATCTGCAGTCCGACTTCCTCGGGACAGTATCCCAGGGGTGCGAGAATAAAAAAGTCCCTTCATCCTGGTTTATTGTCCAGTTTATAGTATTTAATTTACATATAATATGTGTTCTTTGCATCTGGAAAGCATTTATTGACAGCTTAACTAACACACTGTGGATTTCAGGAAATTTAAAATTTCTTTAAAATCTATCTATCTAAAAATTAAGGGTACATAAATTAAGGGTACATACACTGAAATGGCCACCATTTATTCTTGCAATATTTCCAGCAGAGCAGACCTTCCGATTATTGGTCCTTAAGGTCAAAGTGATCAAAAAAACAAAACAAAAAACAAAACAGAAATAAAAAGTATGGCAGACCATGTCAGGTTCAATCCATTTTTGAGACTTTGGCTCCCTGATTAATAGGGATACTGTCCTGAGGAAGTCGGACTGCAGATGGCGCTGTCGTCCTGCCTCCACTTGCAGGAAGACAGCGCCAAAACCTGTATAAATCAGCTGAACGGACACGTCACAGCAACATCACGTGACCACTCAGAGGAAGACCACAGTGAGCAGTCGAAACTGTCAGATATGAAAACAAAACTCTTGATCTGAAAAAAGAACCTAATCACATAAAATATCAGAAGACCAAATGAACCTCATTGGACTAGCTCTTCCTGTTTTACCACATGGCATCACAAGGTGGATCAGAGAGGTTTCTGTCCAAGAGAAGAACTCAGGCTGAATACATTTGTGTGTCAAACGTGTGAACAAAACAAAACACAACTCCAGGTATTAGAGGTGTAACAATATCCAAGTCTCACGATACAATATCTCCACGGTATGAACCTCACAGTACGATATTTATTGCGATATCCTGGGAAAGCTCACGATATGGATGTAACAATATCCAAATCTCTCAGTACGATATTTTCACAATATACATCTCACGGAACGATATTTAGTGGAGGCAAACAAAACTGCTGATATGCTACTCTTTTTTTCTCTTAAAATGCCTTGACAAGACTTAATCCAAAGAACTAAGACTTAAAAGTGCTTAGAACTGTTATTTCTTCATGTAGTCTGCACTGAAATGGAGCAAAGGATCATGGTCTATGTAGTTCCCTCTGTCTTTTTATTTATTTTTAGCCATTGCTGCACCATAACTCTTTACACAAATTTAAGCAAAGAGACTTGTAATTCGATATATTGTGATGGTCCACGATATTATTGCGAGAACTTTGACGATTCGATATCACAATTTTTTCATGTTTTTTTGCCCAGTCTTGGTTCAGTGGCTCGTGAAGTCCATGATATGCCATTTTCTGATCTTTGTTATGATGTTTCCTCGTCACAAACAGACCTGGAGTTGTGTTTTGTTCCATTCACGCATGTTAAATACATAAACTCTGCATATTTAAAATGAGTTTTTCTCCACACTCCACTGTCTTCCACTCTGTTTTTAAACTCCGTACACCATCACTAGAATCATGTGGATGATTTCAGACCTGGAATTGCCAATCTCTACTAAACTAAAGGTAAAAGGAGCATTTGAGATGTAGACAGAATAAACCGGGATTACTCAGTCATGTGTGAATGAAACAAAACAACTTCGGGTATATTTTTGAGGAAGTAACAACATTATAACATTGCCAAAAGCTCACAAGAGTCAATTTTGTGCAATATATGACCTTTAATGGCGTGGTCTTTTTTAGGAAATCAAATTACTTCTCAGAATATCTCAGGTTAGTGTGAAACAAGCAGCGAAAGGAGACATACTGAAAGATTAATAATATGGCAATTGTTGTTTTGGAGATATGCAAAACAAAAATTCAAGTATATTGTCTGTTAAAAAATAATGAACCGCAGTGTAATCCTCCAGACAGGGGTATAAAGTGATATATCTGGACATGTTTTGGTAATTTTACTGTCAATTTCTCTTTTGTTTTCATATTAAATTCTGATGGATTGCCGTAATACCATCTAAATAACATCATCTGTCCACACAAATTGGGTCCACAAGAACCACACGGAAAATCTCATTCAGCTTTATCTGGCATCTTATGAATTATTCTCTTTCAAAGCCGCACACGTGTCCTCTCACAAAATTATGAAAGAGTATTTTGAAATCTAATGTAATCTTATCATATATCGGTGGCAATGCGATGGGAAATTGTTGATAAATTATGATTTCAGTGGTTCGTTTCAAAACAATGTAACGCAAAATGTAACTCCTATTAATACATTTACTTAAAAGTTCACTGCTTAACTTTTCTAGTGGAGGGTCCGTCACTTGCTTGTCTCCATAAAAATGTAATTGGTTTGTCTAGAATGTTCCACGGTATGGATTAAATCTAACACAAGGGAGACAAGCAGGTTACACCGCTACATTGCTACATTACAGTTCAGCTCTGTGGTGAGTTGTCCACATCCACAGAGGGAATTATTGTAATTTTGAGCAATAGAAACATCCAGAATTTAAAAAAAAAAAGAAAAAGAAATGCTAGATAGATATGTTTAATTCCATACCATGGAATATTCCAGGCTAAGCATAACATCTCCATGGAGATAAGGTAATGGAACCTCCACCAGAAAAGTTGCGGAGTGCACCTTAACTCTTTCCCCCCTGGACGCCGACTAGAAACAACCCATACATATGTTACTAGGGCTGCACCCATAGAGCATAACTGCATAAAAGAAAACAGACTTCCACGAGTGATTTCAGGGCAATTTTGGTTCATAATCGAGTATAAAGCCCAGATAGTTTGTTGGGATATCGCAGGACTCCACACAGACGCATCAGCGGCATTCTCATCTTCGTAAGATTCACTCTCTGTAAGTCCGTCACCCTCATCATCACTTTGAAATCTATAAAAGTCACTTTCTCTAAACTTATCCATAAAATACGTCCGCTCCTCATTATTTCTAAAACTGTGCGCCGCTGCATCGCGATCTTTCCATTGCACGTGTTTCGTGTTGTGTTTTTTCCGGAAGCTACCATCGTTACTACTTCGATTAACTTCGGAAAAAATCGGCGAAAACATATCCTTGAATCCTAATGGTCAGTCTAGTGTGTGTTGTAGTGGCCTCCACCTATCGCAGTCTCTGTTTAAATGTGAAAAACCGAGCCGTTTCTAAAGGTCGTCAAATCACGTCTTTAGTGATACAGCGGAGGAGTCAAAAGTCGTCATTAAGGGTTCGGGGGGGGTCGTCAAATGTCGCCTTCATGGGGGAAAGAGTTAAGGGAGTTAGGGAGTTTGGGTTTCAGATTATGCAATTTGTTACTAAGAGGTGAATTACACTGTTTTTAAATTAAATTGGAGTGAATATGAAACATATGAAGAATCAAAATTGTGTTTCTCACTCCCAAGTGTATGAAAAACTAATAATAAATGGAAAAGTCCAAAGTTCTTCTTTAAGGAGACGCAGATTCCTGCTTCCTGGCAGCTGGGTCGTTAGAGAGGGGAGAGAGTTCAGCATCCTAACAGCCTAGTGGATGAGGCTCGTGTACCTCCTCCCAGAGTGCAGGAGGCTCAACAGATGGTGTGAGGGGTGACTAGCATCCCTCAAAAGTGTGATCACTTTGCTGATAAAGAGCGGTATTTATTGAAAATCAACTTTTTGGAGCTTTCTACCATGTTATAACATTGTTACCTCATCAAAATCATGCCTGATGTGGTTTTAGATTTATCCATGTTTGAGTAATCTAGTGATCTGTCCCTCCTATGGTTAGTGGCATGATCCTATCCAAAGCTCTGCCCACAATCATACATCACCCATACACCCACACACTGCGATGTCCCATACAAACACAGCATACAAACTAACGCTACATACTACAACTTCACAAACTTGATGTGATGGGCAGTTGCATCAGTAGAATCCACGCCGATTGTGAAGTGATAGTGCTCTGAAGGTGGAGTGACTTAGCACAGAGGGCAAAGTGTGTGTGTGTGTGTGTGTGTTTTTTTGTTTGTTTTTTTTCCTCATAACAAAAAAACCTGGAGTTGTGTTTTGTTTCATTCATGTTTAACACACAAACCCTGCAAATTTAGGCTGAGTTCTTCCCTCAAACAAGGTAAAAAGTAGTGAGCTTTGGAGATGCATATAGACTAATAATAAAAGATCAGACATGTGTGAACAAAACAAAACACAAATCCAGGTATATATTTGACGAGGTAACAACATTCTAACACAGGTAAAAGCTCACAAGAATCAGTTTTGCATAATATAGAACCGTTAACAAGTCATTCACAGAGTATCAAGTGTGACATAAAAAAAACATATGTCACCTCTTGTGACAACAGCTTTTCAGACAAATTACGCGTAGCTGACATGCAAAAAAAAAACACCTGAAGAACCCGATTCAACACCTGACAACACCGCGCTCACTTCCCCTCCACCTCTATCCAGCACTCTCGCTCTCTCTGCTGCTCTCCTCCACGCTCAGGCCCGTCTCCGGCTCCTCCGCCCCGGCCTGACAAGCTCTTCTCAGGCCTGACGTCTGGATAAATGCCTCTCCGCTCGTCTGCCCGCTCCCAATCCCCCGGCCCTCTTCCCCGGCTCTCCCACAGCTTCTAAAGAGCATCAAAATGTCACACCGCCAAACGCACAAACCCTGATTTATGGACTCACGGAGGGACGCTGAAGCTAAATTAACACGTAACAAGCTGTGGGGTTGTACGCGATGTCCTGCGCTCGTATATTTCACGCAGCAAGGTCAGGGATAAATGCATGTTTATGAGCGGCCATAGATGGGAGCATTATAAATTATATAGCGGGCTAATGGTGGCTTTTTGTGCTGTGGCTATAGGGCTGGGTAATTGCAGTCGCATGGGCGGTGTTTAAGATAATGCAAAGCTAAAGCGCGGTCGGAGAACGCTGGGGTTGTAGTTAAAGTGCTACGGGGAGGACATTTTCAGCAGATAAAGGGATTCGCAGGGTAAAACCGGGATGGACAATTATCCCCTCCTGTTTTATTTTATTGTATTTAAACTCCTCATTAAAGGGCCCGTCTTGTGCCGTTTTTGAATATTATAATCCTCATCAGAAACATAACTGGAGTTGTCTTTCGTTTCATTCACACGTGTATGTTTAGACGGAGTTATTTTCTCAAACTAAAGTCAAACCCAACAACATAAGTCAGGATAGTGTGAGACAAAATTTAGGAGTTTCTTTTGAGTGCTTCAGTTTCTGCCAATTTTATTTCTCTCCAGCAACTAGGTCAGGAATCAAAATCAAAATACAGTAGACGGTTCACAAAAACCCCAGGAGTGCAAGTTCGGGCACCAGCCAATCAGCAAAAAGACATACATTCTGTGTTGGCAACGATTCCCGAGATCGAGGATTTAAAGCCGGAACAAAGAGAATGTTTGGTGAATTTTATCAAGTGGAAAGACGTTATTGTCCTTTTTCCTTCGGGATTTGGGAAAAGCTTAATATACCAGTTAGACCCGTTAGCGGCGCTTTACATACGTCACGACCAAATAGCAGCGATTGGTTAAATGATAAAAAGTACCCGCCTACCGTCGAGCGGATGAATTCTAACACTGCGAGGTCAGACGGTTTCTACGAAGTGAAACAAAGTGAAACCGGCTGATGAATCAGGTTAGGTAGAATCCATGGCAAAGGAGAAATTCAATTTGTCAACTGGACAAATGTTTATATACGTCCAAAACGTTTCACCGCTTCTTCAGTTGTGGATCCAGAACGTTTGTTTGTCCACTTGACAAATTGAATTTCTCATGCCTTTTTTTTTTTTTTCCTAAATTTTTATTTTTATTTTTTACTTATTTGTTTATTTGTGTTCGGTGTTGTATTTCTTATGCCATGTTCAGATTTTTTGTGTGTTTGGGGGAAAGAAAGGATTGGGCTACGGGGCTGTGACCTATGTTGCTTTAGTGTTGTTTTTTTTGTTTTTTTGGGTTAGGGATCTGTGTCATGTTTTACATTTAATAAAATAAAATAAAATTAAATTAAATTAAATAAAATTAAATTAATTAAATTAAATTAAATTAAATTAAATTAAATTAAAAATAAAAATAAATACATGAGCTTTAGGCCATGTTATAATATTTTTACCTCCTCAGAAACAAACCTGGAGTTGTGTTTTGTTTCAGTCACATGTTTGAGTAATCCTTTTATTATTTTTATTAGTTTGTCTACATCTCCAAAGCTCAAAACACTCTGTTCCACCTTGTGATGTCATGTGGTAAATTTTTTCACCGTATACATCTTCATAAGAATCGTTTGGATGATTTCAGCTCTGGAATTTCCCCCTCACTACTGCACTAAAGGAAAAAGGTTAACATGAAACCTACCACTTCATGACATCACAAGGTGGAGCAGAGCATTTTGAGCTTTGGAGATGTAGACAGAAAAATAATAAAGGATTACTCTAGAATCTTTCTTTAGGTTTTCAACATAAAACAAAAAAATAAACAAATACATAAAAAAGCAAACAGAAAAATAGAAAGAAAAAGCATAGGCATATATACTGCTAGGCCCAGTTGTTTTTATTTATTTATTTTTTTTACGTTTATTGTAATTGCTGAAGTGGTTCTATTCTGTATTTAAATGAAATCACCTTTTATATAAGATGAGTTGTTATTATCATATTTTATTGTATTATGCATCATGGCATGTTTTAGGTTGAAGAAGAAAGAAAACTGGAGCACTCAAAAAAGAAACTCCTCTGTTTTGTCTCACACTATCCTGAATTGTGTTGCTGGGTTGGCAAATAATTGTGTTTACAAAAGTAGAGCATTGTCAATTTTCACTATGAAATTGACTTGTTTTTGATTCAACTTTCTTCGTCCCCAAGGTGCAATTAAAGTTGTTGGAAGCTTTTGATGTCCAAAAACATTTTAATTATGCAAAATTACAAAAAAATAAAATAATAATAACAAAAAAATAAATAAAATAAAATAAAATAAATACATAAATAATAATAATAATAAACTAATCAAAGTTGCCTCCTTTTAAAAATTTAAATCCAGTCCACCTGATAAGTTTCTGTCTAAAAAACATCTCAATATTCTACAGCTCCCTCCACCTTGAGTTAGGTTCAAATGTTGATTTTTGTTGTGAAATACCATGTTACTAATAGAAATGACCCGGTTCAACATATGTAGATTTTCTTTTTGAATATTTCATGTGTAAATACCGAGTCACTAATGGGTAAAACTGGCTCTTCACATCAGGTCCTCGACTGATCGGTCCTGATTCACTTTTTTGTCTAAAACTGGTATTTGTGTTTGTAATGCAATCCAAACAGTATTTTAGTCTTTTTTATATAATCTATCAGAAACCTGTTTCATGTTTAAAGGTCCTGTAGCACATATTTCCCTTTTTTTATTTTTATTTGTATTTTTTGGCCCCAGTATAGACATATTATACTTGCATCTCTTGAGGTAAAATAAATAAACACACAAATAAATAAATAAATAAACGTCCCCTACTTGCTGTCTTCATCTAATTAGAAAACATTTATTACTCCATGATCACGAAGTGTGTGTTAGCATGCTGATTGTTGTTACCTTACAGTCAAAGCAAAACTCCACTCTTGTCTCTGATCGTGGCCAAACCAGCTTATTACAGATCTCAGAAACTAAGCAAGGCCGGGCTTGGTTCATATTTGGATGAGAAATTCCAGGTGCCAAAGTGAAGGGCCGGTGGTCAAAACTGTCATTGTGTCCTTAGGCAAGACACTTCACCCACATTGCCTAGTATGAAAGTGATGTGTGCGTGTATAACTGGTGATGGTGCAGAATGGCAGTCTTGATTCCATTAGTTTGCCCCAGTTCAGCTCTGGCTACTATAGCAGCTCACCACCACCGAGTGTGGAGTGAATGAATAAAGCTCTGTAAAGTGTCTCTGACTGTCCAAAAAAAGTGCTATATAAATATGACCCATTATTATGAAAGTTCTGAAAAGCGCTTATAAACTCATCCGGGTGAATGATTAGGATGTTCGGAATACATACGGCAGTGGTCTTCAACCTTTATCTCCAGTGCACTACCTTTAACGAAAATAAATAAATAAATAAATAATTAATTAATTAATTTAATTAAATAAATAGATAAATAAAAAGAAAATAAGAAAATGCCAGAGAGCCCCCAATCTCAGCATAAATTGCATAAATATGAGACATGGCAAGTCTTAGGCTGCGTTCAGACTGCAGCCTGAAGTGACCCAAATCCGATTTTTTGGCCTCTATGTGAACTGTATCTGACCTTTTAATGACAGTCTGAACAACATAGATACAATTTTTTCAAATGTGACCCAGGCCACTTGGATATGTGCTCCTGAAACCGATACATATCTGATCTTTTGACATGTGACTTCAGTCTGAACGGCCAAAGCGCATTCATCCGACCTACACGTTATCAACAAGCCACAAACGTCACTATTCTGCGCTGAAGTCGGCGAAAATTGTTAACGAACTCTGCGTCACTGAAGCGAAGCACATCACCACTCACCACTCTTGGCTACGTCTCCCCATTCACACGTTCCTTTCAACGGACGTCGCTGCCGCTGTCCCACAAAACACCACGGCCAAAAACCTCGTCCTTCTCAATCTCCTCCTTAAAACAAGTAAGTTGTTCATCTTCTGGCTCTGGTACGAGAGGAACTTTAAAATCTCCAGGTGCTCAATGCTCGCGTCCATGTTTGGACAACTTCCGTAAACACAGAGACGCTCGCTGCGGTGGACGTTGTCGTGTCTCCGGTGCACATGCGGGACACTTTTGGGCCATTTAACGTTCACACTGGAGTCACATACAAGTCGCATTTAATTGGAAATGTGAACGACCTCGCAAAAACATCGGATTTCACAAAAAAATTGGAATTGAGCATTAAGCCCTGCAGTCTGAACGTAGCCTTAGATGGGGAACATTATGAGTTTTAGATGGGGAAACCATTATCCATTTATCAGTGCACCAAGTAAGACAACAGAATGATATATTTACAATTAATTAATCATTAATTATTCAAATTTACTTATTATCTATCATATATAGAATTAAGAAATCCCTTGGAGAGCTACTTGGAAGGGGTTGGAGAGCTACTGGTAACTCCCGAGCAAAAAGTTAGAGAGTCCTGGCATAAAATAAGTGAGGAACATCTTTGGACCACTGTGACCAATTTAAACTGAACTAGCTCTGATTTTCACACTTTCAAAACAGTAAAAATCCAGTAGAGCCCCTTTAATAGTCTGATCAGTATTTTCAGACATGTCCATGCCTCTCGTCGCTCCCTGTGTCAGAGCAGGACAGCGTTTAGTGACGTCACAATCATGCCTGAGCTCCACGTGAAGCCATAACCCACCTGTAACCGACCATCTTTTCCGCCAATTAACCCTGACAAGCTTTGTGTTCCCCGCGCGCCGCCCCACGTCGCCAACTCGGTGCTAATCAAGTGAACCAGCCCCTCATTCTTCTCCCCATCCCCCTGACGGGTCGCTAACAATGACTCATTTCGTTGCGATGCTGTTATTTAGCGGCAGATCAGCGTGTCCTCGGTGGTCTGCCTTTTCTCAACAGGACGAGGTAAAGGGAAGGCGTGACGGACGGTTCAGGGCTCTACATTGTGTCCATAACCGCAGAGATACAGGGATATTTTGGGCGCTCGCATGTAGCTTCCACATCATTAGTTAGAGCGTGATGGAGAGGTTCTGGAGCGCAGGGCTCACGGCGACCAGTAGGGGGCAGATACGGAGGCGGAGAGGTACGGCAGAGGTAGAAGTTTCAGCAAACTAGGTTGACTTATGTTGAAGTGTAAGTGTTATCGTCGTAGTTTTAAAGGTGCTGCACATGATTTTTATTGGACTAAATGTGAGAAACAGAAGTTCATTTAAAGGGACAGTCCTGAATTTTGGACATAGGACCTCATTTCCAACTGAGCCAGAGTGTTGGAGATGTGTGGAAACACTTTTTTAATTATTCCATCCAGTCCTTGTATTTGCAGAGGTCACTGGTGCTAGACTAGTGCATGTCAATGGCCATAGTTATCCTGCCACTAAAAACAGTCTTACCCACTCCACAAAACACCCGAAGCAAATTTATTATTACACCAGACTGTCCATGTGAATGTGTGTGTTGATAGAATAATTTTAGAAGTAAAACCAGTCTTGCATTTGAAGGATTTATGTCTGAGCAGCAGCAGCAGCGAGTAGAGCCCTGCAACCCTAACCTGCGGGACCCGACGTGAAACAGTGCGGCGCGGGACACATTTTGAAAGCTCATTGCGGGCGCGGGCGGGAGCGGGACAGCACACCGCTGGGATGATAAACTGCAGTTCCGCAAACTAAATATGAGTGTAAAGTAAAATATACAAAGAATGAATGTAAGCATATCATGTATAATTTGTGCTGGATATTTTATTTGGTATTAATAAAAACATTTTAAGCAGCAGACCGTCCCCCCTCTCATACACCGCGCGGAGAGTCTCCCCGTCCCGCATGTCACGCAGGCTGCGCCACTAAACCAGAACTACACCAGGATTAAACCAGGTCTAAAAGCAGGTCTAAAACCAGGAATGAAATAGGATTTAGCCAGGACTTAACCGCCCACCTTGCCTCCTTCCATACGCAGCCCAATTCCTTTCGCTTCTCCATGTTTGATAGAGTTAAGAAAGCAAACATTCCCATCCTGCATGGACTTGGGGTGAGGAGCGAGACAAAATATCTCAGATGCGCACAGGAGCAGGACTGAAAATTACAATTCCTTGCGGGAGCGGGACTGAAAATTCTGTCCCACGCAGACCTCTAGCAGTGAGTTGTACTTCCTGATAGAAAGCTCGGCAGCGGCGGACTGATATCACCCAGCACCTATCTTACCGCCAAAGTAAAATTCTGCTGCTGCTGAGAAAACAGTCCCTCAACATGTGACGATTCATGCGATGTGAGGTTAGTTTTATTTCAAACATTATTCTATCAACACAGACATTTACATCGACAGTCTGGTGTAATAATAGATTTGTTTCAGGTGTTTTGTGGAGTGGGTAAGACAGTTTTTAGTGGCAGGATAACTATGGCCATTGACATAGCACCAGCGACCTCTGCAAACACAAGAACTGGATGGAATATTTCAAAAGTGTCTCCACACGTCTCCAACACTCTGGCTCACTAGGAACTGACGTCCAATGTCCAAAATTCTAGACTGTCCCTTTAAAGTGGCTTGCAGTGGTCTCAAGTTATTGATCTATTACTTTATGCATTCTGAGCAACCTAACTAGACCAGTGGAGTTTTGCCGTGATGGTAACAACTAGCATGGTAACACACACTTCCTGATTATCAGAGAATAAAATGCTTTCTAGATGTAGACCATAGACCACAGGTGTCAAACATGCGGCCCGGGGGCCAGATGCGGCCCTCCAACACCTTTAATCTGGCCCTTGGCTGATTTTCTACTTAAATATTTTAATTAAAATATTGTTAATTTTCTGTGGTGTTTATCACAGCAGCGTCTCCAGCGTCTCTGTACGTGGCCCCTCCCACCAGAGCAGCACAAATGAAGACTTGTCTCTTTCCAAACGCTCTTAAAGGACGATCGTTTTGACTGTTGACCGTGACACCCTCATCAGAAAAATGTCAAAAATGAGAAAAGTGGAGCCGAGTGCAGGATTTTACAACAAAAATTTACTTATTCCTATTTACATACAAGTTCATGTTAAAATATTGTGTTGAAATTGCATTTTTCTTAAAGTTTCAGGTTCTTCATAATAATTTGTAAAAGAAAGAGTTCATTTACGAAGATTTTTAGTTTAAAAATGTTTAGTTTCAAAGTTCTTTAAAAAGATTTCTGTAATAGATTTGTGTTTCTCTGCACAAATATTTGACTTATTGTTATTTTTGGGGTTTATATTCCATGAGTTTTCTGATCCGGCCCCTTTGGGATCAAAGTAGGTTGGATACGGCCCCCGGACCAAAATGAGTTTGACACCCCTGCCATAGACTGTATACATAAATGGTCATAGATATCTAGCCGCCGTGTTCCAAATTGGAAGAGACCATGAGTGTGCTTCCGGCTCCAGTTCATTTTCCATCCATCCATTTTCTTCCGCAGCAGTCTAAGCAGGTACTCCCAGACTTTTCCTCCAGCTCCTCCAGGGGGACCCCAAGGCGTTTCCAGGCCAGCCGAAAAACATAGGGTACCTTCACACTGCAGCCTGAAGTGACCCAAATCTGATTTTTTCGCCCCTATGCTCCTCTATCTGATCTTTTAATGACAGTCTGAACGACACAGATCCGATTTTTTATTTTATTTTTTCCAAATGCGACCCAGGCCACAAGGATATGTGCTCCTAAAACTGATACATATCCGATCTTTTGACGTTCGACTTCAGTCTGAACATTCAGGTCACATTCATCCCACCTACACGTCACAAATGTACACAAATGTTCTTCTCATCGAACGAAAGTTGTGTCTGAACTCCGTGTGAGTGAAGCAGTGAAGCACATCACAATCCCACCACTCTTGGCTGCAACTCCACACCCACATGTTCCTTTCTACGGACGTTGCTGCCACTGCCCCATAAAACGCCATAGCCAAAAACCTTGTCCTTCTCCTTCTTAAAACAAATAAGCTGTACATGTTCTGGTTCCGGTACGACAACTTTAAAATCTCCAGGTGCTCAATCCTCGCATCCATGTTTAGGTGACTTCTGTGCGCCTAAACAATGCGCACGCACACTTTTGGGGCGTTTAAAGTTCACACTGGAGATCACATACAAGTCGCATTTAATTGGAAATGTGAACGACCTCGCAAAAAGAATCGGATTTCACAAAAAAATCTGAATTGAGCGTTTAGCCCTGCAGTCTGAACTTAGCCATAGTTCCTCTTCCTCAGTAACTTCCTTCCAGTCCAGTAGTATTCCAGTTCCAATTCACTTTACTGAAAAAAAATGTTCCACCTCTGTCCATAAGTGCTGAAGTCAGGCTCTTCATTTTGGTCTTAAACTGTTCGTCTTAACCCTCTCCACGTGGTCCTGGTGTTTTTATAGATCTGACGTAAACCTCGTGCTGCTGGCATCGTCTCCTTATCTCGATACCGATAGTTTAATATTGTACTGTGCAACTTGTGGAACATTTTTGGCCAAGCAATAGCATCAAGGAGACAAGTAAAGGACCCTCCACCACAAAAAGTGAAATAGTCTACCTTTAAACTCCTCTCACTTCCTGTCCGTGCAATCTTTACGCTCGTCTTTCGATGTGACTTTAGTAAGAGTTTTCTGCAGGTCGATGCTGGTTTTGATTGGAC
Organism: Boleophthalmus pectinirostris; assembly: GCF_026225935.1. NCBI lineage: Eukaryota > Metazoa > Chordata > Actinopteri > Gobiiformes > Gobiidae > Boleophthalmus > Boleophthalmus pectinirostris. The sequence goes on along the minus strand of NW_026571447.1, from coordinate 33,622,904 downwards.
CTCTTCTCTTCTTTTAGTGGCCATGTTAAGCTTCCATAGAGTTTCATAAGACTGAGCTGTGACTCTCATTCTTCTCGCAGCCATTGTGTTTCTGACTGCTGAAGTTCTTTGTTTAGAAATGTGTTTGAATTTGCTCCAAGCTGAGCCGTCATTGCAGTAGACAGTATACAGTCAGCTCCAGTGTCTCTGCTGCTCGAACTTGTTCAAAGTTGTGCCACAAGCACAACTGGAATTAAGATTGAAATTCGCTCATTTCCATTTGCTAATTTTGAGCTGAGACTTTGGACCAATAAATTTCTGCTAAATTGATAAATTGCTGTTATTTGAAGTCTTCTTTGTGAATGATCAGGGAAAATATTGAAAGTGATTTTTCTGTTTGTAATTAAACCAAATAACACTGAAAATCATGATCGTCAATATGAGAAAAAATACAATTCTTACTTTATTTTAACCACCCACTTAGGCACATGGAATAACTACTCCTACTAGTACTAGTACTACAACTACTACTATTACTAGTACTACTACTGCCACTGCTGTTGATGCTACAACAACTACTACTACTACTACTACTACTACTACTACTACTACTGCTACTACTACTACTTCTACTACCTCTGCTGTTGATGCTACTACTACTACTACTACTACTACTGCTGCTGCTGTTGCTGCTGCTAACTGGCAGTCATATATTTTTTACTAAATATAAGTTTAAATATTATTACTACTACTGACAATACTACTGCTGATGCTACTACTATTACTACAATTACTGCTGCTGCTGTTACTACTACTACTACTACTCCTGCTACTGTTTTTACTGCTACTGCTGCTGCTGCTACTACTACTACCACTACTACTTCTACTACTTCTGCTACTACTACTGTTGACGGTACTACTACTACTAGTACTACTACTACTACTACTACTACTACTACTACTACTACTACTACTACTACCCATGTTGCTGCTGCTGTTACTTCTACGACTAGTACTACTACTACTAGTATTACTACTGCTACTCCTACTACTACTACTACTACTACTACTATACTGCTGTTGCTGCTACTACTACTAATATTACTACTACTTCTACTACTTCTGCTACTACTACTGTTGACACTACTACTACTTCTACTGCTACTACTACTACTACTACTACTACTAGTACCACTACTACTTCTGCTACTACTTCTGCTACTACTACTGTTGACTACTACTACTACTACTACTCATGTTGCTGCTGCTGTTACTTTTACTACTACTACTAGTAGTAGTACTACTACTGCTACTCCTACTGCTGTTATTACTGCTGCTACTACTACTACTACTACTACATCTTATTTCTGTAAAACCGTACATGAACAGGCCGCACACTTGAGCCCACGTGTCATTTTCTCCTCATATCTGACTTGACTTTTTCCTCACACAGTCCTGGCTATTGTCACATTGTCGTCGCCCCAAAGTCCCGCTGATTGCTCCGGTGAAATACTGCCGTCCGTGTCTTTTGCGGCTTGCTGACAGCTCCAGTCGTGTCTCTGTAATTGTGCCATTTCCTGGTAGCGAGGGAGGAGGGACGCTGAGGACTCCCAGTGGCTTTAATTAGACTTTAAAAGGATTCATTCAGCGTTACACAGCTCTCCTATTGACGCTTCATTTGCCTGCCGCACACCACAACAATGAAACAATAACGCACACATATGATACAGCAAAAATAGAATATAAAACATATGGAGAGATAAACAGATGATGCAGACAGATGCCACGTCCCATAAAAACCGTGGAAATCTGCCGCAGTCATTTTAAACGTGTGGACAGTGCTTTGAATGTGTTTAATTGGTGTAGTTATACTAAACCAACCATGGACAGTCTGTTGTATCAGTATTAAATTACATGCCGCTGCTGATGGGACTTGAGTGAATCACGAAGTTGTTTTCCTCGTAATATATTACGATGCAAAAAAGAAATTACTGAAATAACCTTTGCCAGATGATTCATGGCACCGATAAACACCTGCAGGAAGTTGTAGCAGGGAAAACAAGACAAGGTACAAAAGAGCAGATAGACCTATATGGATTGGTGGAATGCAACAAAGTAAAAGTTTTAAAGTACTGCACTTCAAGTATGCATTTTAGGTATCTGTACGTTACTTAAAGGTTGTATAGAGGATGTTTTTAAGGGAAGAGAAATACAGCGACTCCTTTTTCAAATGTTGTGCATGCATGACACCACCTTCCTCCTCCACAGCTCCCTCAGTAGAAACATCTCCTCCCGCATCTTTACTCTAGAAATCATGTTTGTTTACAGCCAGTGCGCGTTCAGAATTACCGTTGAAGTGACCTGTCTAGAGGTAATTTAGCGACTGACGCGTCAGTTTTTAGACCCTTCGTCTGCTTCATTGGCGCAATCGCTGGAAGGAATCTCCAAGAATCACCTCAGTTTGTCTTCGCTCCATTTCCCCTTCTCTTCTTCTTTCAGTGACCTCAAAAACGGACTTTCTTTTGCGCCGAACTGGTCGTGGATTCTCGTCCGCCATCGCAACAAACTTTGTGCGAAATGCGAAGAAGCTACAGTTTGAAAAAGCCTCTAAGAACCGCTGCATAAACCACATAATCCCCGCGCGCCGACGAGTCAATTACACTAGAAACGTAGGGAGTTTGATTGACAACCGAACAGCCAATAGAAAATGAGGGAGCCTTGTTATCTATTGGCTGATGTTTATCTGGCCTCACTACATCCACAGTTGATAGATTTTTATTCTTTTTTTTTTTGGTCATCATAATTACAAGGCTGCTGCGTCTCTGTAATGGTATTTTAAACTTTCATTGACAATTTGAAACAAAAAAAAAATCCTCTATACAACCTTTAAGTACATTTTAAAGTAGGGACTTCTACATTTGAGAGCAGGTATCTGTATTTTCTACTGCACTACGTTTCTGAACTGGACTGAAAAGTTACAATATGGTTATTGCTCGAGACCTGCTGAAAAGGGATTGAATTTTAACGCATTTTAAGTTTGACCAAAACAAAAAACATGCAAATAAAAACCTAATTAAAAGAACGGATTGATTCATTTGTTTTAGTTGAACAAAATTCAGCACAAATCTTGATCAAAATCAGTAAATCTAAAGCTTCCTTAAATCTCAAAATCTGTGCAATACTTTTACTTTTTACTCTTTAAGTTCTTTTTAAAACCTTTACTTAAGTAGATTTTTTCGTGTCCTACCTTTACATTTACTTGAGTATGTTTTTGCTTTTTGGTATCTGTACTTTTACTTTCTATTTTTATTCATTTATTTTGTTAATTTATTTAATTCAAGTATAAAAAGACATCAACAGAACACCTCTTAATATTGTTTTTTTTTTTCCTTTATATGATAACCCCATCTGCCATTTGTGTTTAAAGGTGAACTGTGGAACTATTCTGGTAGAAGATCGCCCGTTACTTGTCTCCATGGAGATGTTATTTCTGTATCTCCAATATTAGAAATAAACAGGAGACGCCACCAGGGCAGTTTACAGATCTGTGAAGCAGTGATCTCACACACAGTAAAAAAAAAATTTATTATTATTTTTTTTTAAATAATTGAATAAATGCATCTCATGTAAATTGAAAACCATTTTGTGGAACATTACAGGGAAAGCAAGAGCATGGTAGCTGACCTTAGGACCCGCAAATTTATATAGATGTATATATATATAATAATATAATATATATATATATATATATATAATATATATATAAGGTTTTGTGTGTGTCTTTGCCTTTAAGTAGATGGTAAATTAAAAGTTGTATGGAGGATTTTTTGTTTTTTTGTTTCAAATTGTCAATGATAGCATTATAGAGCAGTAGCTTTGTAATTATGATGACCAAAAAAAAGAGAGTAAAAATTCATCAACTCTGGACGTGGTGGGGCTAAACATTTGCCAATAGATAACGACACTGCCTCGTTATCTGTTAGCTGACAGGCTGTCAATCAATCTCCCTACATTTGAAGCGTAACTGACTTGCCTGCGCCGCCGGTACGTGGTTTACGTACGCCTGTCACGCAGTCCACAGACGCAAGATGCACAGACGCTGTTTACTCCACCAACGCAACAGTTTTTAGCGGCTTTTTTTTACCTATATCTTCCTCGCAGTTCGCACAAAGTTTGTTGCAATGGTGACAAGAATCCAGGAGCAGTTAGCTGCAAAAGAAAGTCCGTTTTTGAGGTCGCTGAAAGAAGAAGACAAGGGGAAAAGCAGCGAAGCCAAACTAATGTGATTCTTGGAGATTCATTGCAGCGATGGCGCGACTGAAGCAGACGCAGGGTCTAAAAACTGACGCATTGGTCCACAAATTACTCCTGGACAGGAAACTTCTGCTTATTATGAAAACGTACTTTATTTCCAAGAGTTAGACAAACGTTTTTCAGGACACAAATGCGATATCCTATGTCTGAAAATGTAATTTTCAATACAAAGAAAGAGTCGGCTTGCTGCTGCGTGTTGTAGTAGTAGCTAGTTCATTTGCACGGAATCTCCGCGCACCCCGTCCTGCTCCTCTCTCCGCTCCCCATTTCGCTCTTCTCCATGCTCCTCACTTCTTCTCGGTGCACGGAATATCTCCGCGCACCCCCTCCCCCCGCTCCTCACTTCTCCGCCTTGCCTAACCAACACTGTAGTTAGTTGTTTACAAGTCATGTGCAGCGATGAGTACTTGTTTTCTAGAAACAAACCTGTTTCTGGCGTAAGGAGGAGGAGGGAGGAGGCGTTTCTACGTAGGGAGCTGTAGGGGAGGGGGGGTGGTTTCACGCATGCGCAACATTTGAAAAAGGACAAACAGTCGCTGGATTTCTCATTCCTTGGAAAATCCTCTATACAACCTTTAAGCTGAGAATATCAATTTGACTATAGCAAAAAACAAAGATAGAAATTTGGGTATGTTGCAAATTTGCGACAACTAGAAACAAGTGCTTGCCAAAGGTTCCTGCATATGCACCAAATGGTTTGTCGCATATTTGTGACAGTCGGCGTTAAGAGGATAAAGAATATTTTCAGTCTCTGCCCTAGTATCGGTTGATATCGGGTATCGACAGATGCTAAAAGCCACAGTACTGACAGCGTTATTGGAACAAAAAAAGTTAGATCAGTGCATTCCGGGAAGAATGACCAGTGAATCGAGAGCTTTGCCTTTGGACTCAGCTCCTTCTTCACCACCTCCAACCTCTATAACCACAGACGTAAAGGTGCATTGTGTAACTTTTCTGGTGGAGGCTTCGTCAAACGCTTTTCTCCACAGATATCGTATTGCTTTGTCTAAGATCTTTCATAATATGGCATTAAACCCCATTCACAGACTATTTTTCTAGGTATTTTTGGGTCTATAAAACCTCCAGTAACTATGTAAACAAATGTAAGTTAGAGCTGTTTAATGTCATACTGTGGAACATTCCAGGCAGAGCAGTAACATCCATAGAAACAAGCAACGACAAAAGTTACATAGCGCACCTTTACCGCTTGTTTTCAGCTTTTCTGGTTTAGTTATTTTCTCAAAACCCTTTCTTATCAAGTTCCTCTGCGCCTATACATTCTTTCTCCGCTGTACCAAAACACTACAATCTATCAACAACTCTCACAGCTGCCTATATAGTGCAGCTCCTGTCTCATTTCCGGGGTTTTTTTTTCTCCATTGTAAACTGCCAGGCGATGGGGTTTGAGAGGTTAATTCTCACTTGCCAATTCCAGCCTGTACCTGTCAGTCCTGTTGACATTATTGCTCATGTCCTAACACTGCAGGCATTACTGTAAGTGTGTTCCGAAGCACAAAGCGTGTAATAAACAAACCCCGTGTCCACTGTAGACGCTGCGGTTTCGTCAGAGCCATGAGAGGCCAATTAGCCATACTTGACCTAATCATTTATCACTGTAAAGCGCTTGTGTGAAGCCAGCGTTGGATGCAGTGCAGTTTAAGTGGAGCTAAGTATTACAAATGCACCAGTGGGTAAAATGGTGTGGAGGGGGTTGTTTATTGTTAATATGTAGAGATTGGGGTGGTCCGATAGCTAATATGTAAATAAAAAAATTGGCTTTGCTTCATATACAAGGACTTTAAACTGCTTAGGATGATACGAGCAGGTTCAAACTCTTTTTCAGGTGAAGTTCATTTCTCAATCCCGAGTTTTGACTCATGGGATTGACAGGGATAATAACCAATCAGAAAAAATGGATTGTGCATCAGTAAAACAAATATATTGACTATCTAAGGTTAAGTTACACTTTAAGTGCATATGCCAGCCTTTTATGATTCTATAATTTTGTGTTTGATTCATCAGCTCGTTTCACTTCATGGAAAACGTCTAATCTCCCAGCGTTAGGATTCGTTCGCTTGACGGTAAGTGGGCACTTTTTTCATTTAACCAAACCCTTCTGTTTGGTCGTGACGTATGTAATGCACCAAATTCTAGGGCTGGGTATTATTAAGAAGTTGCCAATACAATACGTACCTCGATACACTGGCCACGATACGATATGTCTCTCGATACAGTGCACTTTTGGTTTGATACAGTATATTTCAAATGATTTCGATACAGTTCAGTTAAAAGAAAGGCTAAATCATGGCTGTGATACTAAAAGTCTTTGTGAAACTACTTCTTGTGCAAATTTAATAAGAAACACAAACATTTTAATCATCAAAACAGTGAATATGTCAAATGTGCTGGATAAATGAGTTTCCTTCCTCTAAACAATCAAAAAAACTGCAGTGCTGTAACAAAATAATTTAGTAAAATAAACCAAAAAATTACTTTTGGTGATATATCGATACAGCAGCCCACGATATCAATACTGTATCATCACATTAAACAATACGATATAGCGATATTTTGATATTTTTTGCACACCCCTACCAAATTCCATAGGAAGAAGGGCAATAACGTTTTTCCCCTTGATAAAATTCACCAAACATTCTTTTTGTTCCGCTTTAAATCTCGGGAACCGTTGCCAACACAGATGTCTGGCTTCATCTACATTCATCTCGACGGCTTTGTTTACTGTTGTGCTGTTCCACAAAATGGACCCAGACAGGCGCTTGAGTTTGATGTCACGGCTTCACAGCTCTTCACTGATTAGTCAGTGTGTGGTCTACAACTTCCAGGGTTCTGGCAAAACAGTCACTAGTCACTGGAGAGAAATGACATTGGACGGAGACACAAGGTGGTGCCAGCCTGACTGGGGATAATACCAGTTGTAAATATGAATTATAGTTTTAAACCAATCAAGAAGCAATTTGAGAGGAAAAGTTCAAAAATAGGTTGAAAATGACATGAAATGAAAGTTCTGTTTCAATAAGCTCCATCTTGATGCCCTCACACTAGCGAGAATTCTGCCCAAACGTTCAGCACAACTTGCCCAAGAAACACTTTTTTTTTTCTTTTTCTGATACTTTAAACATGATTTTTAAAAATATTTTTATTTGTCAAATAATAATCTCTATGTGCATTCGAATTTTTGCCCAGTGCACAACATGGTGCCTATGTAACTGTTATGGTCTTTAGCTTATTGAAGTAAAATCTGAAACCTCAAAAATTGCTTAATTGAGAGAAAAAAAAAGTAAATATAATGATCCTAACTGTGTTTCAGCATTTTGTCCCATCCTTTAATGCGAGACTCATCTTCAGATCTTGAGCTCGGCTTTATCAAGAACACCTTACCTGGAGAATTTTACCTGTGTGCATGTTTTTGTTTGATGGGAGAAAGCGGAGTAAACCCACCCAGCCACAGAGACGCCTCCAGAAAGAAAGACACATGAGTTGTTGTGAGCGGACTGCTGGCCAAAGCTCTGATTTCTAACTCAAAAGTGTAAAATGTACTTAAGTACATTTTAAAGTAGGGACTTCTACATTTGAGAGCAGGTATCTGTATTTTCTACTGCGCTACGTTTCTGAACTGGACTGAAAAGTTAAAATATGGTTATTGCTCGAGACCTGCTGAAAAGGGATTGAATTTTAACGCATTTTAAGTTTGACCAAAACAAAAAACATGCAAATAAAAACCTAATTAAAAGAACGGATTGATTCATTTGTTTTAGTTGAACAAAATTCAGCACAAATCTTGATCAAAATCAGTAAATCTAAAGCTTCCTTAAATCTCAAAATCTGTGTAATACTTTAACTTTTTACTCTTTAAGTTCTTTTTAAAACCTTTACTTAAGTAGATTTTTTCGTGTCCTACCTTTACATTTACTTGAGTATGTTTTTGCTTTTTGGTATCTGTACTTTTACTTTCTATTTTTATTCATTTATTTATTTATTTTGTTAATTTATTTAATTCAAGTATAAAAAGACATCAACAGAACACCTCTTAATATTGTTTTTTTTTCCTTTATATGATAACCCCATCTGCCATTTGTGTTTAAAAGGTGAACTGTGGAACTATTCTGGTAGAAGATCGCCCGTTACTTGTCTCCATGGAGATGTTATTGCTGTATCTCCAATATTAGAAATAAACAAACTCACTCAAAAGTGTAAAATGAATTGCTTTTAGGAAGTGTAAATGTTACATGGTGATCACAGATACGATGGACTGAATGCACATGTCCTCGATATTTGAACCAAACCACAAACACAAAAGCTACTATCAGTTTTACCCCAGCCCCTTAGACAGCTTTGAATTACAGTGAGAACCTCCTGTTTTATCTTTGGCATTATCCTCACATGGAAACTCAGCGTGTAATTCTAGCAAAAACGACTGATCAGGCTTATTTTATAGGCAGTAGCATTCCTATATCAAACAGCTATTTTCTGAAACTCGTTTGCTTCATCCTCGAGGCAAAAAAACGTGTATTTTCATTAAGAGTGTAATTATTGTAACAGCTGGTACTGTGCCTAATTGTCTTCCTGTTTGGAGCTAGTTAATGTATTCTGCTTTGCATCTAAAAATGATTCCTACTACACGATATCTTCTGTTTAGTCACGTTAAAGAGTCTATGCTATTAAGATTCTTTTTTTGACAGTTTCGACTGCTCGTTAGTGGTCTTCATCAAAGTGGTCACGCGATGTTGCTGTGACGTGTCCGGTCAGCTGATTTAAACAGATTTTGGTGCCGTTTTCCTAAGTGGAGGCAGGACGACAGCGCCATCCGCAGTCCGACTCCCTCACAACAGTATCCCAGGTGTGTGAGAGTAAAAAAGCCCCCTCGTCCCGGTTTATAGTCCCGTGGGCACGTTTCCGTATTTCGACTGCCTCTTTAATTCAGCAACGGTTTTTGTTTCCTCTGCTGATGTTTGCTCCATCCCACTTCATAATATGATTCTCTTTTACAGTGGTGTGGTGGATACCTCCTACGTTAATTATATCACACGTAATTTAATTCCTTTATTTAGACTTGTAATCTAATTTGGGTACACACATTTTAGTTCATATACAGTAAGTCTGAATTATTTACGTACACTTGTTCTTTTTCGAGGAGGACCTTTGGCAGAGACCATACACGCCGAACACTATTTAGTTTGTTTGTCTAGTTTGCTTTAAAGTCACTTTATTATCACTTATTATTTTTTATATTACAATTTTTTGCCTTTTTGTTACTTTGATTAAGTTAGTAGTTTTAGTTAATTATTTAGTGTAATTCACCCGTCTTGTGTTCAGTTTTAGTTGGTCCTCAAGCATTTAAACACCCATGTTCCTTTGTGTGGTTGGGTTCGTTTTGTTCTGTTCAGTTTGATTTGAGTTTCCCCAGTTGGGCCCGGCTTTATTTGCTCATGATTTGCCTAATTTCAGCTTTTGTTAAATTATCTCTGTATTGGAACTGTTTTGTGTTGTGTTCTTCCGGCCTGCTGGGGGGCGCTAGTTGTGATTTTGGTGATATATTTAGCCAGTAGGTGACAAGAAGTAAAACTACTAGCTTGAAAATGTCAGTCAGTCCATGAGGTGTTTTGCGGTTAGATCTGAAACCATCCTCTCATTTCCAGCCCTTTGAGTGGCAATATGAGTAAGTGTTTACATTAAAAATGAATGTTGACAAGTGCATTTGTAGCATTTTGTTGAAGTTTGTAGCATTTTATAGATATTATTTGAGATTTGAGTTCCAGTAGTGGTATTTGAGTTGTGTGTATTACTTCTCAGCTAACATTGGCCATTTAATTGTCTATATAATGTAACTTTGATGTACATTGTTGATTTTACAACTTTCTGAATACCCTTTTGTATTTTGTTACAGTTTCACACTTTTTTGCATTAAATCCTGGTCAAAGACAACACCTGCCTGTTCCTTGGAGGAAGTGATGCAAGAGAGAGTTTAGCTGGCTGTGAATCTCAATTAGGACAAGGGGTCACGTTGAGTGTAACAGTACAATCTCTTTTTTGACTTTCTTAAATTTGAAACTTATTTTTATACCTTGTCTTTGCCTTTCTGTTTGGTACTACAAGTGGTCAGAAATGGCCGATTTGAGTTGTTTAAGTCCTGCTTTGTGTTCTGTTGCTCGTGTTTCGCCTTCGCTGTTTCCTTCTCACATTCTGTCCTATGTTCCTTTTTCATGTACTGAACGCCCTCCTTGTTTCCATGATGTGTGTTTTATTGCAGGAAATGCATATATCTAGCCAATTTCATTTCTCTACAGCGACTAGGTCAGGAATCGGAATACACTAGACGGTTTGCAAGAACCTCGGAAGTGCGAGTCCAGGCACCAGCCAATCTGTGAAGAGCCATACATTCTGTGTTGGCAACGATTCCCGAGATCAAGGATTTAAAGAACCAGAACAAAGAGAATGTTTGGTGAATTTTATCAAGGGGAAAGACGTTATTGCAGTTCTTCCTACGGGATTTGGGAAAAGCTTAATATACCACTTAGCCAGAAACAATGTGTCTGGATGTAAATTGTTTCTGATACAGTGATATGGTGATTCATTTTAGTGTAAACGTAGTCTGAGTATAGACAAGCAGTCATCAGGCCAAGCAACAGGTCAGATCTGTGGAGAAGTGGATCACATGCAGTATTAATGCAAGTTTTTGTGGTAGTTTTGAGAAAAAAAATGAACTCCTAATTGAATAAATGCAAGAAATATTTGTTTAATATCATACTGTGGAACATCCCTGGCAAAACAATAACATCACCACGGCGACAAGCAGATAGCAGACCCTCCACCAGAAATATAATAAAGAAATATACAAAGAAATATAATCTATAAATGTGCAAATGAAATACATGCTGTTAAAGGAGCATAAATATTTGCATTTTGACATTTACAATACGATGCCTAGAGTCTTTTGTTCATTCATATTTTTAAAAGGCAATTACTGACTTCTATTACACTGTTTACAAACCCCGTATGAAAAAGCGAACGCTACATGACGGCCAAATAGTGCATTTAAATAATCTATATATTGCCACATTACTGCATGATTATTTTATGCTAATTCAAATGTAGGCGACTTTAAGCGCTACACGCGGTGACAGCGGGGTACGCTCGCCGCCGCGCGTAGCAACACAACGCTAATCCCCGTATTCAAAGTGGCACAGCATGCGCAGAGGAACACAGGTCGCTCATGGTTTATGCATAATCCTCCCACCTCTCTAACAGGGCCAACTGTCAGTGCCGGTTAGACCCCCGCTCCGAAGCAAGGCACCCCCGCGGACGGACCCCCTCCCCCCCCCCCCCCCCCCCCTCGCCCCCGCGTACACACTCACGCCTTTAACGCCACTTTGCCTCTGCTCGGGACAATCCGGAGCTAAAGAAGTCTAATGTGAAGGGACAACGCATATGGTAGCAGAGGAGTGGGTTAGTTAGAGGACAGAAGAGATGTTTGTGTGAATGGAGAAATACATGAACTCTGCTTTTACCTGGTCCTGGCTTAAAGAGACGCTACGAAACATATTTAACTAGACTCAGAACGTCAAAAACATTGCCCGAGTTCCTTCAGAAGCTGTTTGCTGGTCCTGTATTACACAAAATGGACTCTTGTGAGCTTTAAGTTATCTTAACATAGCCTGATTCATCACTTTGTGGAAACCGTCTAAACTCGCAGCATTAGGATTCGTTCACTCAAAGGTAGGCGGGTACTTTTATTTTTTATTTAACTAATCAGTGCTGTTTGGTCATGACATATGTAACGTGCTGCTAACTGGGGCTAACTGGTATATTAAACTTTTCCCAAATCCTGTAGGAAGAAGGGCAATAATGTCTTTCCCCTTGATAAAATTCAACAAACATTCTCTTTGTTCCGGTTTTAAATCTTCGATCTCGGGAATCGTTGCCAACACAAAATGTACGGGTCTTCAATGATTTGCTGGTGCCTAGACTTGCACTTACGGAGAAGAAGAAAATATCCACAGAACCACTACTAAATGTGGAGAAATCTCTGTGCTCACCTGCGTCACGAGGCGGTCCACTCCACTCCTGTGTCCTCCTTGTCTTTAAAGATGATGTCTGTGTTATAGTTCAGCAGTATCAGCTCCTCTGTTCTTTGGTGCGCCGCCTTATATGACGCGAACAGAACTTGCTGGTTTAATGAAGTAGCATTCGTAAAGCGGGATGATTGTTGGAAATATTCAACACGTTTTCTCAAGCGGCTTATCAGCGTGATTGGAATGTAACATCTTTAAGCGACGCTGTAATTTATTTGGCTTCATGCTGTCCGCTTCCAACATTTTTAGGCACTGTAAACACACCGGTCTTTCCTCGTTTCCCACCGTAGTCACAGTGAAGCCAAGCGCTACAAACACTGTACATACAGTTTGTTCTCCTGCTCTGTGCTGTGTGTGTGTTTGCTCGGTGCCAAAAACCTCAACATTATACCGCTAATGCTCCCTGAGAGCGTCACTGCCAACTACTGTAGTGGATGTGCAATTACTCTTTATTCTAGTATGGGAAAAAATAAATAAATAAAAGAAAGTATGTTCCTCAAGGTCAGGTCATAGGCCCCGCTATTTGAGAAGGACTGTGTTAACATGTCGTTATCTCATCAAAAACAAACCTGAAGCTGTGTTTGATTCATTCGCACGTTTGAGCAATTCTGGATTATTAGTCTGTCGCCATCTCTTCAGATCAAAATGTTCTGTTCCACCTTGTGATGTCATGAAGTGGAGTCAGCCCAATGTTCCCGGTACCTTCAGTCGCAAAAGATACCTATGTTGTCACTTGATGAAAAACACATCTGGAGTTGTGTTTTGTTTCATTCACACGTGTCTGAGTAACACTTTATTATTCGACTCTCTACATCTCCAAAGCTCAAAATGCTCTGTTCCACCTTGTGATGTCATGAAGCGGTGGATTTCAAATTAACGGCTATCTTTTACCTATTGTTCAGTAGATATTGTCAGTTCCAGGGCTGCAGTGACCTCGATGATTCTAGTGAAAATGTGTGGAGTTTAAAAAGACTGGAGCATCATGACATAACAGGATGGAAAAGAGTGTTTTCTGTTTGAGAGAAGAATTCATCTTAAATATTCAGGGTTTGCGTATTAAATGGGTGAATGAAACAAAACACAACTCTGGGTATATTTTTGATGAGGAAACAACATAATATGGACCTTTTAAATAAACGCAGCTATATAAGACTGTATACTGCACCTTTATTGAATGATGTTACTTTTCTGGTAGAGGATCCACCACCTGCTTGTCTCCATGGAGATTTGCATGGAATATTCTTCACTATGGGAGTGATTGCATCTATTTCAAGGAGACAAGCAGGTGTACACTAGACGGTTTGCAAGAACCCCGGAAGTGGGAGTCCGGGCACCAGCCAATCAGAGAAGAGCCGTACATTCTGTGTTGGCAACGATTCCTGAGATCGAGGATTTAAAGGCAGAACAAAGAGAATGTTTGGTGAATTTTATCAAGGGGAAAGACGTTATTGTCCTTCTTCCTACGGGAATTGGGAAAATAAAAAAAAAAAGTACCTGCTGTGAAGTCAGACGGTTTCCATGAAGTGAAACCGGCTAATAGATCAGGCTAGGTCACAGGTGTCAAACATAAGGCCCGGGGGCCAGATCCGGCCCTCCAAGACCTTTAATGTGGCCCTTGGGTGATTTTCTACTAAAATATTTTAATTATATTTTCTATTAAAATATTGGTAATTTTCTGTGGTGTTTATCACAGCAGCGTCTCCAGCGTCTCTGTACGTGGCCCCTCCCACCAGAGCAGCACAAATGAAGACTTGTCTCTTTCCAAACGCTCTTAAAGGACGATCGTTTTGACTGTTGACCGTGACACCCTCATCAGAAAAATGTCAAAAATGAGAAAAGTGGAGCCGAGTGCAGGATTTTACAAGAAAAACTGACTTAATCCTATTTGCATACCAGTTCATGTTAAAACATTGTGTTGAAATAGAATTTTTCTTAAAGTTTCAGGTTGTTCATAACATTATAATATTATAATAAGAAAGAGTTCATCAATTAAAAAAGATTTCTGTAATAGATTTGCATTTCTCTGCACAAATATTTGAACTTATTGTTATTTTTGGGGTTTATATGCCATGAGTTTTCTGATCCAGCCCCTTTTGGATCATAGTAGGTTGGATACGGCCCCCGGACCAAAATGACTTTGACACCCCTGGGCTAGGTGATGCCAACATGCAGGCTAAAGTGCAGTTTATAGTCACGCATTAAATCATCTGCGTCCCTTGAAGCCCCTCCGACATGCACCTCAGAAATGTTGTAACTACACATCGAACCAAAGCAGACAGCAAGGGAAAGCGACACGATAAGGGCTGTGATTGGTCCTCTCTACCAGCACTCTACATACATTTCAAGTACTCCGGTTTCCCGCTTCATTTTGTAAACACGAACGCCAATTTTAAATCCTAGCCTCCTAGTGTTGTGGCGATGAATTTCTTCGCGGTGCAAAGATCTCGACGCTGATCCATAACTCAAAAATTGTGGAAATTTGGGGTTCAACATGTAAAACTTACCTACAACCTTTATTTATTTTACAAAAAAGGGCCTTAAGAATTATCACCAACGGTCATTGTAGAGAGCCATCCAACATTCATCCAATATTTGTTCAACTTAAAGTGTTGAAAATGCAGGATATTGTTGACCTAAGTATCCTCAAAGTCGTGTATAAAGCAAAGTGCGATGTATTACCTGTAAATATTAAAAGACTGTTTGAGATGAGAAGAAGTCACTACAATTTAAAAGGAACCTACATGTTTAAAAAACCCAGATTCAGAACCGAGGTTATGGAGCGAAGCATCACTGTGAAAGAAGTTAACTTGTGGAACAGTCTTGACAAAGAAATAAAAGAATCAAGTACAATGATGACATTAAAAAAAAAAAAAAACATATAAAATCAAATGCAGTGTGTATGTATGAAAAAGAAAACTAAGTTGTCGTGTATAAAAGAGAAAATTTCTGTTTGCAATTGATCAGTAATTGTGCCTGAACTGATTTGGAATGTTTAGTAACCATCGGTGTTAATGTATTGCAGGGGTGTCAAACTCATTTTGGTCCGGGGGCCGTATCCAACCGACTTTGATCCAAAAGGGGCTGGATCAGAAAACTCATGTCATATAAACCCCAAAAATAACAATAAGTTCAAATATTTGTGCAGAGAAACGCAAATCTATTACAGAAATCTTTTTTAATTGATGAACTCTTTCTTATTATAATATTATGAACAACCTGCAACTTTAAGAAAAATTCAATTTCAACACAATGTTTTAACATGAACTTGTTTGCAAATAGGAATAAGTCAGTTTTTCTTGGAAAATCCTGCATTCGGCTCCACTTTTCTCATTTTGGACATTTTGCTTAATTTTTCTAAACGATCGTTCTTTTAGAGCGTTTGGAAAGAGACAAGTCTTCATTTGTGCTGCTCTGGTGGGAGGGGCCACGCACAGAGACGCTGGAGACGCTGCTGTGATAAACACCACAGAAAATTAACAAGATTTTAATAGAAAATATTATTAAAATATTTTAGAAGAAAATCACCCAAGGGCCACATTAAAGGTCTTGGAGGGCCGGATCTGGCCCCCGGGCCTTATGTTTGACACCTGTGATGGATTGCCTTGAAAAAGGAAAGGGGGGCAGATAACATAATATTGTTTCTTTTTTTTTTTTCATTCATTTCTTGATGTTGTGACACTGTCAATGTCTTTTTATGCTTTATGAATGAAAAAAAACAAAACAAAAAAAACGTGCGTTGAGTCGACGCAGAACTATAATTCAGCCTTAAGTTACAGGTCAAATCTGTGGGGATGCAACTCCACTAAAAGGTCTTTCAAGGTATTTTATTTTGTTTATTTTTAGCAAAACAAACTCCTTAATTTGATACAGAAAAAATAATAACATCTCTATGCAAGTGGGGTCCAAAGATTCCAAGAATTGAACACTGTGATGCAACTGTCTGCGGGAGTAGGTCGCAATAATTGTTTACTTCTTAAATGACTTGAACTCATAAGAATCTGAAATTTACAAAATAATTTTAAAAACTCTTGCTACGCCATCATGCTGATTCAGCGTTCTGCACCATGTATCCCAATTTACCACGAATAAACATGATAAAATATGAAAACACACGACTTTTCCAAGAAGTGTTTACTGTCAATTTAAGCAGTTATTAAGTTCGGTGTTCTTATTTTCAGACACTCTTCTGAGCAGCTTAGACCTCAGTCCGGTTTTTGTTATGCAGAAAATAAAACACTTGGTTGTAAACTGTGGCTACAGAGTAAATGGGCCGTTACAGTGGTGGTGTTATCAGCGGGTGAACAGGGCTCTGCTGGTGCTGCTGCTGCTTTCACCTGATCCACTGTGTTGACGACGGAAAAGAGCATCGCTACAACTGTCACCTCTGCACATTTGCTCCAGGACTGAGCGAGGACAAGGAATCTGCCACAACAAGACTTTTAGTTTGAACGTGTGTCAAGGTGCTGCTCTGTTTGGGAATGTTGGTTTCTCGAAAAAGCAAAACTGATGTGACTCTTGAACAGTTCCTTAAAGAGGAGCTATTGCACGTTCTGTGGATTTATTATGAGCATATAGCATATTTAGATCATCATGTTACTGTTTAATGTTTTGTGAAATGCTATATTTGCCAGAATTAATGTATTAAAATGTGTAATTAGTTTCAGTTTTATTTTGGACACATCTTCACAGTTTTATTACAACAGACTAGAACTGTAGCCAGGCTGGCGCCACCTACTGCCTCCACTCAATTTCATTTCTCTCCAGCGACTAGGTCAGGAATCAAAATACACTAGACCACAGGTGTCAAACATGCGGCCCGGGGGCCAGATCCGGCCCTCCAAGACCTTTAATCTGGCCCTCGGCTGATTTTCTACTAAAATATTTTAATTATATTTTCTATTAAAATATTGGTAATTTTCTGTGGTGTTTATCACAGCAGCGTCTCCAGCGTCTCTGTACGTGGCCCCTCCCACCAGAGCAGCACAAATGAAGACTTGTCTCTTTCCAAACGCTCTTAAAGGACGATCGTTTTGACTGTTGACCGTGACACCCTCATCAACAAAATGACAAAAATGAGAAAAGTGGAGCCGAGTGCAGGATTTTACAACAAAAGTTGACTTATTCCTATTTCTACAAGTTAATTTTATACAAGTTCATGTTAAAACATTGTGTTGAAATTGTATTTTTCTTAAAGTTTCAGGTTGTTCATAATATTATAATATTTTGTAAAAGAAAGAGTTCATCAATTCAAAAAGATTTCTGTAATAGATTTGTGTTTCTCTGCACAAATATTTGAACTTATTGTTATTTTTGGGGTTTATATGACATGAGTTTTCTGATCCGGCCCCTTTGGGATCAGAGTCGGTTGGATACGGCCCCTGGACCAAATGAGTTTGACACCCCTGCACTAGACGGTTCACAAAAACCCCGGAAGTGCAAGTTCGGGCACCGGCCAATCAGCGAAGAGCCATACATTCTGTGTTGTCATGATTCCCGAGATCGAGGATTTAAAGCCGGAACAAAGAGAATGTTTGGTGAATTTTATCAAGGGGAAAGACGTCATTGTTCTTCTTCCTACGCATTACATACATGACTACCAAATAGCAACGATTGGTTAAATGATAAAAAGTACCCACCTACCGTCGAGAGAACGAATTCCAACGCTGCGAGGTTTGTACGAAGTGAAACGAAGTAAAACCGGATGATGAATCAGGCTACGAGAACTGTCCAAGTCTATCCAAGAGCAGTGATACGATATCATCACGGTATGAACCTCACGGTACGATACTTATTGTGATATCGTGGAAAAGCTCACGACATGGTGAGGAGGCTCACGATTAGGGAAGTAACAATATCCAAATCTCTTGATATTTATTGCAATATATTGTGGAGGCTTACAAACAAAACTGTTAATATGATACTTTTTCCTCTTAAAATGAAATGCCTTGACAAGACTTAGACTTACAAGTGTTAGAACTGTTATTTCTTCCTGCAGTCTATACTGAAATGGAGCAAAGGATCATGTTTTTTTAAGTATTGCTGCACCATAACTCTTAAGTTAAAGGTTGTATAGAGGATTTTCCAAGGAATGAGAAATCCAGCGACTGTTTGTCCTTTTTCAAATGTTGCGCATGTGTGAAACCACCCCCCCTCCCCCACAGCTCCTACGTAGAAACGCCTCCTTCCGCCTCATCCTTACGCCAGAAACAGGTGAGCTGCACATGACTTGTAAACAACTAACTACAGTGTTGGTTAGGCAAGGCGGAGAAGTGAGGAGCGGGGGGAGGGGGTGCGCGGATATTTCGTGCGCGGACAAGAAGTGAGAAGCAGGGAGAGGAGAGGGGAGCGGTGCGTGGAGATTCCGTGAGGAGCAGGGAGAAGAGCGGAACGGGCAGAGAGGGGGGCGGAGATTCCGTGCGAATGAACTAGCTACTACTACAACACGCAGCAGCAAGCGGACTCTTTCTTTGCCTTGAAAATTACGTTTTCAGACATAGGATATCGCATTCGTGTCCTGAAAAACGTTTGTCTAACTCTTGGAAATAAAGTATGTTTTCATAATAAGCAGAAGTTACCTGTCCAGGAGTAATTTGTGGACCAGTGCGTCAGTCTTTAGACCCTGCGTCTGCTTCAGTCGCGCCATCGCTGGAATGAATCTTCAAGAATCACCTTAGTTTGGTTTCGCTGCTTTTCCCCTTGTCTTCTTCTTTCAGCGACCTCAAAAACGGACTTTCTTTTTGCAGCTAACTGCTCCTGGATTCTTGTCGCCATTGCAATAAACTTTGTGCGAACTGTGAGGAAGATATAGGTCAAAAAAGCCGCTAAGAACTGTTGCGTTGGTGGAGTAAACAGCGTCTGTGCGGCTTGCGTCTGTGGACTGCGTGACAGTCGTACGTAAACCACGTACCGGCGGCGCGCAGGCAAGTCAGTTACGCTAGAAACGTAGGGAGTTTGATTGACAGCCTGTCAGCTCACAGATAACGAGGCAGTGTCGTTATCTATTGGCAAATGTTTAGCCCCACCACGTCCAGAGTTGATGAATTTTTATTCTCTTTTTTTTGGTCATCATAATTACAAGGCTACTGCACCTCTATAATCTCTCATTGACAACTTGAAACAAAAAAAAAACCCAAAAAAAAATCCTCCATACAACCTTTAAGCAAAGAGACTTGTAATTGGATATATTGTGATGGTCAAACAAAAAAAAACACACCTTTAACGCTCTCAAAATCATGTTGTCTGAGGTCTAAAACGATAAATTGTTCAGACCTAATTCTGACTGTGAGCAGGATTGCCTCTTCATAGATCAGGTTTGGTCTCCATGAAAAATAGAACAGGTTTAATGCCATACTGTGAAACATTCCACACAAAGCAATCATATCTCCATGGAGAAAAGCATCTGATGGACCCTTCACCAGAAAAGAAAACACAATGCACCATTTTTTTTCTCTAATTTGATGCATTTTTTACCCTGATTTACCAACACACAAATCAACACAAAAGCAGATGAAGCAACATGAGTAAGAGCTTTTTACACAAAACACATCTTTGACATCGTAACAATCGTCTGTTGTTTTGTTTCAGTGCATCATTTCAAAGGCTAGAAACACTCCCACTTTTAGTTCCAACAATTTAATCAAATCTGAGCCTTGGTCATTTGTCTCTGTGATTAGCTTTAGATAAAATGACTTCTCACAGTGACTTCTATCGCGAGTATAAAAAGAACCAGTCTTTTGAACGACTCTTTGAAACGAACAGATCCAAAAGATGCGGATGCCGTGAAAGAGACGAAAGTCCCGTCACTGGAAGGTTGAAAACAAAATGCTAAAAATGAAATGTTTTCTTTGTAGATGTTTTTTACCTTGAAGTTTATATTTGATAGAGCAGTACAGTAGTGAGCACAGGGGAGGGAGCAGGTGGAGACATTTGGCAAATTGTCCAGGGCCCTGAAGGAACTGAGGTCATCAAAAAGGAAAATACACAAGACAAAACAGCACAATTCAAGGAGCAGCAAGGACACAGCCAAATAGTTTTGTTATTGCCGTCCAAAAAGCACATTTGTTAGTGTTTGTTGCCCGCCAAGCTGAATGTCAAAAACCTCTCTGACCACTGCGCACTGCCATTATGTCATTGGGCAAGACACGTCAGCCTTGCCTGTGTATGAATGTGTTGGAGTAATCTTTTATTATTAGTCTGTCAACGTCTCCAAAGCTGAAAATGCTCGGTTCCACCTTTCGATGTCATGTAGTAGCTCCTTTTAGCTTTGGTTCAGCAGAGTTCCAGGGTTGAAATCATCCAAATGATTCTAGTGAAGGAGTACGGAGTTTAAAAACACAATGGAGCACTTCCTGTAATATCACATGACATGACAAGTTGGAACAAAGTGCTTCCTTTTTGACAGATGAACTCAGCCTAACTATGCAAAGTCTGAAGAAGACTATGGGTTACTGATTATTAACACGTAACATATTTAGATCACTGTGTTCAGTGTTGGGAGTAACAGATTACATGTACCGGAGTTACGTAATCAGAGTACAAATTATGAGTAACTGTATTCAGTTACAGTTACTGTTTCAGGGAGTGGTAATCGGATTACAGTTACTTTGTTGAAATAAATGGATTACACGGGGGTATTTTCCTGTTTTCCTGTTTTCACATTTTGGGCTAAGCCCCCCCTCTTTTCTTTTTTTTTTTTTTTTTTTTTTTTTGGTAATTCCACTCATTGCTGGAAACTAAACCAAGTCTAAACTAGATCTAAACCAGGTCTAAACCAGGTCTAAACCAGGTCTAAACCAGGACTAAACTAGATCTAAACCAGGTCTAAACCAGGTCTAAACCAGGACTAAACTAGATCTAAACCAGGTCTAAACCAGGTCTAAACCAGATTTAAACCAGGACTAAACCATGTTGTGTGGACCATGTCTCCTCGTCTTCTATCAATAATATTTTTAATACGGTTCAAGTAAAGTCTGGACTTTTTATTTTCTTTTAGCAGACAAAACATCTTGTGTTATAATTTCCTCATCTTTGTTTCTCTACAGCAAATCAAGTAATCCAAAGTATTCAGATTACATTACTCACTTTAAGTAACTTAATGGATTCTGTTACAAACTACATGTTGGTGTATGTAATCTGTAATCTGTAATCTGTAGGGGAATACATTTTAAAAGTAACCTTCCCAACACTGACCGTGTTATCTTTTATTGTTTGGAAAATTACTTAATCAATGCTCCTCGTGAAGTGTGATGCTAACTGTAAGCACTGCTCTGTTTTAAACTCTATTCCACTTTAATCTGAGCTTTATTTTAACATTCTAACATTTAATTTATTTGGAATTACAGCAAGATTTGTGCTGTTGAACAAGGCCCTCTTTTAAAATGTAAAGTATAAATACTGTTGAAATGTATATGTCATTGTTTCTTTTATGATTACCTGCAATCACAATAAGTACAACACTGCAAAAAACAAAATCTAGTCAAGTTCAGACGACTTGAATTAAGAAAGTTTTATCATGAGTTGAGTACATTTTACTTGACAAGTAAAATGATCTGCCAGCGGAAAATGACTTTGAAAATACATCTTGCTGCACTTAAAATAAGAAAAACAACAACTTTTTGCACTTAAAATAAGAAACAAATTTGAATGTTGCTTGAATTAAGAAAAACACACTTATTCCACTTGTAGATAATTTTACTTGTCAAGTTGAATCGACTCGAATAAAGTAAAATGTTAAATTAGTTTAACTTACCTAGATATTCTTTTGTTTTGTTTTGCTGTGTTGTTGTTTGTTTGTTTTTTTTTTTCTAGTGAAGGGAAATCTGGAAATTACATAACAGGAAAACCATGGCCCAACTTTGACCAAACTGGTATTAACCTGGATACTATTTGTTTTGGTACAAGAGGAACTTTAAAATCTCCAGGTTTTCAATGCTGCGTCCATGTTTGGACAACTTCCGTAAACACAGAGACGCTCGCTGTGGTGGACGTCATCGTGTCTCCAGTGTCACATGCGGGACACTTTCGGTCCGTTTACTGTTCACACTGGAGTCACATACAAGTCACATTTAATTGGAAATGTGAACGACCTCGCAAAAACATCGGATTTCACAAAAAAATCGGAATTGAGCGTTAAGCCCTGCAGTCTGAACGCAGCCTTAGTTCTTTGGATTAAGTTTCGTCAAAGCATTTTAAAAGGAAAAGCAGCATATTCACAGTTTTGTCTCGGCAAAATATCGCAATAACTATCGTGTCGTGAGATGCGTATCGTGAAAATATCGTACCGAGAGATTTGGGTATCGTTACGTCCCTAATGAAGAACATTCTAACATGGCTTAAAGGTTGTATAGAGGATTTTCCAAGGAACGAGAAATCCAGCGACTGTTTGTCCTTTTTCAAATGTTGCGCATGCGTGAAACCACCCCCCCTCCCCTACAGCTCCTACGTAGAAACGCCTCCTCCCTCCTCCTCTTTACGCCAGAAACAGGTTTGTTTACAGCCGGTGCTGCACATGACTTGTAAACAACTAACTACAGTGTTGGTTAGGCAAGACGGAGAAGTGAGGAGGGGGGGGAGCGGGTGCGCGGACATTTCGTTCGCGGACGAGAAGTGAGGAGCAGGGAGAAGAGCGGAGCAGGGCAGCGGAGAGGAGAGAGGAGAGGGGAGCGGTTGCGCGGAGAGATTCAGTGCGAATGAACTAACTACAACACGCAGCAGCAAGCGGACTCTTTCTTTGCCTTGAAAATTACGTTTTCAGACATAGGATATCACTTTCGTGTCCTGAAAAACGTTTGTCTCGCTCTTGGAAATAAAGTACGTTTTCATAATAAGCAGAAGTTTCCTGTCCAGGAGTAATTTGTGGACCAGTGCGTCAGTCTTTAGACCCTGCGTCTGCTTCAGTCGCGCCATCGCTGGAATGAATCTTCAAGAATCACCTTAGTTTGGCTTCGCTGCTTTTCCCCTTGTCTTCTTCTTTCAGTGACCTCAAAAACGGACTTTCTTTTGCGGCGAACTGCTCCTGGATTCTTGTCGCCATTGCAACAAACTTTGTGCGAACTGCGAGGAAGATATAGGTCAAAAAAAGCCGCTAAGAACTGTTGCGTTGGTGGAGTAAACAGCGTCTGTGCGTCTTGCGTCTGTGGACTGCGTGACAGTCGTACGTAAACCACGTACCGGCGGCGCAGGCAAGTCAGTTACGCTAGAAACGTAGGGAGTTTGATTGACAGCCTGTCAGCTAACAGATAACGAGGCAGTGTCGTTATCTATTGGCAAATGTTTAGCCCCACCACGTCCAGAGTTGATGAATTTTTATTCTCTTTTTTTTGGTCATCATAATTACAAGGCTACTGCACCTCTATAATCTATCATTGACAATTTGAAACAAAAAAAATCCTCCATACAACCTTTAAAACTCACCAAATTTGTGACTTTGTGCAGTGTTGGACCTTTTACCAAATTCGTGCATTTCTGTGAGTAAAAACCTTCACTGCCTCACAATACAAACTAAATAAACACGTGAAAACATCTGTGCTTACTATTTGGACTATTTTAAGATGTTGAAAATGGCCGCCGCGGATGGTTTTTTGTCCGTAATCCGTGGCCGTGGCTTCCTGCGTCTGTGCGGTCACGTTTGGTCGTTTGTGGGTCGGGGGAGAGGAGCCGCGCTGCTGCTCCGCTCGCCGCCGATTTAAAACACCTTTTCACCAAAATGAAATTACAGTCGGACAATGGAAGCTCTGGTTTTTCAAGCTGTTATTTTTTTATTCTCCTCCCTGAACTCTTAATCCTCCTCCCTCATCACTCCCTCCCTCTTTTATTTTTCTCTCTCTTTCCCATGTCACTCAGCCATCTCTCCTCTTCTTTATCTTCCTCTTTCTTGTTCCCCTCTCTCTTTCCTCTCCCTGTTTTTTTTTTTCTATGTATTTATCCCCCCTCTCTTCTCTCTCTCTCTCTCTGCTCTCTTTCACTTGCCTGTTTTTTATCCCCTTTTTCTCTTGCTCTCTTACTCTTCATTTATCTTCTCTGTTCTCTCATCTTCTCTCTTTTTGTCTCTCCTTTTCTTTCTTTTTCTTTCTGCTCTCTCTCTCCGCCCACACACCGTCTTCCACAATCTTTTCCTCTGTCTCCCTCTTTCTTTCTCTTTCTAGTTTCACTCTCTCTCCTCTCCCTCTATCCCTTTATCGCTCTCCACTGGCTCTATTTCTCCTCCCCTTGCTGTTTCCTTTTCTCTCTCCCCTTTGTTTCTCTCCCTCCTTTCCTTCCCTCTCTCTCTCCCCTCCCTCTTTTCCTCTCTGCTCTCGCTCTCTCTCTCTCCACTTTTTCTCCCTCTCCTCTCGCTTATTTTCTCTTACTGCTCCCTCTCTCCTTCTACACGCCATCTTTGACAGTCTTTTCCTCTGTCTCTCTCCCTCTTTATCCCCCTCTCTCTTTGTACTTTCAGTCTCTCTCCCTCTTTCTTTAACCCTTTATCTCCCTCCACTGCCTCTGCTTCTTTCTCCACACCTTCTCCTTTGTCTCTTATCTTGCAGTCCCTCTTTTTTTTCTCTCTATTCCTCTCTGTTCTCCCTCTCTCCTCTCACTTATTTTTCTCTCTCTTCCTCCTTCCCTTTCTCTTACTGCTCCCTCCCTCTTTCTTCACACCGTCAGTCTTTTTCTCGGTCTCTCTTCCAATTTATCCCTTCTCTTTTTCTATTTTCCCTCTTTCCCTCTTCCTCTTTCGTTTATCTCCCTCCACTGTCTCTATCTCCCTCTCCACACCTTCTCCTCTCTCTCTCCTTTCTCTTTCCCTCCCCTCCTCGTCTTCTTCTCTGCTCCCTCTCTCTCCACTCTTGCTCTCTTTGCTCTCGCTTATTTCTCTCTCTTTCTCTCTCTTCCCACTTCCCTTTTCTTATATTCTTTCTCCACATTCTCTCTTCCCCTTCTCTTTTCCCTTTCTCTTTCTCTCCCCTCCCTCTTTTCCTCTCTCTCTCTCTCTCCACTTTTGCTCTCTCTCTCCTCTCTGATATTGTTCTCTCTCTCTTCCTTCTTCCTTTTGTCTTACATTCTTTCTCCCTCCTCACTTTTCCTCTTCACTTCTACCTTGCTCACCGTCTCCCTCATCCTCTTTTTCTTCTCTCCTTTTACACACCATCTTACACAGTCTTTTCCTCTGTCTCTCTCCCTCTTTATCCCCTCTTTCTCTCTCTTTCTATTTTCACTCTCTCTCCTCGCTCTGCCCCTTTATCTCCCTCCACTATCCCTACTCTCCCTCTCCACACCTTCTCCTCTCTCTCCCTCTCTCTTTCTCTCCCCTCCCTCTCTTCCTCTCTGCTCTATCTCTCTTTCTATCTCTCCTCTAGTTCATTTATCTCTCTCTCTTCCTGGTTCTCTCTCCCTTACTCCTCCCTCTCTCCTTCTTCACACCAACATTTCACAGTCTTTTCCTCTGTCTCTCTCCCTCTTTATCCCCCCCCCTTCTATTTTCACTCTCTCCTCTCCTCCTCTTTCTCTCCTCCTTTATCTCTCTCCCTCTCTTTCTCTTCCCCTCTCCACTGTTGCTCTCTCTCCTCTCACTCTCTTCCCACTTCATTTCCTTATATTCTATCTCCACCCTCTCTCTTCCCCTTCTCTCTTCCCTTTCTTCCTTTTTGCTCCCTCTCTCTCTCTCTCTTCTCTCCACTTTTATTCTCATATTGTTCTCTCTCTCTCTCTTCCTTCTTCCTTTTGTCTTACAGTCTTTCTCCCTCCTCATTTTTCCTCTTCACTTCTATCTTGCTCACCGTCTCCCTCATCCTTTCTCTCTTTCTCTCTCTCAATCTCATCTCTCTCTCTTTTTTCCTCTCCCCTCCCTCTCCTCTCCTCTGCTCTCTCTATCTCTCCTCTCGCTTATTTTTCTCTCTTCCCTTTCTCTCCTTCAACACACCATCAGTCTTTTCCTCTGTCTCTCCTCTTTATCTCTCATTTTATCTCCCTCCACCATCTCTACCTCCCTCTCCACACCTTCTCCTTCTCTCTCCCTCTCTTTATTTCTGCTCCCTCTCTCTCCACTGTTGCTCTCTCTCCTCTCGCTTATTTCTCTCTCTCCCCACTTCCCTTTTCTTATATTCTATCGCCACTCTCTCTCTTCCCCTTCTCTTTTCCTTCTCCGCTCCCTCTCTCTCTCCACTTTTATTCTTGTATTTCTCTCTCTCTTTTCCTTCTTCCTTTTGTCTTACATTCTTTCTCCCTCCTCACTTTTCCTCTTCACTTCTTACCTTGCTCACCGTCTCCCTCATCCTCTTTTTCTTCTCTCCTTTTACACACCATCTTACACAGTCTTTTCCTCTGTCTCTCTCCCTCTTTATCCCCTCTTTCTCTCTCTTTCTATTTTCACTCTCTCTCCTCGCTCTGCCCCTTTATCTCCCTCCACTATCCCTACTCTCCCTCTCCACACCTTCTCCTCTCTCCTTCTCTCCCCTCCCTCTCTTCCTCTCTGCTCTATCTCTCTTTCTATCTCTCCTCTAGTTCATTTATCTCTCTCTCTTCCTGGTTCTCTCTCCCTTACTCCTCCCTCTCTCCTTCTTCACACCAACGTTTCACAGTCTTTTCCTCTGTCTCTCTCCCTCTTTATCCCCCCCCCCTCTCTCCTCTCCTCCTCTTTCTCTCCTCCTTTATCTCTCTCCCTCTCTTTCTCTCCCTTCCCCCTCTCCACTGTTGCTCTCTCTCCTCTCACTCTCTTCCCACTTCATTTCCTTATATTCTATCTCCACCCTCTCTCTTCCCCTTCTCTCTTCCCTTTCTTCCTTTTTGCTCCTCTCTCTCTCTCTCTCTCTCTCTCTCCACTTTTATTCTCATATTGTTCTCTCTCTCTCTTCCTTCTTCCTTTTGTCTTACAGTCTTTCTCCCTCCTCATTTTTCCTCTTCACTTCTATCTTGCTCACCGTCTCCCTCATCCTTTCTCTCTTTCTCTCTCTCAATCTCATCTCTCTCTTTTTTCCTCTCCTCTCCCTCTCTCCTCCCTCTGCTCTCTCTATCTCTCCTCTCGCTTATTTTTCTCTCTTCCTCCTTCCCTTTCTCTTACTGCTCCCTCTCTCCTTCAACACACCATCAGTCTTTTCCTCTGTCTCTCCTCTTTATCTCTCATTTTATCCCCCTCCACCATCTCTACCTCCCTCTCCACACCTTCTCCTTCTCTCTCCCTCTCTTTCTCCCCCCCTCTCTTTATTTCTGCTCCCTCTCTCTCCACTGTTGCTCTCTCTCCTCTCGCTTATTTCTCTCTCTTCCCATATTCTATCGCCACTCTCTCTCTTCCCCTTCTCTTTTCGTTCTCTCTTCTCTCCTCTTCATTTTCCCTCCTCACTCTTACCTTGCTCACCGTCTCCCTCATCCTTTCCCTCTCACAGTCTCCTCTCTCCCTCTCTCCCCCTCCGTGCACACATGCCATTTCCAGCGGCACATCTTTCTTACCTCGCCACAAAGAAAGCGGATTTGTCATCAACATTTTCACACTTTTTGGCTGCGGCCCGCGGGGATAAAGAAAACACTGATTTGATGATAGCTGCTATTTTGCCTCCTGAATTGAGTTACTGGGAGAGAAGGTGCCTGTCTCCGCGCTGACGCTTCATTTCCATACCAAAAGAGGAGTCGGAGGAAAGGTGTGAGGAAGAGGAGGGGGCCGCGCTGTGATTGGCTGACGGAGCAGTGAACCGGCAGCCCGGATAAGTCCGTCTATAGGAGGATAAGAGGGACTTTCTGTAAGAACTTCACTTCTGCTTATGTCGACACAAACATACAAACACAACAAGGATTTCACCGCAAAAGCTCAATATTTAGCTAATAAATACAGTAAATGTGGATAAATGAAAAGTTTTAAGTGTATTTCTTCAAACTAAATCATCGTAGCGTTACAATTTTTGTATTTGTTTATGAAATACAGTGAAGGATTCTCAGTTTTGGTCATTACAATAAATTATTTTCACTGTTTCAACATGTGTTTCTTTGTTAAATAGTAAAATAAAATGGGAAATATATGGATTATCACAGTATTTTCCAGTCTGACTCATCATCCGGTTTCACCTCGTAGAAACCGTCTGACCTCGCAGCATTAGGATTCGTTCGCTCGACGGTAGGTGGGTGCTTTTTTTATTTTATTTAACCATTCGCTGCTATTTGGTCGTGACGTATGTAATGCGCCAAATCCTGTACAAAGAAGGGCAAAAATGTCTTTCCCCTTGATCAAATTCACCAAATATTCTCTTTGTTGCAGCTTTAAATCCTCGATCTACATCCATCTCGGCCAGGAAATATATGGATTATCACAGTATTTCTTAGCCTGATTCATCAGCCAGTTTCACTTTGTAGAAACCGTCTAACCTCGCAGCATTAGGATTCGTTCGCTCGACAGTAGGCGGGTACTTTTTTAATTTAACCAGTTGCTTTTATTTGGTCGTGATGTATATAATGCTTCAAATCCTGTTGGAAGAAGAGTAGTAACGTCTTTCCCCTTGATAAAATTCGCCAAATATTCTCTTTGTTCTGGCTTTAAATCCTCGATCTCGGGAATCGTTGTCAACACAGAATGTCTGTCTTCGTCTACATCCATCTCGATGCTTTGTTTACTGTTGTGCTGTACCACAAAAGGAACCCCAGACAGACGCTTGACTTTGACGTCACGGCTTCACACCTCTTCACTAATTGGCCGGTGCGCGGTCTATAACTTCCAGGGTTTTTGCGAACATCTAGTATATTCTGATTCCTGACCTAGTCGCTGGATAGAAATGAAATTGAGCGGAGGAACGAGGTGGTATTGCCATATGCAGTGTTGAAACCTGAGTTACATTGTGAGTCCTTGCCATAAACAACATTGAGAAACTGCAACTTCGCAACTAATTGTAAATTAAAGCCACATTATGTCACTTTTTAGCCCCAACAACAAAAATCATGTTTTTGTTGAAAGAACAAAAATGTGGCTGTTTGCTGCAGGTGTTCCAATCAGTAGGAGCAGGTAGAGGCTGCTCTTGGAAAAAAAAGAATCAAAACTCAAACACAAAGGATTCCAGACACTCCAAACAAGTAGAAAAAGTAAAAAATCGCACGAGGAAAAATATAGTTGTTAGAGAATTCTATGATATAAATGTATTTCTTTGATTCAAAGTCTCATTAAAGTGTTACTCATTTATATATGTAATTCTTTCATTAAAGTATTAATCATTTAAAGAGTGAAACATTTAAATATTAATCATGGTGTAATCAACATTGCTTTGGGTCTGTTTTGGTTCAGGATGTACGTGACATGAATGACATTGTCAACTGACCGATTAAGCTAATCTACTATGGGCGCCAACGATTCTGGGTTTGTCCCATCTTATGTTAAAACTAAAGGCCTTGGGTCATTGTCTATCTTTGGGATATGTAATCAAGTGTGAAGTGGGAGGGTGGTTCAGTTGACGATTGTTAGTTATAAGATAACATGTGAAATGTATTGTGATGTCATCAAGTATGTTTATCTGTGAAATGATTCTCAATAAAAGTGTGACTTGGAGAGTTGTTGAGCAGAGTCGGTCAGGGAGCTGACAGACAGTGTTCACGACTCTCCTTGCGCAAGTATAATTATAACCGTCTCTTTCTGGTGTGTCTTTATTAATGTATTTTTAATGTCTTTTGGGTAGAATTCCCTGACAATAGTTAAAAGGCCTTTATTTGAATGGCCAAAGTCAACATGTTTCGACTTTAACTGGTCTTCATTAAGCCCTGATGAAGACCAGTTCAGTTTGGTTTTTTAAAAAAATGCGCATTTATTATTTACAGTGTAGGAAAAGGGGAAAGGAAAACACAGACATTTTTGGGGAGAAAATAAAAAGGATTTAAACAAAAGAATCTAATGATGATGAGTGAATTTCAGGTGGAGGGCAGGAAGTGAAGACAAACACGACAAACAAACACGGCTCTGGAGAACACAGATATGGAGAAGAGTTCTTATTGTAAGGATTTAGAGCCAGTATCAAGGCAAAAGTACGAGCAGTTAGTCGACAAATATATTGGACGTGACCCCGATCTTATTGAAAATGAGAGAATTTTCAACCAAAGTAAAAGATTTGCCGACAATCGAGGCAGAGGAGATCACAAACTATTTAACTCTTCAGACATCGTTCTACACCAGACAACAGATGAAGGCAAAGTACAAAAGTTTGGAGGCATAGAACTTTTTTTGTCAGTAGATGGATCCTCAACCTTGGTGCAAAACGCCTAAATGATGATTATTGTTTGGTCTTCGCTGGGGTGAGTGTTTCTCTTATTTTATGTGTATAGACGTTATGGGAAAAACTGCAGCGTATCGGCAGTAACCTCTATGAACTATTTAATGTCAACAAACCTCGTTAGCCGTTAGTCGTTAATGATTCGTTTATGTTTAAGTAAACCACAAAAAACAATTTAGCTTTGTATCACACCTTTGACGAAGTGTTCACTGCAGACACGAGCATTAGAGAATTCTGCTCCTTCCGACCGCAAACAAGTTTGTAATCCACTTTTTACGGCGTTGTTCTGTCAGTTTTTCCCATTTCTGACCTTTGTGGACGACTATATTCGGTACTCTAAAAAAATCGCTTTTCCTTCTCTCGGTTAGAACAATTGGCACAGCCGTAAACTACACAACACATCGGCATTTTCCTCCAGTCAGTTCACTTCCTGCCCTCCATCTGATTTTGCGTGCTGACAAACGTAGCCCTGTGACGTCACGTGAAACCCAGCTATAGAGCCTATAATGAAACACTTTCTTGTCCTATAATCAGGAAGTGTGTGTTAGCATGCCAGTTGTTGGTAGCTTTACAGTTACATCAAAACTCTGTTCTCGTCTGAAACTTGTGACACCGCGGTTAATCATCAGGATGCTCAGAATGCATAAGGTAAACGAGGAATAACTTTGGACCACCGGAAACTGCTGAAAATGACAAATTATGTTTTTCGTGTTTTTAAGACATTAAAAATCCTTTATGCCTTTAAGCATCAACCACATCCATCATCTTAAATCATTCTGTCTGTGCACGTCTTCGTCAGAACCTGTGTCCCTGTGGCAACATTAACATCTGTTCAAACGCAGGTAAACCAACGCCATTTAACCGCCCACGCTCTCCTCTGTAGGACCTTTCTCTCCGTCCTCTCTCCTCTATCCCAAGACCTGTCCCACCTCTCCTCGCTCCTCGCTCCTCTCTCCGTGTGGGGGCCTGCAGCTTTGAAACCTGATCAAAGTGCGAGCGCAGACTCAGGCATCACTTTGTATGAATCAAGCGCCCACTTGTCGTAGGTCAGGGGAGTGGTCTTTTCTGTGCTTCAAAGGGCCGAGCTAATGAAGGCCCCGGTCTCCGTGTGGCGAGAGGCAGAGCTGAGGGTCAATTATCCCGACCCGGGTCCCAAACTAAAGCAACTACAGCCGCAGACCAGAACCCAGAGCCCGGAAAGAGGCAAGGACGTGACACGCCGGCGTTAGTGCTGATGCTTATGTTTGGGTTTGAATGTAAGATGTTCAGTCACAGGACGGCACAGAGGCAAAGATAAGGAACCCGAGAGGGGTCACGACAAACGCAAACGCCGCAACAAATACAAATGCGACAACACAACAAAAGCCACAACACACCAAAAAAAGCCACAATGAAATGACTGCAGGACTCTATTTTAATACAAATGCCACAACACAAACGCATGTGCCACAACACATCAAAAAGCCACAAAGGAAGTGACCGCAAAACTCTATTTTCCAATGGACTGATCAAGCAGCAAGTGAAGAAGAAGAACTACAACGTGAAAAGTAAAAGAACGGAGAAGTTGGAAACGTAAGTAAAAGTAATTTATTGTTTTATCATTATTCGTTTCACATTGTAGTTCTTCTGAAGGACTAAACCAGGACTGAACCAAGTCCGGGACCAGACCGAAACCAGACCGGGACCAGACCACGACTGAGACCGGAATCAGACCAATACTGAGACTGGGACTGAGATTGGGACGAGACTAGGCCTGAAAATGGTTTAGTTCTGGTTTAGTCCTGGTTCAGTCTGGCATCGCAGTTTAAGTCACGTAAAGGGGAAACGGCTGTTATCGAAAACTGAAAAAAACATTATCAGTTTTTTTCATTTTGGTTTTGGAGACAAATAATGAAGAAAACTGTTATTTTATCGTTTTCTTATTCTTGGTTTTATATTGAAAAATTAATAACAATAACTAATAAATAATGAACATACACACGAATAAAAATGAACATACACTTTGCTATATTTTTTTATCGTTCCCACTCAGCCCCAGCTCAAACTATACGAACAAATCTCAGGGTTTTAAAGTTCACAGCTCAGGATTCATGTTCTCACACTGTACGAACGACTTCAACAGAGCGACACCCTCACGAGAGGCGACTGGATTGGTTTGGTTTTCTTGCGACCTACGAATGCTGATCAGGAGCTGGTCATGAGGTTTTAATCAGTTCTCGTTACTCCATGTTTACTACACAAAGCACGACACATGATTAAGTGAAAACTCGGCCCAAAAACAGTCACACGAGTGAAATATTGGCTCAAAAAGGGCCACAGTGTACGTCCGGCTTAACTGAGCTTGGAGGAAAATGACTCATCTGCATTTGACCCACACTTCATCATCCTTGAGATTAAACTTGTCAGGAGCAGTGGGCAACAATAGCACAATTTCACAGTGTTGTCCTAACAAGTCCTCGAGTTGTAAAGAGAGGAGACTCAACACTTCAGGTTAGTATCAGCTATTCAAGCCTGACTACACTTCCACACGAGGAGGTTTAAATAGGAGCTAAGATTGGGACAGATTGGAGAAGAGCTGGCCAAGATAAAATGAGAAGAGCAGAGCAGACCACTTCTGGGATGAGTGAGCGAGGAAAGTGACAGTGTTAAAGAAGGACAAATTCTGTAATAGTTGGATGAGGACAGGGAAACCACAGAGAAATGACAACAATGAACTGGAGGTGTCCTTGCTAAGACCATGCGGGTGTGCAAAAAAACAACAACAGTCACATCCAAATACCAAGAAAAAAAAAAAAAAAAGTGTAATTGGGCCCGGTCAAGCAGAAGTAAACAGCAAGGCCAAAAACTCAAGTTAATGCATCTGATATAAAAATGTATTGAACAGATACATATGTACTCTAGTTTATGAAACTGTTGACCTTTTTTCTGTACCATTTTTGGTTCTAAAGTTACATACGTTTTAAACAGACCATGTATGAAACATGGAACAAAAATTATTTCCCAAATTTCAAAGACCTGCAAATCATGTAAATAAATGGATGTATTTCATCATATCTTGTGTTATTCCATCTTTGAACTGTTGATGAAGGTACATGATTTTTCAAAAAAAATTTATTTAAAATGATAAAAATTTGCTTGGAAGGACTGACATATTTTATAGAAATAGTTTCCTTTCATTTTGAAGTAATATTAAAGTATTCGGAAGAAAAAAGCGACAAATTATGTAAAATCCTGCACCTTCTACTTGTTTGCACAATTTTCCCTCCGTTACTTTTCCCTCCGTTACCATGACCTTTCTTAATAAAAAATCTCATGACTCAAAAAGCTAGAGGTTTTTCAACCTAATCTTGTACCATATGGTAGAAAACTATATGAAGCAAATATTCAAACCAGTTTGTTAAGGATATGTAAGTGAGAACCAAGAGTTATCACTGTTTGGATTTATTGCCCAAAAAGTGCTGCATATTTCATTCCCTCCGTTACCGACATGAGTTTTTAAAATTTTTTGTCAACAACTTGAAAGAATATCACAGGTTTAACTTGACCCTGTTGGAGTGTAACTCTTTCCTACATTCTGATACTTTACTTATTTCAATAGTCCCTCTAGTTTCTGAATAAGAGACATTTGAATGTAAAAAATCTGCCCGTTTCCCTCCATTACCACTTGACCGGACCCGATTGTGTTAAATATCTGTCTTTTGAAAACATTTTTTTTTTGTTCTGCATCTTTCTCAGTTTTGTTTGATGCCATTTTCTTCGGATACTACTCCAACTTTCTCGTTTTTCCCTCACTTTTTTGTTGCAGTTTTGGCACAAATTTTCAAATATATTTATTTTATTTTACTTTTTCTTTGGTCTTTTGATTTATACTTTTTTACTTGTTGTTTTAAAAGCATTCTTTGAACTATTTAACTAAAAATGTATTCCATGTTTGTGTGTTCTTATAACTGTTGTGACCTCCAGGGGGCATCGGTAAGAATCTACGATGAAACATGATGTAGTTTTATAACTTTAATTAAAACGCTGGACTTCATGTGCGTGTGTGCGTGTGTGGTCCGGAAACGTATAAACAGAGAGAAAAAATATAAATTATAATATATAGTATTATAATTATGATATACTATGTAAATACAGCTAAACAAACACGTCAGAAACAAGCAGTAATAGCTCCTTAATAATACTCGTGGGCTTTTAGCACCTGGCACTTAACATTTCCGCATTGATATTACAAATAAACATCTAATTGGTCCTTAAACACACATTTTATACAATCTACTCATTTTATACTAAACAGATTGATATATATGTGTGTCTTCTTTTTTAAACCACTACTCACTTCTTTAATACGCAGACGAGACTTGCACCTACAAGCTCCTCCCAACGCTCTGAAAAACATCTAAAACTTGAAAACAATAGCATCTGATGGTTACAGTGTCTCTCAATCAAACACCCAGCAGAAATACATTCTGTCCTTTGACAAACACATCCTCAGATCTTGAACTAGGTCTTGGTCAAGAAGACTACCGATTAACAGGATTTTGATGAATACAGTGACAGTAATTTGATTTTAAGATTTGTTTTTAAGTGTCACAGGTTTATTTTGTGGAAAGAGGCGATGTGACAGTACAGTCATTTGGTTTGATTGTTGTCAGCTCATATTTTAACGGTGCTTACTCAGAAGAAACACGTCACGCGACTTCTCCCGGTTTGTTTGGAGGAGACATTTAAAGCTACTATTTGTGATTACGCTGACCGACCCGCCCTTGTTGCATTCTCACATTTCACCACTAGATGCTGTCGATGTTATCTGAGCTTTGTCTCCAGCTTTGGTCTGACAGAAGAAGATCAGAGAGCACAGGTGAGTCTGAACAAAGGCCAGGGTGTCACATCTGCCGTCTACTGGTGAAAATATCGAATAAATTTACAGATTGTTGAGATTCCAGATTCCAAATTGTGTTGTCATTGTCATAGAAAAACAACTAAATTATGGCCCTGTCCACACTAATACTTATTTGAGTGATTTTTGTTGTGGATGCAGTGTTTGTTCACACTAATCTGACTGAAAGCAGCTCCAGAGACGGAACGATCTGGTGCTGCCGGCTCTCACGAATTTATCTGAGTACAGATCTGATCCGGCACCGTGTGGACGCCTGAAAACGTTGATGCACTGATGTAGGTCTATGCGCCGCCAAGTAATTCACTGCCAAAACACTAAGAGGGTAGAATATATTCATATATAGGTCTATGTGTATGACCTGCAGATGTATAATCTCTAACATGAACCATCTTCAACGCGATAGAAGCACAGAACAGACTCACCATCAGCAGAACATCCCTCTGTCACAGAAAAAAAAACACACATATTCCATTGAGTCACGTCCTTTAGTCTGACAGAAGCTGAACCGCATCAGCGCACAAGGAGTGAGCAGTTTTTTTTGAGCGCTCAGTTTATGCAAATTAGCCATGTGGTTTTAAGTTTTGTTTCTGTAAAACGTAAACAAACATGCTCAAAGCTGTGTGGATAGGGAAGGATTGCGGACACAGAAACAACATGTGTGGACTCATATAAATATCTAGGAACAATCATTGATTCAAAACTGAGTTTTGACGATAATTGTTCTGGTTGTGTGTAAAAGAGGCACCAGCGCCTTCACTGTCTGAGAAAGTTGTCCTTTTACCGTGTAGACAGAACCATGATGACACTGTTTTATAAAACATTTATGGAATCAGTTTAAACATTTTCATTGGTCTCGTGGTTTGGGAGCATTTCTGCTAAAAACAAGAACTTCCTGAATCAATTGGTTAAATGGGCGAGTTTGGTGATTGTTCATCCTCAGAGCCGCTGGACTCTCTGTACTCGAGACAGTTACAGAGAATGTCCCAGAGTATTTTAAGAGACGTGCAACATCCACTAAACTCAGAGTTTCAGCTGCTTCCTTCTGGTCAGAGGTTTTTAGTCCCAAGATCTAGAACGAATCGTTTTAAGAGGAGCTTCATTCCGGCTGCTATCATACTTATGAATAAATTGTAATCTATTTATTTAAGATTGTGTGTTTTTAACATATTTAAGATTTATTTATTGTGATTTTAGACAAGTGTGTTGGATGATTTTAATTGGTTGTTTATGGAACAAACCATTCTGCACTGGAGCACTGTAACACTTTATTGTAACATTTTATCGTGTTTTTATGTGTGTTTTGTGGATGAATGAAATGTGAAATGTGGAACCTGTCTCTTAAATCTGCAAAGCAAATTTACCTACGGGTACGAATAAAGCAACCTAACCTAACCTAAGCAGATCGTTTCCGATGCGGTGATACGTGGATTTTTTTCAGTGTAAATGGGGTCTATGTTTAGAGCATTAAACAGTGCACAGTTTTGATGCATTCTATCTTTAAAGACAAAAAAAAAAAAAAAATGTATGCATCATATTTACGGACTAACATATTTTTGCTCATTCTCTTATTGTAAATTTATTCACCCCATAAGGAAAAGTCCACTGCATATGGGATCGCTCGGATGCAGAAAAAAATCATTACAAGCTTCTCAAAGATACACAAACACTATAAGCATGCAAAAAAACTAAAAATACATGACCTCTTTTACTATATGGCTGACCAAGATGGCCGTCTGCTGGCAAGGAAAGATAGTCTGGGCACATTTGAAGCTCAAAATAATGTTTTAAATTAGGCATGAAAATAACCTCAACCCAGTTACCATCGGAAACATCTGCGGAGGAACAGGCGGCCCTAATGAGGCATGGCCCATCTCACCTGCTCCGTCAGCTTCGGCAAGACTGACGCCTCACTTTGGATCCAGCTCTGTGCAAACTCTGCTTCTGGTTTTCAAGATTAAAATAGTCTGGTAGTTTGTGAGACCGTGGTTTTTAGAGAGATGAGTGATTAGTGGTTGTGATGAGGGTTGCAGTTTTTCCTTTTCCTTCCTTTCCACAGCACTTTACCATGAAGTTTGCAAAAGGTAAACTCACAAATGTTGAACCTGATCATTTCTAGGGATGTAACAATAACCGAAATATCTTGATACTGTATCATCAAAAGTCTCAAAATAACATTGCAGGCCATCACAATATATCAAATTACTCTAGTCTCTTTGCTATAGTTATGGTGATTCTAAAGACGTTTTTTGTGATTTGAATGTCTTTTTTATTCAGTAAAGCACTTTGAATTACTTTGTGTATGAATTGTGTTATACAAATAAACTTGCCTTGCCTTGTTAGGGTGCAGGGAACTACACAGACCTTGATCCTTTGGTGCAGACTTCATGATGAAATAACTGAAATTACTTGTAAGCTTCCACAAAATATTGCAATAAATATCGGATGTATATCGTATCGATGGATTTTGATATCCATCCATTTTCTTCTACTTATCTGAGGCCGGGTCATGGGGGCAGCGGTCCGAGAAGGGACTCCCAAACTTCCTTCACCCCAGACACGTCCTCCAGCTCCTCGGGGGGGGATCCTGAGGCGTTCCCAGGCCAGAGAGACATAGGCTACGTTCAGACTGCAGGGCTTAATGCTCAATTGCAATTTTTTGGCCCCTATGTGACCTGTATATGATCTTTTAATGACAGTCTGAACGACACAGATCAGTTTTTTCAAATGCGAGGTTTATCTAAACATTGTAAACAAGAAGAAAGACAAGAGATTAATTCAGTTTTACTCGCGAGGAGAACGGGCAGAGAGTGGGCATCAAAACCAACAGTCTCCACACGTTCTGATGACTCAAGGCCGTTCTCCTTTTTTTATTTCATTAGGAGGCCCTAGTTACAGAATGATAATTCTCAAGGGGAAGGGGAAACAGCAAAGACATAATAAGAAAACTGGTGCAGCTATGCATAGTCCAAACACATAAAACATGATTAACAATCAGGAGGTGCCTTAGGTCAGACACCATCATGACTCTTGCATGTGTGACAGTGGGAGTTGGCTTCATGTGAGGAATCATCTCGAGGTTCACTAGAGCGATAGGACACTGCACACAGTTGTCAAACACACAGAGGTTATTCAACAAGTGACAAGTGATTGGTACATTATAAATCAAAGAATTGTAGTACATAAATGGTTAACTCATAGGCCTAGAATATCACACAAGTATTTAGCAAATATGGGATAATAAAATTATTCTGACAGCAACCCAGGCCACTTGGATATGTGCTCTTAAAACCGATACATATCCGATCTTTTGACATGCGACTTCAGTCTGAACGGCCAAAGCGCATTCATCCGACCTACACATTATCAACAAGCCACAAACATCACTATTCTGCACTGAAGTAGGCGAAAATTGTTAATGAACTCCGTGTCACTGAAGCGAAGCACATCACCACTCACCACTCGTGGCTACGTCTCCACATCCACACGTTAGTTTCAACGGACGTCGCTGCCACTGTCCTACAAAACACCACGGCCAAAAACCTGGTCCTTCTCCTTCTGAATCTCCTCCTTAAACAAGTTGTTCATGTTCTGGCTCCGGGACGAGAGGAACTTTAAAATATCCAGGTGCTCAATGCTCGCGCCCATGTTTGGACAACTTCCGTAAACACAGAGACGCTCGCTGCGGTTGACGTCGTCATGTCTCCAGTGTCACATGCGGGACACTTTCGGGTCGTTTACTGTTCACACTGGAGTCACATACAAGTCGCATTTAATTGGAAATGTGAACGACCCCGCAAAAACATCGAATTTCACAAAAAAATCGGAATTGAGCATTAAGCCCTGCAGTCTGAACGTAGCCATAGTCCCTCCAGAGTGTCCTGGGTCTTCCCCCCCGGGGCCTCCTTCCAGTGGAACATGCCCGGAACACCTCCCAAGGAAGATGCCCGAGCCACCTCAACTGGCTCCTCTCGACGTGGAGGAGCAGCGGATTTTGACATCGTACATTTCTAATCATTCTGACTACACTCTAGAACTTTTACTGATGTCCACAAACTTACTTATACTCAGCCTTTAAACTTATACTTAGAGAAGAATAAGAATTAGACAAGGGACATTACTTGGACACAGTAGCTCAAACATTACATTATTGTGAGAAAGCGTAAAAAATATAAATGAATGAGGGACTTGAGGCATAATCATACAGATTTGCGTAACTGCATCAAGAAGAAGAATGTGTAATTTCTTAGAGGAACTGAATATAATAAATATAAAATGTATCTAGACATTATACAAGAGGTATAGAGGTTAAGAGAATGGGTATGGGTATCGCATGGGGTTATCAATTATGATCAACATTCACTTTTTTTTATTTTTTTAATAGAAAATGGACTTAAACGATGGACTGTATAAATAAATGGACATACACTGCCTGTCTAAAGTTATAGCCTAAGTTTTAGCCTTAGTAACAGCCTAATTTTTCCAGTAATTTATTGCAATTCATGTTGTGCAAGTCCAATGAAGATTTTGAAATGGTACAAAGGTAAGAACTGAACAGTCAGAGGTAAAAAAAAAAAAAAAAAAAAGGTAAAAGATACAAAACACAAGTCCAAGCTCTGCCAAAACCACCTCAAGAAAAAGAACCAGATGGTAAACTTGAAAACATGGAGTGTCCAGCACAGTGTCCAGACTTAAACCCCATCGAGCTGGTTTTGGGATGAACTGGACAGAAGAGTGAAAACCAAGAATCCTACAAGTGCCACACATTTTGGGGAATTTCTGCAACAGACTTGGAAAGAACTTTCTGAAGAATATTTGATTTGTATTGTAAAAAGAATGAGCCGCGAGTGTGTTCAGCTTCTATATCTGCCAAAGGTGGACACTTTCATGAATCAAAAGTTTAGAATACGTTTTGGTCTACAGTAAAAAAAAAAACAAAAAAACTTCTGGCTCCCGTTGACTTACACTGGAATATTGTGGCCCTCCCTCCGTAACTGCTGCTGTGAACCTCGTCATTTTGGTCTTAAAATGTTCATATTAACCCTCGCTACGTGATCCTGGGGTTTTGATTTTCAACAAAAAAGCTGAGATTGACTAACTGGTAAAAAAAAAGAAGCTCATATTAAAGTCTAACAAGCCTCAGACAGAGCAGTGCTTACAGTTAGCGCCACACTACCAGGGAATAAGGGTGTGGAGTGCAGCTGTAGCAATTGACAATTATAATTCGACACTACCACAAAAATAACAAATTAAAAATGTGTTTGAACCTGAGAATTAATGGAGTAAATTTTGAGAAAAATTCCAATAGCAGATCACAAAATATTACATGTTTTTTTTGGCTGTGGTCGGAGCGATTTTAATTTAATGAACCAAGAGCAAAACAAGATGCTGGGACAGAGCTGCCAAGTCGTTAATGGATTTTTGTCAAGTGCCCCACACAAAGCACACACATTCCACTATTAGTTTAGAAAAGCCATTTACATGATCCTTTTGATGGACTGTTTTTCCACCTTTTCTGACATGCTGCCTGTGTTTGGCCTGAGTAATTAAGTCACTTTGATCAGGGACAGTACTTCGCCCAGGGACAAGTACAATCAGGTCCAGCAGGTCAGTCCGAAAATAGAACCCAAACTACAGTTTTATGATTAAAGTGATGTTTAGAGGGGAGAGGCAAAGGGTCAGTTAAACAAGTGTGCTCGGTCATTTTCAGTTAAAGTGACCTTAGTTACACGGTAGTTATTGTACTAAAAATAATGTTGCATATAACAGCTATTTACAAATCAGTTTTCTCCACAGGGTGACCAGCCTCTCCTTTAGAGATAGATTAGAGAGCTCAGTTGACCAGAACTCTGAGTAGATTCGCTGCTCCTCTACATCAAGAAGATCCAGCTGAGTTAGTTCCAAGTTTTTCTGTTCGGATCCTGTAATAGCCTGGTGGCAACCTTAGCGGTCTTAGGAGGAACAGAGTCAAGTTGAGCCAGTTTACAGTGCAGATCCCAGTGCATTTATTCCCAACAAGACCAAAAAAACTATTTACAAAAATTCCAAAAAGGTTAAAAACAGGCATAGCAGTTACCTGCGCTCACACAGCACCTTCTCTGAACAATGTGAGGCTGGCTTCTTTTAAAGGCCCTGTCGTAATTGGGTGAGCCCACTTTAACGATCAGGTAAGCACCAATCATTTGTACATTTAATATCTAAAAAACAACTATCCAACAGTGCCCAAACAACATCCAATTACATACATAAAAAAAAATATATATATCTTTATTTAAATTAGCAGTGTTCAAATGTTTTAAAATACTAAATAGAACCAGTTAAAAATGTGTGCTCCCCTCCTCCAAACACATGGTTGGCTGCCCCGGAACCTTCTTAAGGTGCTCTGGCTCCCCGGGGACTCTTTTGGCCAGAGCACCTGAGGCAGACCACACCAGAGGGCAAGTACAATCACTTTAGAATTACTTTTACAATTTAAATGCACTTTACTTTTACTTATTTCCTTTTCTTTTTCAGGTAACTTCAATCTGCACATACATTTTCAATAAACATTTCTTAAACTTTGTTTCAGTTCCTCATTTTACCTTTTAACTAGCCCTAGGCCCAAGTAATGGACTGGCTACATTACAGATCCCAATGTCGATATTTTGGCTTGAAGTATATGCAGATACCGATATCAACCAATACTAGGGTAGAGACTGAAAATAGCATTGATTTCCTTTAAAACACAAACAGCATAACATAAAAAGAAAAAAATAAAATAAAATAAAAGAAGATCCAAATGTCTTTTGTAATTACAGAACACTTTGTAAAAATACAAGTTTAATATTATGAGACGTTTTGAGCCCAATCTACGTTCCTCCCCTCACATATGGTCATGAGCTTTGGGTAATGACTGAAAAGACGAGATCATGGATACAAGTGGCTGAAATGAGTTCAGTGAAGAGCTCAGTCACAAGGGAGGAGCTTGGAGTAGAGTCGCTGCTCCTCCACGTTGAGAGGAGCCAGCTGAGGGCATCTGCTCTGGATGCCTCCTGGACGCCTCCCTGGAGAGGTGTTCCGGGCATGTCCCACTGGTAGAAGGCCCGCGAGGAAGACCCAAGACGCACTGGAGGGACTATGGCTGCGTTCAGACTGCAGACTGAAGTGACCCAAATCCGATTTTTTGGCCCCTATGTTCCTGTATCTGATCTTTTAATGACAGTCTGAACGACACAGATTTGATTTTTTCAAATGCAACCCAGGCCACTTGGATATGTGCTCCTGAAACCGATACATATCCGATCTTTTGACATGCGACTTCAGTCTGAACGGCTAAAGCGCATTCATCCGACCTACACGTTATCAACAATCCACAAACGTCACTATTCTGCGCTGAAGTGGGCGAAAATTGTTAATGAACTCGGTGTCACTGAAGCAAAGCACATCACCACTCACCACTCTTGGCTACATCTGCGCATCCAAACGTTCCTTTCAACGGACATTGCTGCCACTGTCCAACAAAACGCCAAGGCCAAAAACGTTGTCCTTCTCCTTCTCAATCTCCTCCTTAAAACAAGTAAGTTGTTCATGTTCTGGCTTCGGTACGAGAGGTAACTTTAAAATCTCCAGGTGCTCAGTGCTCGCGTTCATGTTTGTACAACTTCCGTAAACACAGAGCACGCTCGCTGCGGTTGACATCGTCGTGTCTCCAGTGCACATGCGGGACACTTTCGGGCCGTTTAATGTTCACACTGGAGTCACATACAAGTTGTATATAATTAGAAATGTGAACGACCTCGCAAAAACATCGGATTTCACAAAAAAATCGGAATTGAGCATTAAGCCCTGCAGTCTGAACTTAGCCTTTGTCTCTCAGCTGGCCTGGGAACACCTCGGGATCTCCCCGGAACAGCTGGAGGTAGGGTGTGTCGAAAGGGAGGGCTGGGAGTCCCTTCTCAGACTGCTGCCCCCGTGGCCCGGCCCAGGATAAAGCAGAAGAAAATGGATGGATCAGTCTTGAGCCCAGATTGGCCAGTAAATTGTCTTATTACACCAATTTATAGACTAAAATGGGATCCTGACTGAACAAATATCTTGGAAGTCGATATCCGGTCCACCAAGATGTTCAATTTTGGCGCAGATACCCATTAACAGTATCGTATTGGTGCATCCCTAGTTCCAGATTCTGAGCTTGTTTCAGTGGGAGAGAGGCTGGGGAAGACCTAAGACACATTGAAGGGAGTTTGACTCTCTGCCACACTGTGATGAAGACACAGGAGTGAAGAGTGTGGAGAGAGAACAGAAGTCTGAGTGTATTTAGTTTCATTTAACCAGAAAACTCTTGGAATTCACTGTCTCATTTTCTTTTTTTTTTTTTTTCTTTTCCCCAGACCGAGGTTGCCAGGCTTCAATAACCAAACCTGCACAAAAGCATCTGAAGAAATACTCACAGAACATTCAACGTGACTGTCCTTTCCACTGTACTGTAGTGGTACATTTACATTTAGTTCAATAGAGTTGAAATGATCCAAATGATTCTAGTGAAGTCTACGGAGTTTAAAGCAGTGGCCATTGGTGGGATACTGCAGGTCTGTACCACATTACCTTTTATAATAACCTTTTACTTCCACCCCTGTCTTCTGTGGCAGGTGCTCCTCTTTCTGTCACATTTCCTCATCACCTTGATTTGTGATTTTGCCAAACATCCCCAAATAAACGGCTTCCTTCCACCTGCCTCCTCGGCCTTCAGTCACCACCGCCCACAGGTAACTCATTTAG
Source organism: Boleophthalmus pectinirostris (assembly GCF_026225935.1). Classification (NCBI taxonomy): domain Eukaryota; kingdom Metazoa; phylum Chordata; class Actinopteri; order Gobiiformes; family Gobiidae; genus Boleophthalmus; species Boleophthalmus pectinirostris. The sequence continues at coordinate 33,578,661 of NW_026571447.1, read as the reverse complement.
AGGACAAATAAACCTGCGTCTGACTCTTCTTCTGACCCAGGCTCCTCTGCTGCTCCTGACATCTGTCCAGAGCACCACCAAACGCCCCCAAAACATATACAAGCATGATAAGACCCCCATTTGGCTGCCAGGGATAACAGGTTCCTTTGACTGTTCCAAACTTACCTTAAAATTTGCCCAAAAAAAATGCATAACGAAGAAGAAAAAAAAAACATAATTCCCTCAAAAAATGCAACTTAATTCTACAAAATCAGAGACAAGGGACTGACATTTCATCTTGAAAGTCAAGTTCAGAATCAGAATGTGTCATTTCAGTATAAAAAAAAAAATACACAGAGACGAAATACTGCACTCAGGTCCAGGTGAACAGCAGCACAAATAATAATAAAAATAAATAGTTAAAATATCATATGTCAAATACAGTCTTTAAAAAACACAGCCCCCACCTGCCCCCATTTTCTAAAGTGTGTTCCAAGTCAGTGCTGTTTTGTAAGGGGCATTAGTGTCTGGGCTTTCTGACAGAATTGATCTGTCTCACCGCATCAGGATAAAAACTGTTTCGTGGTCTGGTGGTCCTGGCCTGCAGATGGCACAATCTTCTGTCTGATGGGAGAGCTGAAAATAGTCCATGTGCTGGATGGGTGGAGTCCTCCATGATGCTGTGGGCTTTTGTCCTGCACCTGCTGATGTAAATGTCTTCAATGCAGGGCAGACTACAGCCACAAATGCCCTGAGCAGCTCGAACTACCTTCTGCAGAGCTTTCCTCTCTGCCACGGTGCTGCTGCTCAACCACACAGTCATGTTGGTGGTGAGGATGCTCTCCACCGCACACCTGTAAAAGGCCTTCAAGTTCTAGTAAAAACAATAGAACAGAGAACAACAGACTGTTAACATCACATATGAACAGTTCTTCAGATAAACTATAACATAAACAACAGAACAGAACAAATTTACCAAACTCTCCATCTCACTCCAAATCACTAAATCCATTCAATTCTTCATCCTCGGTGTCACTTCTGAACAACTCCATGACCTCCGGAGGTAAACAGAGCGCCGCTTCCTCTTCTGTGTAGCTGTTGTCAGACTCAGCATCAGTTCCAGTTAGAATTACTCCGGCCTTTCTGAATCCCGACAGGATGGCCGAAATCCAGGCTTTGTTGATTCATCCAATGACAGACAGGAAAGTTGCATTCAATTTTCAGTGGTGCAGAAGTAAAGGTGCGATTGACTGACATGATACAGACGGGACAGAGGCTCTTTCTGCAGGAGACATGCGCAGTAGAGCCAAGTGACAGTGGTACAGGAGTAATAGGAGCAGCAGATACTGACAACCAAGAATACAGCCTCTCACGACTGTCAGTGTGAAAATGTTAATATATAAGTTGCAGTGGAGTATAAGTCTTAGGACCACCCAAACCAAAACCAAACCTAAACGGGAACATCTCCCGTTTTCTTCTCCTTCCACAAGGAACTGTCAACAATTGGTCTAACGTATATGTCAAAGTACACTGATGTTTGCATTAAACCCATAGACATTTATAGATGTTTATATGTCTATGATTGAACCGAGTAGTAAAAGCAGGGACTTCAAGTTTAAGCTGCCACTGAACGCTGCGTAGTGAACTGTTGGGGTGTGCAGTGCATTGAGTTTTACTTCTCAAAATAGCTTATGTCCCCTTCCGAAAAAAAAACAAAAAACAAAAAAAAACTCTTGTACTGCCTACTTCCTTAAGTATTTTCAACACAGTAGTATGTCTACTTCTGTAAGTGCAATCATTTAGATACGAAAAAACACTAGTACTAAACACAGTTAATGCTGTACTTGGGTTATGTCCATAAGTTTCATTTATTTGTACAGTTTGAGCAATTCCAGCGTCATGTTAAATGTACATAAACAGATTGATGTTGGAATGTGATCAGACCCTCTCCGGGACAGGCACTGACAATGAAAGATAACAAGTGAACAAGTCAGTTAATGATAGAATGACATGAGCCTTGACGTTAGTTATTGATTGGCCGCATAACCGTAGATCTACAGCGAGCCAGGGGTTTATGTTTATGTTCTTAGCAGAAGCTTTTACCCAATAACTAACGTCAAGGCTCATGTCATTCTATCATTAACTGACTTGTTCACTTGGTTGCTTTCATTGTCACCGTACGTACCGGAGAGGGTCTGATCACATTCTATCATCCATCTGTTTATGTACTTTTAACATGATGCTGGAATTGCTCAAACTGTACAAATAAATGATACTTACGGACATAACCTCTTGTGAAACACACGTGTTGCCTCTTTGCTTTGACCGTACACAGTATAGACTAGGCCTGTAACGATAACAAATTTTGCAGGACGATTCATTGACCAAGAATTTATTGCGATAAACGATAATATTGATATTTTAAGACCGATTTCAACTAATATAATAACCATGGAATAAAAATGCAAATACATCCTCTCAGTGATCAATAAACCTGACTTTCTAAAGAACATTTAACACAGGAACTGTAAGACAACCAAAAACAATAGGCCTAAATAAAACAGACTTAACATAGGAATAGCCTAATGTGTCTGGCTCACAGCAAGGACTTGTTAACAAAAATGCACTTGAATAAACCACTGCTGAACCAAACACAACCAAAGCAATAAATAAAATGGATTATTTAGTCTGTAACGAAATTGTCCTTAAAAGTTATATTAGTGATTGACTTACATTGGGATATTGTGTCTCGTTTCTCTGTGGCTGCTGCTGTGAGTCTCGTCATTTTGGTCTTGAAGTGTTCGTATAAACCCGAGATACAGGATGTTATTTCTCTATGAAGGAGCCTCTGTCCTGTCTGGTGTCATGTCGGTTCGGTTTCGGGATTTCGAGTTCTCCCGGGTGCTACGCTAGTTCTGTCGCTCGGGTTTGGGTTTATGTCGGCTGTTGGGGTTTGAGACATTTCTTCTCGTCGTTTGCGCGCTCACTGTATTTGACGCACGTGGCTGTTGAGACGTGTCCCGTTCACTCGTGTTGTTTCGGCATCGTCACTTGTTTTGTCACTCGGCGATGAACTGCAAGCACATCGCACAGACAGCGGCGCTATAGAAGTTTCTAACATTCACTCTCTTTGAAAGCGAGAAAGAGCGAGAGAAAGCGAGGAAAACAAACAAGCATGCAAATAGAATTTATCGTGGCTGGAAAAGTTATCGAGCTTGTTAAAAGTTATTGTACAATTAATCGATTTATTGATTTTTTTTACAGGCCTAGTATAGACTTTTGCCAAGAAGAAGCGTTAGTTGATTACACGCTACAGAAAGGCCCATTAGGGAGGTTCACTGAGTTACACGTCGATGCTGCAGACCAAACCTCCTCAGGAACATACTGTGAAACATTACAGACAAAGCATGACATCCTTGGAGAAAAGCAGCAGAAAAGTTAAACAATGCACCTTTAAACTTAATTAAATGGTCACATTTGGTAAATGGTAAATGCACATTTTTCTATTTTCCACCTCAAGGCACTCAAAGCGCTTTACAACAAGGAACCACTCACCCATTCACACACATATTCACACACCAGTGTACGCAGACACTGTGGGCAAGGTGGGTTAAGTGTCTTGCCCAAGACACAATGGCAGCATTCATCTGTGGGACTGGAATCACACCAGCCAACCTGTGGGTCAGTGATCTGACCGCTCACCTGTGATGTTTTAATGTCGAGAGCAGGATTCAAACTGCCAACCTCAGATCAGTGGGCGAATGCTCTACCAACTGAGCTACTGCCGCCCCAATTAATTCCATTCATCTTTATCAAAACCATCCACACACTCACCATATACGACAATAAAACACAACTTTCATTCTTCACTGACCCTGTAACTCGACTGCTGCTGCTTCCACCTGTACACACACTGCTCCACGTCCTCCATGACAGGCCCCAGTCGCTCACAGCGGGCCATTACAGGCTCTAATTACGGAGGCAGCCTGCTATAAGTCAACAGAGGCTGGGAAGAACCATTGTGAGCTCCACGCACATACGCCCCCAAGCAAACAGTGCCATCCATTTTAATAAAGATGTCCCTTCTGGCACACCGTAGGGAGGAGCGAGAACAATGGACTGATAGACACTGTGAACATAGGAGAGGGTGCTGCTGCCGAGTAAAGTATGCACAAGAAAAGCAACTAAAAAAGTCAAAGTTCTCACAATAACATCGTGGACCATCACGATATATTGAATTTTGAGTTTCTTTGCTTAAATTAAGAGTTATGGTGCAGCAATAGCTAAAAAAAAAAGACAGAGAACTACATAGACCATGATCCTTTGCTCCATTTCAGTGCAGACTACATGAAGAAATAACAGTTCTAAGCACTTTTAAGCTTTTAATTCTTTGGGTTAAGTCTTGTCAAGGCATTTTAAGAGGAAAAAGTTGCATTTTAACAGTTTTATTTGTAAGTCTCCATGAAATATCACAATAAATATCGTACCGTGAGATGTATATCGTGAAAATATTGTACCGAGAGATTTGGATATTGTTACATCCCTAATCGTGAGCCTTCTTTGCCTGATTCATCAATCTGTTCTTCGTTTCACTTCGTAGAAACCTTGTGACCTCGCAGCCTTAGATTTTGTTCGCTCAACGGTAGGTGGGTGCTTTTTTTATTTAACCAATTGCTACTATTTGGTCGTGACGTATGTAATGCGCCGCTAACGGGGCTAACTGGTATATTAAGCTTTTCCCAAATCCCGTAGGAAAAAGGACAATAACATCTTTCTCCTTGATAAAATTCACCAAACATTCTCTTTGTTCCGGCTTTAAATCCTCGATCTCGGGAATCGTTGCCAACACAGAATGTATGACTCTTCGCTGATTGGCTCGTGCCTGAACTTACACGTCTGGGGTTTTTGCGAACCGTCTAGTGCAGGGGTGTCAAACTCATTTTGGTCCGGGGGCCATATCCAACCTACTTTGATCCCAAAGGGGCCGGATCAGAAAACTCATGTCATATAAACCCCAAAAATAACAATAAGTCAAATATTTGTGCGGAGAAACACAAATCTATTACAGAAATCTTTTTAAAGAACTTTGAAACTAAACATTTTTAAACTAAAAATCTTCGTAAATGAACTCTTTCTTTTACAAATTATTATGAAGAACCTGAAACTTTAAGAAAAATGCAATTTCAACACAATATTTTAACATGAACTTGTATGTAAATAGGAATAAGTAAATTTTTGTTGTAAAATCCTGCACTCGGCTCCACTTTTCTCATCTTGGACATTTTTCTGATGAGGGTGTCACGGTCAAGAGTCAAAACGATCGTCCTTTAAGAGCGTTTGGAAAGAGACAAGTCTTCATTTGTGCTGCTCTGGTGGGAGGGGCCACGTACAGAGACACTGGAGACGCTGCTGTGATAAACACCACAGAAAATTAACAAGATTTTAATAGAAAATAGAATTAAAATATTTTAGTAGAAAATCAGCGGAGGGCCAGATTAAAGGTGTTGGAGGGCCGCATCTGGCCCCCGGGCCGCATGTTTGACACCTGTGGTCTAGTGTATTCCGATTCCTGACCTCGTTGCTGGAGAGAAATGAAAATGAGCGGAGACACTAGGTGGCGCCAGCCTGGCTAGAGCCTCCCCACCATAACCATGAGCTTTCCCAAGATATTGCAATAAATATCGTACCGTGAGGTTCAAACCGTGGCAATATCGTATCGTGAGACTTGGATATCATTACAGCCCTAATTATTACACCAGACTGTCAATGGAAATGTCTGTGTTGACAGAATAATGTCTGAAATAAAACTAACTTTACATCGCATGAATCGTTGCATGTTGAGGGACTATTTTCTCAGCAGCAGCAGAATTTTACTTTGCCGGTAAGATAGGCGCGAGGTAGGGGTGTAACGATGTAACGATATTCAGGTTCTATGATACGATATCATCACGGTACGATATTTACTGTGATATTGCTTGAAAGCTCATGATATTGTGGGAAGACTCACGATTAGGGATGTAACAATACCCAAATCTCTCTGTACGATCTTTTCACAATACACATTTCACTGTACGATATTTATTGTGATATTTTGTGGAGGCTAAACAAAACTATTAATATGCTACTTTTTCCTCTTAAAATGCCTTGACAAGACTTAAAGGTTGTATGGAGGATTTTTTTTTAGTTTCAAACTGTCAGTGAAAGATTAAAATACCATTACAGAGCAGCTTTGTAATTATGATGACCAAAAAAAAAAAGAACGCAAATCTATCAACTGTGGACGTAGTGAGGCCAGATAAACATCAGCCAATAGAAAACGAGGCTCTCTCATTTTCTATTGGCTGTTGGGTTGTCAATCAAACTCCCTAGTATAACTGACTCGTCGGAGCGCGGGGATTACGTGGTTTACGCAGCGGTTCTTAGAGGCTTTTACGAACTGTCGCTTCCTCGCATTTCGCACAAAGTTTGTCGCGACGGCGGACGAGAATCCACGACCGGTTCGCCGCAAAAAGAAAGTCTGTTTTTGAGGTCGCTGAAAGAAGAAGAGAAGAGGAAAAGGAGCAAAGCCAAACTGAGGTGATTCTTGGAGATCTCGTCCAGCGATGGCGCGACCGAAGCAGACGAAGGGTCTAAAAAATGACGCGTTGGTCGCTGAATTACTTCTAGACAGGAAACTTCAACAATAATTCTGAACGCGCACAAGGACTGTCGCTGTATTTCTCTTCCCTTAAAAAAATCCTCCATACAACCTTTAATGTAAAGACTTAAAAGTGCTTAGAACTGTTATTTCTTCATGTAGTCTGCACTGAAATGTAGCGAAGGATCATGGTCTATGTAGTTCTTTAGCTATTGCTGCACCATAACTCTTAAATTAACTTGTAATTTGATATTATTGTGAGAACTTTAAAGATAAGATATCACAATATTCAGGTTATTGTTACATCTCTAGTGCAAGGTGATATCAGTCCACCGCTGCCAAGCTTTCTATCAGAAAGTACAATTCACTGCTGCTGTTCAGACATAAATCCTTCAAATACAAGATTGGTTTTACTTCTAAAATTATTCTATCAACACAGACATTTACATGGACAGTCTGGTGTAATAATAGATTTGTTTCGTGTGCTTTGTGGAGTGGGTAAGACTGTTTTTAGTGGCAGGATAAGTATGGCCATAGACATGCACTAGTCTAGTATTTTATTTATTTATTTATTTATTTCGGTCACAGGTATATTTTGACATTAATTCATAAACAGTCATATTTAACATATACAGACCGAAAAGGTGCAGGCTGAAGCTTAAGCTTATTATGCCTTTACCCTTTATTCCTTTGTCAGAGCTTCATCTTGACACCAGTTCATCTTCATAAATACAGCAGGAAGAAACAAGCTAATCAGTAACAGAACAACAAAGTTCTACAGCACAAACTAAGTCTCATATTTCATGTATCTGTCCAGAGTTAAACATTTAAACTTCTTTATGAAGTGAAAGAAAGTGGTGCACAATTTTAGGTTTTCTGTACAGTTGTTCCAGAGCTCCACCCCTTTAACAGATTTACAAAATTTCATAATGTTTGTTCTGATTTTTCTTTTTAATAAACATGGTCGTGCCTCTGAGCTCATATCGGCTCTTTCGGATTTTGAACATGTTCTGTAACGATTTCGACAGGAGATTGTTGTTTACTTTGAACATGATTTTAAGAGTGTACAGGTCGACTAAATCGTAAAATTTCAGCGTTTGAAGGTTTATAAATAATGCATTGGTTGGTTCGTTATAAGTTGATAATGTGATTGCTCTTATTGCCTTTTTTTGTAGGGTAAAGATTGGCTTTGTATTCGTCTTATATGTATTGCCCCAAATCTCAATACCGTAGGTTATGTAGGGCATTACCAGCGAGTTATATATAATAAAAAGAACAAGCGACCTCTGCAAATCAGTGTCAGTGGGACTTTGTTTGGTGCGTTCACGGTGACTCTGGGCTTTGTTCATTTGTTTCGTGTAGGGAGGGTGCTGGATTGTCGGCGTGTTCGCAGTGACTCAGTTGTTCAGTTGTGTCTAGAAGTGGCACATTGGACTCGCTTTTTCGGTTCATTCCTCCGTTCCTCCGTTCCATTCCTCGTCAGCATGGAGTGATGAGTGCGTCTGTGGGTGCTTTTCGCTTTGTAGTTTACTGAAGTCGTGCTGTGACACCCGAGTGGATTCATGTACAGGGCGCTCTGGATTGCGGAGCGCGCAGTCGTTTTTTGATACGGTTAGCGGCTTAAGAGTGCGTCTAATAGCCCAGGAAATACGGTACAATGTTGTTTCATCATCTAAAACATACCTGGAGTTGTGTTTTTCACTACAATAATTTGGATAATTTCAGCCCTGGAACTTCCAATCCCTACTAAACAAAAGGTTAAACGCAGCTGTTAACTGGAAAATGGTGGAAAAGAGCATTTTGAGCTTTGGAGATGTAGACAGACTAATAATAAAAGGTTACTCAAACATGTGTGGATGAAACAAAACTCAACTCCAGGTCTGTTTTTGAGGAGGTAACAGTATTCCAACGTTACTAAAAGGTCACAAGAGTAAATTTTGCATAATATAGGTCTTTAAATGTTGTAAAAGAAGAGCAGTTTCACAGCTCTCAGGTCCTATTTCCTCTTTATATACTGTATATTTCTGCAGTTATGTCTTATTTCATTAACATATAGTTGAGAGATTTGAAATCTTGAGATCTGTAATCCATTAATTTAATCCATGGTCATTTATCTTCACCAAACTTAATGATTTCCACTCTCAAATCTCTGCTTTTCTCCTTTTTCTTTTTTTTTTTTTTCTTCTCTTTTGCTGGTGCCCAATGTAGCTAAACAAATATTCATTGATTATGTGTCTGGTCTTTGAAAATGCCACTTTAATGCCAATTCATGCATCATTGTTTCTCCTCCCACCAAATCTAAAATGCACCACTTAAGTCCAAATAATTAAAAGTCCTATATTATAGAAAATTGGTTCTTTTGAGGTAATAATTTGTTCTAATCCATACCTGTTTTGTTTCATTCACACATTTTGAGTAACCCTTTATTATTTCTGTCTACATTTACGCAGCGTTTGTGTGAATGAAACAAAACACAACTCCAGGTCTGTTAGTGATGAGGAAACAACATGATAACCAGTGTTGTAACGAGTAATAAAAGTAACAAATTACTGTAATGCATGTAATGTAAGGTATTAGAGGAAAAAAAATTTAATATTTTACTCGGTGCAAATATCAGTAATGTAATGCTTTTTTTACCTGGATTGAAGTGGTAGGTTTTTCATTTTTATTCATACAAATTTGCTAAAATCACCGCAATATCAGCAGCGGTGAAACGCCATTGCTACAGTTCCGAGTGTCGGGACGGGCCTGGAGATGCGCCCGTGTAGACTGTCGGGTGACCGCGGACGAAGGACCGGCGCAAAGCTCCACGCTCCACGGGGCTAATTGCAGCTGACGCTCGATCACACTTTGCGGACACCCTGCTCCTTGGGCTCGGGGTTCTCTCAGGGGTGGTCCTAGATTCCAAATTCTAGTCCAAGATTAGTCCTGGTTTAGTCCTGGTTTAATCCTAGTTTAGCCCTGGTTTAGATCTGGTTCAGTCCTCGGTTCAGTCCTTGTTTAGTCCTGGTTTAGTCCGGGTTTAGACCTGATCCAGTCCTAGTTCAGTCCTCGGTTTAGTCCTGATTTAGACCTGGTTTAGTCCTGGTTCAGTCCTAGTTCAGTCCTCAGTTCAGTCCTGGTTTAATCCTGGTTTAGTCCTGGTTCAATTCTGGTTTTAGTCCTGGTTTAGACCTGGTTTAGACCCAGTTCAGTCCTCGGTTCAGTCCTGGTTCAGTCCGTATACAACGCAGAAGTTCGGCATCTTCACTCGCTGATTTTTATTTGACGATCAGTTGTTTTGATGAGAATAACTTAAAGTGATGCAATAGTAATGTAATGTTTTACATTTTAAATGCAGAAATATTCTAATGTCACAAATTACTTTGAAATGACAGTAGCAAGTAATAAATAACACATTACAGTTTTGAAGTAACTTCCCCAACAGTGATGAAAACAAAGATCAGAATTGTTATTTCACACCATTTTCCCTTTAATTAAATTTCTACTTTACTTACACTTAAATATAAAACAAAAGTACTTTACCTCCTCTGATCAAACGCAGTGTCAGTTGTACAGGGCTGTCGAGGTTGAGATAACATATTTGGATTCTGTTTGGTGCTCTGGCCTCCTGAACTTGTCTGACTCTTTATGGGAGTGTATCTGAGGAGACTTGGTTAAAGCTGTAATGACGCTATCCCACTGTGGAAAAGTTCAACAAACAACATTTGGAAAGGTCGATGCAGCGGCTCACGAAGGAGCTTGTCTCCGATGGTTAAAGTGTTTGCCAAACCGTTCACTAGGTTTTCTTGGTTTTGTTTTGCTTTTTTTTTTTTATATATATATCTAAGTTAAGAGTTTACGACCTCTCACTGAATGCCACAAAATCTACAGAAGGGACAATAGTACACAATACAGTAAATAAAACACAGGTATTAAAGGTTTTATATGTATCTATATATCGTGAGCGTTAAACCATATTAAAATGTTCTTACCTCTTCAAAAATAAACCTGGAATTTTGTTTTTGTTTCATTCAAACTTGTTTTATTATTAGTCTGTCCAAAGCTCTGTTCCACCTTGTGATATCATGAAGTAGTACTTTTCAAGTTTCATGTTACAAACCAGCGCTAGGGACAAAGGAAAATGGTAACACTTTATAATAACTACACCTTATTTAGCCTTAATAAAGTATGAACAAAGACTTAATTAATAATGATTCACGCTTAGTAACTACTTAATTACCACCTGAATTAGCACTTAACTTGCACTTAATTTGCCTGTGCTGTAAATAGTTATGAGTAACTATTTCTTACTTAATTACTCATGAACTAACCATTTGTGTGTGCATTTGTAAATGTATATTTAAGTACAAATTTGAGCATTTATTAATGATTAGTAAGCCATGAGAGAATGATTTACTAGTAATGCATTATTGTTTCTCTGGAATTTGACCAACCTTAACAAATGTTTAATAAAGCATAATTAGTCTTCACTTTAGAAAAGCTCTCAGAAAGACTTAACTAACAGATAACAGCTGCCGGAATTATCATTGCATTGTATTATTAGTAAATCATTCTCTCATAACTTACTAATGATTAATAAATGCTCAAATGTGTACTTAAATATACATTTGTAAACATGCAAATAGTTAGTTCATGAGTAATTAAGAAGTATTGAGTTGCTACTTACAGCACAGGCAAATTAAGTGCAAGTTAAGTGCTAATTCAGGTAGTAATTAAGTAGTTACTAAGCATGAATCATTATTAATTAAGTCATTGTTCATGCTTTATTAAGGCTAAATAAGATGTAGTTATTATAAAGTGTTACCAGGAAAATTACACGAACACATGTGATGTAAAGTAAGTGGCTTTTATAAAGAGAAGTAAGTAAGTACAATAACAAAAAAGGGTGTTTTGCATAAGATAAATCAAAAATGCCCAATACAACTAAACAATAACTAACAGGATTAAATAATTCAATGAAAATACAAATGCTCAAGGGCTGGGGGTGGACAAACATATCCTCTTCTTTTATTGAACTCCATGATGAGAAACAGGAAGCAGTGATAAACTCTCCTTTGTTCAGCTGACACTGAATTCACACGTGGCAAATAAACTAGAGAGAATCAAATATCCAAATTAAAATAGGCACTGAGACTGTTTTTTGATTGGTGTTATTTGAAAGAAACTTTAAACTAAATATAGGAAATAGAGGTCAAAATCTTTTTTTTTTTTTTTTTTTTTTTTTTAAACACTAAAACAGAATAATTACTAAAGTTACTAAAAGGTCACAAGAGAAAATTTTGCATAATATAGGGCTTTAAATGTTGTTCACAGCTTCACAGCTCTCAGGTCCTATTTTCTCTTTATATACTGTATATTTCTGCAGTTCTGTCTTATTTCATTAACATATATTTGAGAGATCTGAAATCTTGAGATGTGTAATCCATTAATTTAATCCATGGTCATTTATCTTCACCAAACTTAATGATTTCCGCTCTCAAATCTCTGCTTTTTTCCCCTCAAATAAACCAGAGAGAATAAAATATCAAAATTAAAACAGGACAGGAGTTTTTTGATTGGTGTTATTTGTAAGAAACTTTAAAATAAATATAGGAAATAGAAGGTCGAAGTCAGTTTTTTTTTTTTTTTTGTTTGACACTGAAACAAATAATGAAATAACAAACTGTTTTCTTGGTACACTGACTGTGGAGCAGAGGAAAAAGACAAAATCATCTCCTATAAAACCTTAAGCCCACACTTTCAAACCAAAAAAAAAAAAAAAAAGTAGAAGTATGGTTTTATTTGAAAGAAACGTTAAAATAAATATTGAAAATAGAGGTTGAAATAAATTTTTTTGTTTGACACTAAAATGGAATAATGAAATAACAAACTGTTTTCCTGGTACAATGACCGTGGAGCAGAGAAAAAAGACAATATCATCTATTATAGTGAACATAAACACCCATTTGACACTTATAAACCAAAACAAAACAAAACAAAACAAAAAAAAGTAAAAGTATGGTTTCTGAAATACATAGAGAAATAGTATTTTTATTTGAAAATGACTCTAGGGCAGAGACTCAAAGCCACGGCGTCACTGATTTAAGTCTATTTTGTGTAGAAAATTGTATTGGAAAAGATGTTTTTGCTTGAATAAAACTGCACCTTGGTATTCATTCTTCTATTATTGCTTTTCAAAATATATAAAACATGTCAACAGGTAAAAAGAGAACAGCCCAAATAGTTCAGCCAAAAAACAAGATGCACGATGATCTGGAGACGTGGACATAAACTCAACGCTACAGTAGCTCTAATCCGTCATCCGGGCATCGCGCCTTTAAAAGTACATCGAGTCTGTAGACGGTGTCAGCGAAGGAGACGGCCCGTAGATTAATAACGCCGAGTAAAGCGGTACACGCTCACAAACGCTTTTATAATCTCTGTGTCACTTTTTAATGAGATTTCTCCCCTCCAGCAGATACGCGATACAGCCATCACACCCATCTGCCGACCTCCCGCAGCCAATCGGCGCTCGGGAGGCCGGTCACGTGACCGCGCGGCGCCCCGGACCTGCAGAGCGCGGCGTCAATCAAGAAACAGGATATCATCGTGACAAACCCGCGAGGCGTCGTCTGTGGGGGGAAAGCGAACATTTCGGCATAAAACACTTTGTCATAGCGGTTGTTAATTAAAGTCTGACTAATTAAGAGCGCGGCTTTGATAGCATTAGAGTAATCACACAAGAGCTCCCAGTGATGCAGTTTCCGTGGCGATAGCATCTCCAAAATGTCCGCCGAGAATCGCTCTAATCCAATTCTAGTCAATTGGTTACACAGCGACAACTAACCGCGTGTAAGCTTTCATAATGCTGCTCATTTCGCTGATGTAATGGGTTCCCAACTGCAGAACAAGATAGTGGCGCTGATTCAATATCCACTCATTGGGACCAAAAGGGAAGGTGTAGTTTACGCTAACGAAATTGGGGAGTGGGGAGGACGGGAACGGCTTCTGCGTCCGGCGAAGGGAGTGGGAAATCAATAGCAAAACTGTACTAAACAGATTTTTAAATACATTTTAAATAGTCTCTAATGTGTCATAAATTGTTGTCACCAGTTTTTCATGTACTGAGATGTGGCTACTAATATTATCAACCAATCTGTGTATCATTTGTTCATTTGTTTTTCAAAATAAAACCAAAAATAAGAACATGAAAAAAAAAAAAAATTTTCTTCATTATTTGTCTCCCAAACCAAAATGAAAAAAAATGGATGATTTGTTTTTTTCAGTTTCGATTTTGTGTTTAAATGAATAATGGAAAAAAAATTAAATAAAACGTATAATGTCAGTGTCCCGTTTCCGTGACCAAAAAATTTGTTTTCTTGCCTGGCGAGAATTTATTTGAAAATACATTTTTGGGTTTGATTGACCCGCCCTAAGAGAGCAGGAAAAAAATAAAAATAAATTGGGTCAATGTGACCCCAAGGAGACCGTGAGGATTTTAAACTGCAATGCCACATATGGACTGAACCAGGACTGGACCAGGACTAAACCAGGTCTAAACCAGGACTGAACCAGGAGTGAGTGTCAGGACGGGCCCAGAGGTGCGCCCGCGTAGACTGTCGGATGATCAGAACTAAGATAAGGACCATACCAGGACAAGACCAGGACTGAGACCAGGAGTGATACCGGGACCAGACCGAGGCTGAGACCAGGACCCAGACAAGGCCTAAAACTGGGACTAAACCAGGACTGAGACCGGGACTAAGACCAGAATTGAGACCGGTTTAGTCCTGGTTTAGTATGGGTTTGGACCTGGTTTTGTCCTGTTTCAGTCCTGGTTTAATCCTGGATAGACCTGGGATTTAGACCTGTTTTGATCCTGTTTTAGTCCTGTTTTAGTCCTGGTTCAGTCCGGCATCGCAGTTTAAGGGCGTTTTCACACCGACAGTATTTGGTGCGCACCAAACGGTCCATTCGAACCAAAAGTGGTTAGTTCGGTTCGTTTGCGTTGGTGTGAAAGCGTCAATCGGACTCGGACCCGAACCAAATCAAGCGGACCGAGACCGCAAAAAAGAGGTGGTCTCGGTTCGCTTGAATCCGCACCAAATGACCAACTCTGGTGCGGTTCCTCTGGTGTGAACGCGAACCCGGGTCCAAACCATAGACAGTATGGACAAACGGACTATTCGAAATGCACCATGGGAGGGACACGCGTCTCCTCTGCCTGAAATGACTCGCTGTACGACTCCAGCGCAGTAACAGATTGTTGTCCAGACGCAGACGCGATTCATTTTCGAATTATTTTACCAACAATGGCCAATACAGAGAATGTAACACACGAAGATCAGAGCAAGTATCAGTGTGCGAACGTGTGGCTCCAGAGTGAGTCAAAATTGGGGGTGCGCACCCCTGTTCGGGACCTACACGCACAGAGACGACCCGGTGTCCCCCGTGATCACACAGCAACCAACATTTGTTATTTTAGGCTTTAATTAACCAAATAATTCCATGGCAATAGGCAATCGCCCATTCAATTGATACAACTTAAAAAAGTCCCTGTTTTTAGCCTAGTGTGAGAAATACAGTCGGACTAGATCCAAACCAGAGTCCCGAACCAGCGGGGGCAGCTCCAGTTCAGGCCGGGCTCAGAGGAGCTGGAGCGGGGAGCCTCGACCTGAGGAAGCGCTTTCCCCGGGAAGAACCAAATGCGCGGAGGACGGACGCTCAGAACAACATATAACAAACCAAACTGGACTCGCGCTTCTGTCCGGATGCTGCACACCACCTCGGAACCAGCCGCGGTTCTTGAGCGCAGAGAACCGGAGCAGCGCGCCCGGACCTGTAGTCCACAGCACATTCTTGCTTTTCCCGCACGGAAACAGCGCGCAGACGACGGAACGTACCCGCTCGAACTCAGTCCATCAAGCACTGGTCTTTCTCGCCACCGTCTGGAACCAGCACATGGAGGACAGAGCCTCCGGACCATCTGACCAACGCGCTTGTAGGACGAGAGACCAAGGACCAGACCCCAGCCCCGTCCTGAGGAGCTGTTGGCTGCTGCTGTTACCCGAACTCTGGGCTGATGCGGTGAGTTTGTACAAAGTTCTACATGTTGCTGTTTTATGAGTTCATGGTGATAATTTGAGATGAGGACGGCCCGTGGTATTAACAGGAACATCGGCGTTGATAACTGGAGGTATTGCTGTTTTCCCGGGAAACAGAGACACGTGAATCAAACCAGTTTTGGTTCGTTTGCCGGTGTGAACGCGGACCACACTGGAGTGTATTTGCTACATAATAACAATTTTATTGCCTGGTGCGGACCAAATAATCGAACTAGCGGTGTGAAAACGACCTAAGTCAAAGAAACGGGAAACAGGAATCTTTTTTTTTTTCCATTATTCATTTAGACACAAATTCAAAAAGTGAAAAAAACAAAACAAAGAAAATCATTATTGTTTTAGTTTTTTGTTTTGGAGACAAATAATGAATAACATTTTGTTTTCTTTTCTTTTCTTATTTTTGGTTTTATTTTGAAAAACAAATGAATGAATGATACACGGATTGAAGTCTACCATTTATTTATGTATTCATTTATTTGGTCAGGAGAGTGCACGTGTCATTCACACTCGTGAATTGTCTTACACTGGGTTGAGCTGGATTTGAACCACCAGCCTCTGAGCCAGTTCACATTTCATACTTTTGGTTTTATTGATATAAAATATTACTCCAGGTTCAGACTGTGTGAGGTGCAGCTCTGGTCTGGTGGCTGTGAATATTCGTATAAATTACAAGTAACACGAGGAGCTCAGAGCGCGAGCCGTGCAGTCCGCTGGTAAAGTCCAGTGGTGCTGCAGTGCCCAGTTTTTTTTTTTTTTTCTGGACACTGGACCGATCTCAGCCTTTTGCCTTGACTTCTACACATGGATATATAGTTCGTTTACATGTTCCTGTACATAAATAATACATAAGATGAAGTGAAGATGAAGTGTTCCTGAATTCTCTTGTAATTACATCATTGGACTGTTCCCTATTTTCAGCTTTCATTTTAAGTTGGTTGCAAACAGCTCCAAAGTTCATTTCAGTTTAATGAGACGACCTCAGGGGCAAAAGGTCAATCAAATGTATCTAAATTAACTTCTTCTGGTAAAGAAAAAGTCCTAATTTGATCACAAACTTATCTTCAACACTCCAGACTAACCTTAAAAGTGCATTATGTAACTTTTCCGGTGGAGGGTCTGTCAGATGTTTTTCTTCATGGAGATACTGTGGAACACATTCAAAAAGTTACACAGTGCATCTTTAAGGTTATGTTTACACTGAAACAAATCACCCCATTACCGTATCAGGAACTATTTGCGCCCAGACATGTTGTTTCTGTGTCCACAATCAAAACCTTCTGTAACATGAAACCCCCTGAAATACGAGTCACATGACCAGGCTGGCGTCACGTTTTCAAGACGTAATGTGAGCGGTAAAAACAAGAAAGTGGAGCACCGTGTCTGAAGTTGCAGCAGCTGATATTGAACCGAGGAAAATGGCAAGCGTTAAACTAGTAAGTACTTCTAGCTGTGCTGTTTCCCGTTTGTCTCTGGTTTGTTTAAACTGTTTTCCGCAATAGAGTCACATGACCGATGTCACAAACCGAGTGAATCAGAAAGGAGCAAGTCACAGTGACGTGGTCCAATAAGGACAGAAACTAGAGCTCCTACGTCAGAGTATCAGCAATTTCAGGTGTCTACACAGTGCCAGATCAGATCCGTACTCGGATGAATCCATGGGAGCTGGCGACACCAGATCGTTCCGTCTCTGGAGCCATTTCCCATCGGATTAGTGTGGACGAACACTAGTGCCTCCACTCAGTTTCATTTCTCTTCAGCAACTAGGTCAGGAATCACAATACACTAGACTGTTCGCAAAAACCCTGGAAGTGCAAGAAGGGCACCAGTCAATCAGCGAAGAGCCATACATTCTGTGTTGTCAACAGTTCCCAAGATCGAGGATTTAAAGCTCGGAATAAAGAGAATGTTTGGTGAATTTCATCAAGGGGAAAGACGTTATTGCCCTTCTTCCTACGGGATTTCGAAAAAGCTTAATATATCAGTTTGCCCCGTTAGCAGAGCATTACATATGTGACTACCAAATAGCAGCGATTGGCTAATCCATACGTACTGTTCAGGTCAAATTTGAACCATTTTGATATTCAACAGTAGAAAAAATGCCCTAAGCATCATCCTTTTATCCTGAAATGTGATGACTTTTCCAAAATTTGGCCAAAGTACAAAAAAATTAAAATATTTTAAAATGTTATATTTCTACTATACACTGAAGCTGTTTAGGGTCAGTTTTGACCCCTATTTATTAAGATGGATTTTTAGCCCTATCGGTGCGGGTCAATTGATGGAAAATGGAAGTTTTAGGGAATCTTGAAACTGTGAAACTGTACAGATCATGTTTGTGTGTATTTTTTATGGGACAGTGGTGACAGAGTTCAAGAGGTCACTGATTTGAGATTCCCCCATGCCCCAGGTTCACACAGATAGACGCCTGTTGGTTTTTGAAGGGGCAAAGGAGAATATTTCTGCTCTCAGAAACATTATATTTATATGTTACACATATGTATTAATGTGGAACAGTCTATTTAAACATTCCAAATAGATCTGTAGTTCAAAATTTGGTTTAGACACTTACTATGAGGGAATTCTTGGTCTGTGTCAAATTTGACCCGAACCATACTGTGAAGGCTTCAGAAATGAACAGTATGTAAGGGTTAAATGACAAAAAGTACCTGCCTACCGTCGAGTGAACAAATTCTAACACTGTGAGGTCAGACGGTTTCTACAATGTGTAATCGGCTGATGAATCAGGCTAGACGAACACCGCATTCTCAACGAAAACGACTCAAATACTTACTAATGTGGGGGGTGCCTTAGTTGGTTGCAAACAGCACCAAAGTCCATTTATGTTTAATGAGATGACCTTAGGCGCAAAAGGTTAATCAAATTTATCTAAAGCTGCATAATTTCACCTCTTCTGGTAAAGAAAAAGTCCTTATTCAATCACGAACTTATCTTCAAAACCCCAAACTAACCTTAAAACCCAACACGTGCACTATAAACTCTAATCTTGAATCTTACAGTTCAACTTTTAGCCAAAACATGAACTCCTCCAAAATGCTTATGAAGTTCTTTTCCTTTGCATAATGTATCTCGTAATTACTTTAAGCGCCGAAGAAAACCATGGAGAAGAATGGTGCGAACGGTGTGCCAAAACAAAGTGCCACATCCATTACTTCTTTGTTTGATTCAATTGTGATCGGGGACGTGTGCATTTTCGCGCTTTAACAAATCGCCTCCTGTAGCATAATAAATGGCCTACATAAATCATGTGTCAGCTTCGGTTATGACAGCAGGCAGTAGTGGATATGCTCTGATTTCTGTGCGTTTTCTCCTGATTACATACCCCGTGTTTTTGTGCATCTGTTGTCTTCTGGCTCCCCTCCTGCAGTTTGTCAAGTTACATTTGTTTAATCGTATGGAAACGCGCACACGTTGAGACTTTTCAGCATAAAGGGCCATTTTACTCTATTTTCTGATCTGTTATAATGTTGTTTCCTCATTGAAAGCAGATCGGGAGTTGTGTTTTGTTTCTTTCACATGTTTAATTAACACACAGATCCTGCATATTTAGGCTGAGTTCTGATTTCAAGCACAAAATGTAGCTGCAAGCGGCAATGATCGGCCCTTGTGTGTGCCTATGCCCTGCAAATGGCGAGCCCCGCGAACGCCACACACCCCACAGACGCTGCGTCCCGCAAACATCGCGTTCGGCAGTAACCCTAATAATGTTAAGCGTGAGTTGGAAAAAGTTACCAGTTGGCAAAATTTCAGGATTTTTCGTCATGGTTCACTGAGTAAAAAATGTGTGAGTTGGTTAGGAGAAAAATAAATAAATAATTTTCTGATAAGAGAACAATGTTCCGCTTTTTTTTTTTTTTTTGCCAACAAACTATACATTTTTGGAAACCTCTGGCACATTGCAGCTTCATGGTGAGGGTCCCTGGTCACTACAGGCGAGTCACGTCGCACCGTTTCACTTTCCAGCCACTAGGAGTTTTGCTCATTTTGCGATACTAACAGGTCCTTCGCCAGCTTTTGGCACTCGGGCCTAAATATTTGAGCAAAACCAATATATCCGTTAACATGGGAACAGCATATTATACGTTTTTTGAAAGCTCTCAACCTTCCCCACGTCACCCATTGACTTTCATTCATTTTAGCAGTAGTAAATATAACCCAGGCCTTGGTCGTGGGTTACTGGGATACTGCTGTTCATGTCGGGGCGACCGAGAGGATGAAGCTGCACAAAGTCCTCTCGCATTCACTCATGAGCTCATTGTTGCGTTTTGATCTGGTTTAGACCTGGTTCAGACCTGGTTTAGACCTGGTTCAGACCTGGTTTAGACCTGGTTCATGGAATGGAAAACAGAAGTTAATTTTAAATAGTTTACTTACCTTACGCATTGAGATATTTCCTAATCATTTACGCACTGAGTTTCTAAGCACCTTTCACAACCATCAGAGAGAAACTGCCTGCCGTGACAGCAAACTTAACAGCAACTAGCATGCTAACACACACTTCCTTGTTGACGGACAATAACATGTTTTATAATTAGTTGCAGAGAGCACACAACAGATTTATTTTAACCTCAAGAGCTGCTTATATAATATATCTATACTGGAGCAAGACACATTTTGCTCAAATACGTAGGGAAAAAAATATCTCTTTAAACATATGGAAAAGCGCGCACACTGAGAGACTTTTCTGTTTAATTTGACTGAGTGTACGATAGAGCCGGAAGCCGTGGGGACACTGTGGTATTTCACGGTATCAAATGAATGGTAATTTTGGAGCCGGGGTGAACTCAATTATACGAGTGGAGCCCTATTGTGCGGCACTAGAATGAGCCTGTGATTGTGTCTGGAGTCGTTTTATGGCATGTCATTATCAAGTAACCTACATCAGCTTCATGTAAACAGCTATGTGAGGCTGTAATTGAGACATAAACAGAGGATCAGACTCTATACACTTTACAAATCCAGTAAAATGTGCAACAAGGGTTTGAACGTCGTAATATGTGTTGCCTTTGACTGTATATTTCCCAGTAAATGAATGTGAGATTTGATACTTAATGGTTTTATATGATGCAAAGTTGACTCTTGTGAGCTTTAACCAGTGATTGGGAAGGTTACTTTTAAAATGTATTCCCCAACAGATTACAGTTTACATATCCCAAAATGTAGTTTGTAACGTAATCCATTAAATTATTTAAAGTGAGTAACGTAATCTGAATACTTTGGATTACTTGATATTGTCCTGCTTTTTAAAACTACATGAATGTAACAACCACATCCTGCAAATTCATGTTTGTTCTCTTCAAACTTGTCTGTTGAGCCCAAGTCTCCATGAAAAGGCTTTTGTTTTGCTGTAGAGAAACAACGACTAGGAAATCTTAACATAAGACAATAAAAAGCTCACTCTTAACTTATACTGGTTTTAGTCCTGGTTTAGACCTGGTTTTAGTCCTGGTTTAGTTCTGGTTTAGTCCTGGTTTTAGTTCTGGTTTAGTCCTGGTTTTAGTTCTGGTTTTAGTCCTAGTTTAGTCCTGGTTTGGTACTGGTTTAGTCCTGGTTTAGTCCTGATTTAGTTTTGGTTTAGTTCTGGTTTAGTCCTGGTTTAAGTCCTAGTTTAGTCCTGGTTTAGTCCTGGTTTTAGTTCTGGTTTTAGTCCTAGTTTAGTCCTGGTTTTAGCCCTAGTTTAGTCCTGGTTTAGTTCTGGTTTTAGTCCTGGTTTAGTCCTGGTTTAGTTCTGGTTTTAGTCCTGGTTTAGTCCTGATTTTAGTCCTACTTTAGTCCTGTTTTAGTCCTGGTTTAGTCCTGGTTTAGTCCTGGTTTTAGTCCTAGTTTAGTCCTGGTTTAGTCCTGGTTTTACTCCTGGTTTAGTCCTAATTTAGTCCTAGTTTAGTCCTGGTTTAGTACTGGTTTAGTCCTAGTTTAGTCTTAGTTTAGTCCTGGTTTAGTCCTGATTAGTGTCCTGAGTGACTAGCACTCATGCCTCACAGCAAGAAGGTTCTGGGGTCGATCCCTGGGCCTTTCTGTGTGGAGTTTGCATGTTTCTCCCCGTGTCTGGATGGGTTTCCTCCGGGTGCTCTGGTTTCCCCCATCAACCCAGAACATGCTAGAACATGTTGTACTTGAAGGCCACGCCCATGTTCTGTTTGAATTAAGCCCTGATGAAGACCAGTTAAGGTCCAAACATTTTGGCTTTGGCCATTCAAATAAAGGCCTTTTAACATTTTTTTTTTTTTTTTCTACTTTTTTGGAGTGCCTAGACCTGTTTAATGTTGTACTGCAGAACTTTCCAGGCAGAGCAATGACATTTAATTGGGTTTTTATACGTGTTTATTGTACATAATGTTGATGAATAAAATGTGAAATGTCTGCAAACAAATTTACATACAGATAGAGGTAAGATCTTAAAGGTTGTATAGAGGATTTTCCAAGGAACGAGAAATCCAGCGACTGTTTGTCCTTTTTCAAATGTTGCGCATGCGTGAAACCACCCCCTCCCCTACAGCTCCCTACGTAGAAACGCCTTCTCCCGCCTCCTCACTACGCCAGAAACAGGTTTGTTTACAGCCGGTGAGCTGCACATGACTTGTAAACAACTAACTACAGTGTTGGTTAGGCAAGGCGGAGAAGTGAGGAGCGGGGGGAGCGGGTGTGCGGACATTTCGTTCGCGGACGAGAAGTGAGGAGCAGGGAGAAGAGCGGAGCAGGGAGAGAGGAGAGAGGAGAGAGGAGAGGGGAGCGGTGCGCGGAGATTCCGTGCCCGTAGAAGTGAGGAGAAGGGGGAAGAGCGGAACGGGCAGCGGGGACAGGAGCAGGAAAGGGGAGCAGAGAAGGTTGCGCGGAGATTCAGTGCGAATGAACTAGCTACAACACGCAGCAGCAAGCGGACTCTTTCTTTGCCTTGAAAATTACGTTTTCAGACATAGGATATCGCTTTCGTGTCCTGAAAAACGTTTGACTAGCTCTTGGAAATAAAGTACGTTTTCATAATAAGCAGAAGTTACCTGTCCAGGAGTAATTTGGCGACCAATGCGTCAGTCTTTAGACCCTGCGTCTGCTTCAGTCGCGCCATCGCTGGAATGAATCTACAAGAATCACCTTAGTTTGGCTTCGCTGCTTTTCCCCTTGTCTTCTTCTTTCAGCGACCTCAAAAACGGACTTTCTTTTGCGGCTAACTGCTCCTGGATTCTTGTCTGCCATTGCAACAAACTTTGTGCTAACTGCGAGGAAGATATAGGTCAAAAAAAGCCGCTAAGAACTGTTGCATTGGTGGAGTAAACAGCGTCTGTGCGTCTTGCGTCTGTGGACTGCGTGACAGGCGTACGTAAACCACGTACCGGCGGCGCGCAGGCAGGTCAGTTACGCTAGAAACGTAGGGAGTTTGATTGATAGCCTGTCAGCTAACAGATAACGAGGCCGTGTCGTTATCTATTGGCAAATGTTTAGCTGGCCCCACCACGTCCAGAGTTGATGAATTTTTATTCTCTTTTTTTGGTCATCATAATTACAAAGGCTACTGCACCTCTATAATGCTATCATTGACAACTTGAAACAAAAAAAAACAAAAAAAAAATCCTCCATACAACCTTTAAGACCGAGCCCAAGCCCAAGCTAAAATGTCAATCATTACTTCGGGTCGGGTCGGGCTCGGGCTTCAAATAAATATATGTTTATAAAATGTATGCTAAAACGATGTGTGGATACTAAACTAAGGATTACTTGTTATAAAATAAATAATATGGATAAAACAGAGAAGTAATGTAATGTAATTGCTATTTAACTACTAAACAGGATCCGCAGAGCCAGAGCTCTGCGCACGTGAACGCCCCCTCTTCATTTAATAATCTTCCCCTCCGCAAGTCTGCATCTATTTTGACCTGGTATCCCCAATATGGAGGAGCAAGAAGTTAAACTAAAGGCAGGAGAACTGAAAAGACAAACACGCACCGGTAAGAGTGAGGTGTGGAAAAGCTTCAAATTGATTGTTGAAAATGCTACAGAAACTTGCGTTGGCTTCGCTGAATGTCGTCAATGTGGCGCTTTGCTTTCATACGAGAGCAAAAAGACTGGCACCTCGACGCTGAGCACTGCTCCTCCTCCCGAGTCCTCACAAATAAAATATGACATTTCGGGTTTGCTTCGGGCTCGGGCCTGCAAATCAAGTTAATTGGTCGGGCTCGCACCGGGTCGGGTTTTTAATACCCGCGGGCCGGGTCGGGTCGGGCTGGATTTTTTAGGCTCGATCTCACCTCTACATACAGATATGAATAAAGTAACCTAATCTAACCCAGATCCATCGAAACAAGCAGGTGACGGACCCCCCAACCAAAAAGTCACACCGTGCACTTTTAAAATCCTACATGATTGTTTCTGTCATTTTAAAGTTTACGTCCTCACACAATTCAATACAGACAATTAATAAGAGAAAAAGCTTTATGCTGCTTAAGTCTATTGTGTGCGTGATTTGAAATCCCCGTCAGACCCGAACAAAAGCGTAAGTTTGTGTTGCGCTAACAGGGTTCCCTCTGGTGCTGTCACTCTCTAATTAAACATGTACATTCAGAATCCACCGCCAAAACCACCAGTGTCATTTAAACTGCCTATTACCCAACCGCTCATAATTACATCTCAATTTAGACTGCCGTATTTTCTACACCGCACAATAATTAATGTCCCAATCAACCTTGCTGGAACAAATTATATTACCTCGTTTTAAAATAGCTGTCACATTTGCATAGCGATTACAGTGAAAGAATAGTAGCTCAGGAAAATTACTAATGACGATAATTACAAACAAAAGCATGCGATCACTCATTGAACGCTCACTGGCAGGTCGCTCACTTCTCCGAAATAGAGCCGCGTTGTCTCAAGTGATTGTGTTTTTGGACTAGAGACAGGTGGAGAAAACAATGCAGCTAGATCGATTTAGCGGGAATTAAATCAGGCGATGTTTGAGAATTGTTCTTTGAGCTTGGTTGTGGCGGATCCAGGTGTGGGCTTGTTGTATTGGTAACTTATAAACCTAAAAGTAGAGATTACATGTACTGAATACTAATTTTGAGTAATTGTATTCTGGTACATTTACTTTCATGGCGGAACTTGGAAGATAATTTGTTCCATTAGATTTTTAATTTTAAGCACCAATGAATTTCTCACTTTGAATTTTTTTTAACTCTGAAAAAAAAAATTTATTTATTTTTTTTATTTTTTTGTAAATTCTGAATGGCAGTTTTACATTTTCAAAGTGTTTAAAATAAAATTAAAAATTAATAAAAAAATAAAATAAAATTAAAAAAAATTAAAAATCACTTTTTAAATATTGAGCACAAATATTTTTAAGTCCTCAAATTCAACAGTCAAAATTCAGAGTGGAAAATTTGCAGTGAAAAAATTGCAGCAAAGATCCAAAATGTCAAGGCAGAAGCAATCAATCCACAGATCCAATCTAATTTAGTAACAAATGGTGTAATGAACCATTCAGATTGGTCAGAATTAGCCTCATCAAAACCTCTCTTTTATTTCTTTAAGTGTAAACCCTGTGTTCAGTTATCCTTCCGAATTGTTTTTCTGAGGAAGTTGCCTAGTGACGCACATGACACGCCCCTTTCCCTGGGATGGCACGACTCCTACCTCGGTGGTAGAAAAAGTCGACCGAGCAAGGATTCTGAGTCAGACTCCAAGATACTTCACCCACTGTGACGTGTAAATATGAAGTGTTTTCATGGTGTTTGGACACTTTGGTGGTTTAAATAAAAATTTTAGTCACTCGTGTCAGTGTAATACTTCACTGTGTCCGTATCACTGCCTGTGGGTTTGGTAGTCTGTGTTGCGGTGAGGCCAATATTGAACAAATATTTGATTTAACGGGCGTTAACATCCCTATGGTTGTAACGAAAGAGAAATCATAACATAAAAATGAAGTGCAAATTTCAAAAATTAATTAATTAAAGTGGCAGCGTTTTCATAAAATAAGGGAACAGTCATAATCATAATCCACGTAGTCCGACACGCGAAACATAATAATACCCTTCAAGCTCGGACATGACGTCAAATCCAAGGTCCAAGTGGGAGTTGAAGATAATCGAACGCAGGGTAAACCCCGCCCACAGATGAGAACGGCCAATAAGAAACAGCCTCCGTCCTCCTCACTCACACATGATCAATTGCTTCTGCCTTGGCATCTTGGATCTTTGCTGTGAAATTTTTCACTCTGAATTTTTACTGTTGAATATTTAAAAGGCTTTTTTTTTTTTTTTTCTTTTTTTTGTGTGAATTTGAAACATATTGAAAAAGTATACTTAAAATTACAGCAACTAAAACTCTGAATAAAAATAATTCAAACATCTTTTTTCAGAGTCAAAAAAATCAAAGTGAGAAATTCAACAGTATTTAAAATTCAAAACAAATTATCTTCCATATTGATCGCTTAAAGGTGCATTGTGTAACTTTTCCGGTGGTTGTTTCTATGCATTTCTCATTGCTTTGCTTAGCCAATGATATAAAAGAATGAGGACCTCGCACATCAGTTACTAGAGACGGGTGCGTTGGAGGAGAGGGAGCAGCCCAAGAACACAGACAAAAATCCCGCACACCGTCTTACTTGCAAATTGTGAGATTTATTAGGACAAACCGTGCAACGTTTCGTCAGGTCTAGGTCGAAGGCCTAGTGCCGAAACGTTGTACAGTTTGTTCTAATAAATCTCACAATTTGCAAGTAAGACGGTGTGCGGGATTTTTCTCTATATCGTTGAAATTTTCCACAGTACGACATTAAACAGCTCTACCTTACATTTATTCAATTATGGCTGGTTTTATAGCTCAAAAATACCTAGAAAAAACATTTAGCATTTGTTCACTACAGGTGTTTCTATTGCCAAAAAAAGACAGTAATTTTCTCTGTGAATGTGGGTGACTCTCCACAGATCTGAACTGTAATGTAGCGTAGAGCTGTAACCTGCTTGTCTCCCTTGTGACTCATGATTGATGGGTTTAATCTATACTATGGAACATTCTAGACAAAACAATAGAATTTTGAGGGATAAAAGCAGGCAACGGACACTCCTCTAGTGCCCCTTTAATAAAACGTATGGGCATGAATAAAGTCTGATTGTGAAGTGATTATAATATTCCTTAACTAACTTTAAATGGTGCAGTGTTAATCCTTGATACAAAAGTGTATAAAATCACAGACTAAAACCTTCTTTAACCTTTCGCGGGCTCTGCGGAGATGAGGTGGAGGTAATTATAAAAGCTGTCTTCAGTGGGAGTGGAGTACAGAGAGAACACAGGGCTGGGTGGGATTATAGAAGAGGTGAGGCAGACCAAGAGGAGGTCAAGAAGCACTGAAGAGGGATGAATGATGCGTTCAGGTGTAGCAGGAGAACGGGACACTTCTTAAGCAGCTTTGTCTCATGTCTCTGGTGTCTGAATGAAACCAAAGAGCTGAAAAGACACAAAGACAGAGGCAAGAGGAGGGTTTTGACACAGAAGATAATACAATGAAACACAGGCTACGTTCAGACTGCAGCCTGAAGTGAACCAAATCTGATTTTTTCGTTAATATGCGACATGTATCTGATCTTTTAACGACAGTCTGAACAACACAGATCTGATTTTTTTTCAAACTCGACCCAGACCACTTGGATATCTGCTCCTAAAACCGATACATATCCATAGTTTTGACATGTGACTTCAGTCTGAATGGCCAGGTCACATTCATCCCACCTACACGTCGGGCTCAGGAGTCTAGTCAGTGGAGGGAATGTGAGGTTAGTGAGTTAATTATCATCTGGGGGGGATCGCTGTATTCAGGCCTAATTGGAGGGGTCTTATCTGAACCGGGCATTTTTTGAAATGATTGCCAAAGAAATGGCTGAGCACAGCTACAGGCGGTTCTGGCTCCAATGTCAACAAAAAATAAAGAGTCTTTAGCCTCCATGTATTTGGCCAAATACAAGGAGGCTAAAGACTCAAACAAACAAAGCGGCCATGGACGTTTAATCTGTCCATTTTATGAAGAACTGGACCATATTTTGGGAGACAAGCCCAGCGTTTAGGCAACTTCCGTAAACACTGAGCACGTTCGCTGTGTGTGACATCGTCGTGTCCTCCAATGCACAAGCAGGACACTTTTGGGGCGTTTAAAATTCACACTAGATCACAGATAAGTCACATTTAATTGGAAACGTGAATAACCTCGCAAAAAAATCTGATTTCACAAAAAAATATGAATTGAACTTTAAGCCCTGCAGTCCTAGGCTACGTTTACACTGAAACAAATCACTGTATCACTGTAATTGGAAACTATTTGTGCCCAGACACAATTTCTGTGTCCGCAAGCCTTTCCTATCCACTCAGCTTTGTGCATATTTGTTTACGTTTTACAGAAACAAAACTTAAAACCACATGGCTAATTTGCATAAACTAAGCACTCAAAAAACAGCTCACTACTGTGCACTGATGCGGTTCAGCTTCTGTCAAACTAAAGGACACGACTCAGTGGAATATGAGTGTTCTGTCTGTGACAGAGGGGTGTTCTGCTGGTGGTGAGTCTGTTCTGTGTTTCTATCGTGTTGGAGATGGTTCATGTTAAACTTTTCAGAAATTTTACATCTTCAGGTCATACACATAGACCGGCAGTGAATTACTTTGCGGCGCATAGACCTACATCAGCGTTTTCAGACGTCCACACAGCGCCGAATCAGATCTGTACTCAGATGAATTCGTGGGAGCTGGCGGCACCACATCGTTCCGTCTCTGGAGAAATTTTCCTTTGCATTAGTGTGAACGAACACTGCATCCACAACGAAAACGACTCCAATACGTTCTAGTGTGGACGGGTCCTTAATGTAGCCATAGACTGGTAAGAAGAAGGGATACTGGCCTTGATAATCTGATCTGTTGATTGATCTATTGAAAATGTAAAACAATTTAATGGTTTAATGCAGGTGTAAGGTAAGGTCAGGTATGCTTTATTGTCCACTGTATTTGACCCATCCCTAGGCTACCTTGGCTCTGGAGTGGGATCAAACCCAGAACCTTCTTGCGGTGAAAGGAGAATGCAAGACACTCCTCCATCCCAATCCCACCCCCTTGTAGTTGATCACTGAAATAATCCATAGTTAAAACTAAATATTATATCTGTTGAACTGGCAAAAGAGCCAAGATTTAACCTATAAGCAGGAAGCTGAAACTCATGAATAAAATTAGAATTCTAATTTCTACTAATTGATTTGTGAATACGGCCAAACATTATTTTCCAATCCACACGCTTGTAATAATTAGAAGTGACGTCTTGTATTTTCAGGTCTCTAACTGTGGCAATGTTTTTATAGCAATTATACAAATTATATAAATCAGTATAAACATAATTTGAATCGGAGAAAGTTCTCACAAAATCCTTCAAATCAGAAATGAAACCCATGATTAAAATAATGTGTGACTCGATTATTACATGTTGACAGTACTTTAAGCGAGGTGCCCCATCAGGCTTACGACCCCTTACGGCAATCATTACAATCTCTCTTTCTATCTGAAGTTTTAAACGCTGCTCTTGGTTGGTTGCAACTGGATTAAATGGGCAATTATACATTTAATTGACCATGTACAAATATGGTTGTTGGTCTGTTAGTCGTCTGAGTCAAGGTCATTATATGATGCAGTCCGATCCTCTATAACCCAATTAAAATGTGTAAATAGCATTGTGAAACTCGATATAAAATGTGCTCTGACCATAGGCAGTAGACAGAAGTGAATTAAGGGAGTGTTCTGAATTTTGTATCCCCTGCATCGTCTTAGCAAGGACACCTTCAGTGCATTGTTGACATTTCTCTGTGGTTAACGCCGGCATCAACAAACTATTACAGAATTTGTCCTTGTGTAATATTATCAGTTTCTCTGGTCAACTCATCACAGAAGAGGTATGCTATGCTCTTCTCATTTTATCTCGGTCAGCTCGTCTCCAATCTGTCCTTTCTATTTCTTTCTATTTAAATCTCCTTGTGTGGAAGCATAGTCAGGCTTGAATAGTCAATACTGACGTGCAGTGGATTATGTAGAGCAGGTTAATGTGAATAGTTTAAGACCGAAATGAAGAGTCTGACAGCAGCAGTGGTGGAGAGAGGCGCAACATTTTTCAATACAAAGTGAATTTGAGACAGAATGCTCACGTTCTATTTGGAACACAGGTTAACTATGTCCATTTATATACACAGTCCCATCCATCCATCCATTTTCTTTTGCTTATCCGTGGTTGGGTCGCGGGGGCAGCAGTCTAAGCAGGGACTCCCAGACTTCCTTCACACTTCCTCCAGCTCAGCTCCTCCGGTGGGACCCTGAGGCGTTCCCAGGCCAGCCAAGAGACATTGTCCCTCCAGAGTGTCTTGGGTCTTCACCGGAGCCTACTTCCAGTGGGACATGCCCAGAACATCTCCTGAGGGAAGCGCCCAGGAAGCATCCGGAACAGACGCCCGAGTCACCTCAGCTGGCTCCTCTCGACGTGGAGGAGCAGCGTCTCTACTCTGAGCTCTTCCCGTGCGACTGAGCTCCTCACCCTGTCTCTAAGGGAGCGCCGAGTCACCCTGCAGAGGAAATTCATTTTGGTCGCTTGTATCCACGATCTTGTCCTTTCAGTCATTACCCAAAGCTCAGGACCATAGGTGAGGGGAGGAACGTAAATTAACTGGTAAACTGAAAGCTTTGTCTGGCTCAGCTCCCTCTTCACCACAACGGTCGATACACTGACTGAATCACTGCCGACGCTCCACCAATCCCCCTGTCAATGTCACGCTCCATCCTCCCCTCACTCGTGAACAAGACCCCGAGATACTTGAACTCCTCCACTTGAGGCAGGGACTCCCCACCCACCCGGAGAGGGCAAGCCACCTTTTTCCGGTCGAGAACCATGGCCTCAGATTTGGAGGAGCTGATCTTCATCCCAGCCTCTTCAAACTCAGCTGCAAATTGCCCCAGTGCGCATTGCAAGTCCTGGTTCAATGGAGCCATGAGGACATCATCCACAAACAGCAGAGATGAGATCCTGTGGTCCTCAAAACTGGACCCCCTCTGGCCCCTAGAAATTCTGTCCATAAATACAAAGAACAGAACCGGTGATAAAGTGCAGCCCTGGAGTCCAACATGCACTGGGAACGCAAGAATGACTCAAAAGTTAATTTACTTGAATTATTAGAGCTACAGACTGTAAATCCCAGTGCATAAACAGTCTAAAACTCAAATTCAAGTAAGTTCACTTTTGAGTCATTCTTGATACAATGACCAATTAAAAACATAACACAACTGAAGCTTCCACACAACACGCTTTAAACCCGTTAGTGTGAACGTGGTCGTTGAAAAGTGCTTTGTAATAAACTTGCCTTGTTTTGCACACAACCCCAAACTCGGGTGTTTAAGTGGATCTAGGTAATGGATGGAGCCTTTTGTGTATGTTGTAATTTAACTCTGACGAATGGCTAATGCATTTGCGGGACCTTAATTATCATCAGTCAACTTCAAGTCATGGCGGCAAAACAACAGAAACTCTGCAAACATATTGTTCTGAACCAAATGGGATCGCCGCTGAAGGTAAAATGGAATCAACTTTAAGTAATTGCCTGAAATGCAAAGCGTGCACAAGCCAAAGTCATATATTTACCACAGTTTCTCCAGCTTCATCAGGACTGTCACAGAATCTACCTGGGGTTTGTCTCGCTGTCTGGGCCCACTGGGGTGAGACAATTTATCCACACAATATACAAGGAGAATAAGAGATAAGCAGGTGCATCTTTATTTGCCTGAAGATGGGCTTATACTCTGTGATTTTTGGGACGATTTTTGATGCAAAATTCAAATCCAAATAAAAGTTCTTTTCACAGACCAGTGTGTTGTTTACTTATACCTTGGCATGTTTCATTTTACCAGATCATGTGATGTTGCGGTGACCTCTCCTCCCGAGTTGCTAGTCTTGTCGTTATTGTCTGTTGCAGAGGGTTTCTTCCTTTTTTTCTCTTTATGAACTGGTTTCAGATAGTTAGTGTTGCAGATTCCTGACAGTTTAAATTTCCAGATTTCAGATAGTTAGTTGTAAAGAAGACAGAAGCTATGTCAGATTCCAGACAGTTGAAGGAGCAGAAGTAAAAGATAATTATGTCACAGATTGTAGAAGGAAGGGTGGAAGGAAATGTGTTATTGTTTTTAAAGCGCTTTGTGTTGCATTTTTGTTTGAAAAGCGCTCTATACATAAAGTTTGATTTGATTTGACATGCCTTGTGGCTGATTTACACAGATTTCGGCACCATTCTCTTACCTGAATCAGTGCTGGAATAGCGCCATCTGCAGTCTAACGTCTCCAGAACAGCATCCGTTAATAGGTCCCCTTTTCCATGCTTAAAGGTGCACTACGTAACTTCTTAGGTGGGGGGCTTGCTACTTGTTAGTTTGCATGGAGATGTTATTTCTTTGCGTGGCATGTTCCACCGTAGGAAATTAAAGATGCATTGCGTAACTTTTCTGGTGGAGGGTCCGTCAAATGCTTTCATTGCTTGGTCTGGAAAGTTCACACTATGGTATTAAACTTTTCTATCTTCACAGAGACCAAACCAGACTAAGTGTTAGAATAATTGTATATATTATCCCATATTTGCTGTATTTGCTATGTACCAATCTTTGTGTATTTGAATAATCTTTTGTGCTTGGAAACTGTATGCAGTCATGTGTGAGCAACGGTGATTCGGCTCTCGGAGCGCGGGAGCAGACGACTTTCAAGGCTGCACGGAGAAATCAGTGTCTGAAAGCTAAACGAAACATATGCATCTGCTGTTGATAACACATATTTGTCATAATGTGTATGTCTGATGTTTCCGCTGTTTTCACCCCCTCTCCCTGAGAGCGGAGACACCCATTGTAACTAGGGACCCTCTTAAGACAATAAAAAGAGGAGACGCAGAGAGTGCACCAAAGCGGGTCGAGATTGTAACGGTGAATGCACTCTCTGTCCGCCCTCCTCATGAGAAAACGATTCTAATCTCTTGTCTTTCTTCTTGTTTTTACAATGTTTAGGTGGGTTTAAACCTGACATTAACTTACCAAAGTACAGGTCAGATCTGTCAGGATTCCTGTTTTATTCCCCTTGTTCTGTCTTCACCCTCCCCTTTGTGTCTTGTGTGTCTGGAGCTGGGCGGAGAATCTGGCACCACCCTCACCTCTGGTTCCACCCACCACTCACCTGCAGCTCATTTGCCAGTCAACCTACTCCTCTGTAGTATCCACACCTCGCCAGATCAACAGTTTATCCTACGCAGTGCAACTATTGGCTCCAGTTTTGTCTCTCGAGTTTTTGCCTGTTCTTGCTTGTTTTTCCTCAGACCCGGTTTCTGCACTCTGCCTGCTTTGAATCTCACCCCAGCCTCTGACCCAACTTCCAGCTACCTGTACATTTTTGTTATTAATAAATCCTGTTCATTTTTGGACTTTTTGTCCGCCTCATTTGATCCACCAGTCTCCACAACAAGATCTGTGACAACATCTCCCGCTCACTGTCAAAATGTCTGTTTTCCTGGTATTTTTGAGCTATAAAAACTAGTGCTGTCATGCGATTAAAAAAATTGAGAGATTAATTAATTATGATCTGTAATTCATTAATCTAATTAATCTCATTTTAATCTCACCTAAAAATTGCTGAGAAAAGCTTCAATTTGAGGTATTTTCATTTAAATTCATTATTACATTATTGTGGCAGATCAAAAGACTAATATAGATTAAAAAAAGTGACTTTATAAAGTCATTTATTGTTTAACAAATCTCTCCAAATTGTCTGTTGAGCCCAAGTCTCCATGAATAAGAAACTGTTTGTTGTAAAGTAGCAAAGACGAGGAAATCTGAACATAATAACTTTTGTCTACTTAAAGACAATAAAAAGTCCAGTCTTTCCTTAACCATATTAAAAATATTATTGATAGAGAAATGTTTTATATATGAGATCACTGGTTTTAGTCCTGGTTTAGACCTGGTTTAGACCTGCTTTAGTCCTAGTTTAGTCCTGGAATGGATTAATCCTGGTTTTAGTCCTGGTATTAGTTCTGGTTTAGACCTGGTTTTAGACCTGGTTTTAGACCTGGTTTTAGTTCTGGTTTTAGTTCTGGTTTAGTCCTGGTTTAGTCCTGGTTTAATCCTGGTTTAGACCTGGTTTAGTCCTGGTTTAGTTCTGGTTTAGACCTGGTTTTAGTTCTGGTTTAGTCCTGGTTTAGTCCTGGACTGGTTTAGTCCTGGTTTAGTCCTGGACTGGATTAGTCCTGGTTTTAGACCTGGTTTAGTCCTGGTTTAGTCCTGGACTGGATTAGTCCTGGTTTTAGTCTTGGTGTTAGTTCTGGTTTAGAGGCGCACAGGAGGAAGCGCGGTTTACGCAGCGTACGCGAGAAAACACGATCCACACGCGGCTCACGGGAGCACGTCGGTGTCCACGCAGTGTCTACGGAAGGAAACGTGGTCCGCGCGTTCTCAGGTTGAATGACGATGATGAAGGTGTGTGTTTGTGTTTGTTTGTGTGTGTTTGTGTTTGTTTGTGTTTGTGTGTGTTTGTGTGTATTTGTGTGTGTGTGTTTGTGTGTGTTTGTGTGCGTGTCCCCTCATGTGGCAGGTCACTATAGGACAGTAGTGCAGACATCATGAGCCTATGCAGGTTGTTTTCACCAGTGACATTTAAGTTGTAGGCGATTTTATATTTGTTATTTTCTTTTATATTTCACGTCGGGAGAATAATTTCCAAGACACGAATGTGTTTTTACCTGTGCACTGCTGCCTCTGTTCTACTGGCTCTTCGACTTCGTCCATTGTGCGACAGACGTTTACATCGCTGTTACTGCGTGCGTTTTGTGGGGGTTTCCGGCAATGAGTGGAATTACCGAAATAAAAAAATGTATAAATGTGTTTTGTGTGTGTGTGTGTGTTATTGTCCCAACAACACATAAAAACAGGTTTTATAATAAAGCAACTCGCATACAGAAACACTAAAGTTAGAGATTAAAAATTAGATTAACGCGATTAAAAAACATAACGCGCTAAATATGACTGTAATTAATCAATCGCAATTAACGCGATAATTTGACACCCCTAATAAAACCACCTGTAATTGAAAAAAAGTGTCAAGTAGATCTGCTTAATAAAGACGTCCATAGAAACAAACATGTGATGGACCCCCAACCAAAAACTTACACAATGCATCGTTGATCTTATCTGCCTTGGTGTGTTTTCAATTACAGGTGTTTTATAGCTCAAAAATACCTTAAAAAACATAAATTCTTACCATGCACAGACTTGCTTTTCCATAGATCTGTTCAGTAACATTCAAAGCAAAGTAATAACATCTTCATGAAGACAAGAAGGTGGTAGACCCTCCACCAGAAAAGTTACACAGTGCACTTTTATTTTAACATTCTGTAGACTTGTTTCCGGATCTCAATAGCTTCCTTTTTTTTGGTTTGTTTTGACTTTTCAGACCACATATTGCTACTTTGGATTCAACTCTAAATGTTAATATTGTGTTTTTGTCTGGGTTAGTCCTGATGTGTGTGACCCTTGTAGTCAGATAGAGTGGAGTGATAGAGCGGCTGTACATACACAGTGTTTATTTGCTCACATCGGTGTCCTGAATGTGACTCTCTCTGACAGTTTGCTTATCTTTTGCCACATTCAACTTGATTTTCTGCTTTTCCGTACC
Source organism: Boleophthalmus pectinirostris (assembly GCF_026225935.1). Taxonomy (NCBI): domain Eukaryota; kingdom Metazoa; phylum Chordata; class Actinopteri; order Gobiiformes; family Gobiidae; genus Boleophthalmus; species Boleophthalmus pectinirostris. The sequence goes on along the minus strand of NW_026571447.1, from coordinate 33,543,224 downwards.
AAAAGTTAATATGAAAAGTTCCATCAGTGTAATATTGTGTCTCCTTTGTCTCCCGTATTATCTTGCGAGGTTGTTTTTGCTTTGTGTAGACAGATGGACAAAGTGCTCTCTCCTCACTGTCCTTCCTCTGGAGTTTAAAACTAAAATAAACCCTGTAACGGTCTCCTCCTCCAGCGCACTTCTTTAATCTAAATCATTAGACTGTGTTAATAAGAGGCCTTTGCTCTCCGCTCATCTGAATATTCATTGTCAGATGTTTGGTATGAGACCGTAAAAAGGTCTGGTGTCACTTGTGGTAAATTTTAATGGTGCGCTGTGTAACTTTTTGGTTGGTGATCTGTCACTTGGTTGCAGTATGAGATTAGACAGTTCTACTTTATATATTCAATTGCAGGTGCTATTATACAGCTCAAATATCTAGAAAAACAGACACTCTGACTGTGAGCACTGTCGCCTCTCCTTAGATCTGACCTGTAACTTGGTCTGGTTTGGTCTTAGTGAAGATTGAAAGGTTTAATATCATACTGTGAAATATTCCAGACAAAGTAATAACAACTCCATGGAGAAAAACATTTGACGGCTCCTCCACTGGAAAAGTTACACAATTTTAGCCAGGCTGGCGCCACCTAGTGCCTCCACTCAATTTAATTTCTCTACAGCAACTAGGTCAGGAATCAAAATACTCTAGATCAGGGGTGTCAAACTCATTTTGGTCCGGGGGCCGTATCCAACCGACTTTGATCCCAAAGGGGCCGGATCAGAAAACTCATGTCATATAAACCCCAAAAATAACAATAAGTTTAAATATTTGTGCAGAGAAACACAAATCTATTACAGAAATCTTTTTGAATTGATGAACTCTTTTACAAAATATTATAATATTATGAACAACCTGAAACTTTAAGAAAAATACAATTTCAACAGAATGTTTTAACATGAACTTGTATGTAAACAGGAATAAGTCAATTTTTCTTGTAAAATCCTGCACTCGGCTCCACTTTTCTCCTGTTGGACATTTTTCTGATGAGGGTGTCACAGGTCAACAGTCAAAAACGATCGTCCTTTAAGAGCGTTTGGAAAGAGACACAAGTCTTCATTTGTGCTGCTCTGGTGGGAGGGGCCACGTACAGAGACGCTGGAGACGCTGCTGTGATAAACACCACAGAAAATTACCAATATTTTAATAAAAAATATAATTAAATTATTTTAGTAGAAAGTCAGCTGAGGGCCAGATTAAAGGTCTTGGAGGGCCGGATCTGACCCCCGGGCCGTATGTTTGACACCTGTGCTCTAGATGGTTCACAAAAACCCCGAAAGTGCGAGTTCGGGCATCAGACAGTCAGTGAAGAGCCATATATTCAGTGTTGTCAATGATTCCCGAGAATGATTATTTAAAGCCTGAACAAAGAGAATGTTTGGTGAATTTCATCAATGGGAAAGATGTTATTGCCCTTCTTCCTGGGGGATTAGGGAAAAGCTTAATATACCAGTTCGCCCCTTAAGCGGCGCATTACATACATCACAACCAAATAGCAGTGATTGGTTAAATCAGGCGTGTCCAAACCACAGTCCGTCAAACTAATTTTTCTTGGCCCTCAGGCTTCCAGGTGAATTGGCCCAAATTACTGTGCATCAATTTAAAAAAATACTTTTTGCTGCAAGTAATTTATTTTTTTATCTACCTAGATAAAGGCAATATTTAATATTTTGTGTGTGGTTTTAAGGATCCTAGCATGACTAAAGACTGATGGTTCATTCTAATGTGTTAAATTATTCACTGTATTGAGCACCAGTCTAAGGCCCTCGATCAGCCCTCTGCTTCATCTGTGTTTAGATACGTGACCCTTGATGAAAAAAGTGAAACAAAGTAAAACTGGCTGATGAATCAGGCTAACACAACGCACCTTCAGTGAAGAAAAACAAAAACAAAAAAAAAGCCTTGAATTTCTTTTAAATGCTGGTGTTAAAACAAAACTCAAAATTGACTCTTGTGATTTTTAAGTAATGTTGTCAGCTGCTACCTCCTCAAAAACACACCTGGAGTTGTGTTTTGTTTCATTCACACATGTTTTATTCTTAGTCCGTCGACATCTCCAAAGCTCAAAATTCCACCTTGTGATGTCGTGAAGAGGTAGTTTTCAAGTTAACAGCTCCTTTTACCTTTGGTTTAGTAGACATCGGCAGTTCCAGGGCTCAAATTATCCAAATTATTCAGGTAAAGGTGTATGGAATTTAAAAACACAGCACTGGAGCACTTCCTGTATTACCACATGACAGTACAAGGTGATTAAGAGAAAAACTGAATGAAGAAAAACACAACTCACAATAAGCTTTTAATGAGGAAACAGCATTATAACATAGAATATGGACCATTTACGGACCATGGAGTGCAAACTGGACTAGGCAGGGTGCATCTATAAAACACTGATATCAGACTCCCCTTCCTGATACACACTGATTTTGGCTTAAGATGGATCGACACTACAGTGGACACATTTCCACAATCACAAACACCAAAATGACGACAACAAACAACAACAACAAACAACCACCACCACAACAACTACAACAACAACTACAACAAACAACAACAACAACTACTACAATACAACAACAACAACTACAACAACTACTACAACAACTACTACTACAACAACTACAACCACAACAACAACTACTACTACAACAACTACAACAACAACAACTACTACAACAACAACTACAACTACAACAACAACAACAACAACTACTACAACAACTACAACAACAACAACAACAACTACTAACAACAACAACAACAACACTAACAACAACAACAACAACTACTACACAACAACAACTACAACAAACAACAACAACTACTACAACACACAACAACTACAACAACAACAACAACAACAACTACTACAACAACTACAACAAACAACAACAACAACAATACTACAACAACAACAACAACTACTACAACAACAACAACAACAACTACTACAACAAACAAACAACAACTACAACAACTACTACTACTACAACAACAACTACTACAACTACTACAACAACTACTACAACAACTACAACCACAACAACAACAACAACAACACAACAACAACAAACAACTACAACAAACAACAACAACTACTACTACAACAAACAACAACAACTACTACAACAACAACAACTACAACAACAACAACAACAACTACTACAACAAACAACAACAACTACTACAACTACTACAACAACTACTACAACAACAACAACTACTACAACAACTACAACAACTACTACAACAACAACAACTACAACTACAACAACAACAACTACTACTACTACTACTACAACAACAACTACTACAACAACTACAATAACAACAACTACTACTACTGCAACAACTACTACAACAACAACAACAACAATACAACAACAACAACAATACAACTACAACAACTACTAACAACAAACAACAACTACAACCACAACAACAACAACTACTACTAACTACTACTACTACTACAACTACTACAACTACTACAACAACAACAACTACTACTACTACAACAACTACTACTACAACAAACAACAACAACTACTACTACTGCAACAACTACTACAAAAACTACAACAACTACTACTACTACTACTACTACAACTACAACAACAACTACTACAACTACAACAACTACTACAGCAACAACTACAACCACAACAACAACTACTACTACTACTACTACTACTACTACTACTGCAACAACTACTACAACAACTACTACTACTACTACTACTACAACAACTACACAACTACAACAACTACTACAACAACTAATACTACTACTACTACTACTACTGCAACAACTACTACAACAACTACAACAACTACTACTACTACTACTAACAACAACTACAACAACAACATTATTGATAATAATACTACTAAGAAAAAATATTATAACAAATATGGGGGGAAGGAAAAAAAAGAAAATGCCTTAAAAATTATGCTTTAAGATTGTAATTAATAGTAAAACATGATGAATGGAAATAGTGATGGTAAAAATAATATTAGTTAAGTATAGTGACTAAAAAGGTTTATTAAACAATCGGAAAAAGAGAGAGAGAGAAAAGGAAATTAAATTATAAATTGTCCAAAATACCAATATAAAGCAGCCTAGCAGTGTGGTTATGCGGCACTACCACATTACATTTGTTTTATTTAATTACATTTGTGTTGGTTTGAGTGTTGGGGAGGGGTGTATTTGTTGTGGGTGTTGTTCTGTTTTTGTATTCTTAATTATTTACTTATTTAACTATGTGTGTGCTTGATTTGACTAAAAAACTGTGCGATTTGTACATATGTGTGCAACAAATAAGTAAATAAATACATATATTGGTGGGTTTTTTGATCGGTCTTTGCTTCTTACACTAAAGTGTGCTCAAACTCAAACACAACAAAACAAAACAAAAACAAAAAAAAGCAATTACAAGTATGCTTATTTAGCAAGGGAACAAAATGGGCATAAATCAAAAAGCCTACACGCCGATGCCCTCTGTGTATTTAAAACACTTAAGTCTTGCTTTTGCTGAACCATCATCTCTTTACTCCTCCTCTCGCTTTTATTTATTTTCTATCTGTTTATATTTTGTCTTTTTAGAGCTCGCCGTGCCGTGGTGGTGTGGTGGTGCTACCCAGAACAGCCTTGCCCATTAACACGGAGGAGAATGACTTATGGACTCTATTAGCTGGAAACAACAGTGGCCCTTGGATCCCAGCGCGAGTCCAGCCCTTCTCCGCGATTAGTGTCTGCGCCGTGAAATATAAGTCTGAGAAAATATAACAATAAAACGCAGACGACGCTTTGAGGACCCGCCATGTAAATTATCCGGAGCTGTAAAAACCTATTTCGGAATTCTACCATGAACTGCTTAATTCTCTGTCTTTCGCTGTAATAAAGTACATCTGACACCAGGGCCCATATTTCTTTTTTTTACATTGTGAATGAATAGGCTTGCAATTTAAGGTGCATTAGGCGCTCAATCATAGAAATAGAGAAATGTAATAGAAAAATGCGGCGGCCATCAATCATTAAGAAGTGGGTGATTTATCTTATAGCGTCTGTGTATATATTCCGGATGTACATGTCTAAAATTAACCATCGATATATGACTGTTTCCTTTCCCCTGCCAACTACACGTCTCTGTCAATCAGTCAAATCGTGTGACCTCGCCATCGATTCACGTGAATGCACTCTCTCTCCTCATCTCGTTGGTATTTCCGTTATAGGTTATTCCACGCCAAATCTCCGAATGCCCACGCCCTACCATCTGAGATTTGACTGAAAAAAATGTTGGAGTTTCACACACTTTCCAGTTGAAAAGTCCCAAATTTTAGCTCCCAACTCCTAAAAAATATTTTGTCTGACCTGTTTTGAGCAGAGTTTTCCAAGAAGCCACTTTCTGATTGCTGTACAGTGGTCCCTCTTTTATCGCGGGGTTTACGTTCTAAAAATAAGTAGTCAACTTTATATTTTACAATTATTATATCTGTTTTAAGGCTGTAAAACCCCTCAGCACAAACTTTATACAAATTTCTCAGACAGGACACTTACAACCCTTTTTGCATCCTTCTTAAAACTTATCGCTCCAGTTGTCCTTTTGTTATTTTTTTGTGTTTTTATGTAATGAACCGAAGATTCATTTATTCTGTAATGGAGCCCTACAGCGCAGAGTCCTGCACGGGTCCATTTTTGGAGACCCACACCCGCCAGTACAGAACCGCACCTGCCCGTTAACCAGAGGTTATATCAAACTTTTGCGCTGCATACACCGCGAACCGAACCAAGACTAAATTAGGACTAAAACAGGACTACACCAAGACTAAACCAGAACTGAATCAGGACTCACTGTCGGGACGGGCTCGGAGGTGACCACAGGAGAGAGGCCCGGCTCATATCCCTGCTCTCTCTTAAGTCCAAGATTAGACCTGGTTTAGTTCTGGTGTATTCCTGGTTTAGTTCTGGTGTAGTCCTGGTTTAGTCCTGACCCGCCTGTGTGTAATCACTATCACAAGAAATGGAATATATTCAAGACCTCTGTCGAGCTTTAAATGAAGTACAGTTAGATATCTATAAAACATAAACCATTATCCATCTATTAGTGTACAAAGTTAGGCATCTAAATAATAAATGTTCAATAGTAACAGGCATTTAATCAATCTAATTTTACTTATTCATGATAATACATGAAATCCCAAGAAGCGCAAAGCTTCTTGAAGCTTCATTTGCTCTAGCAGTACATCTACTGGACACAAAAATATCAGTTGACATGAATTTGAAGTGTGTGGCATTTTGCAGAAAGCCCATGAATAAAACTGTCAGCAAAATAAAGCAAAATATGTATATTGTAGTAGGGCCCGGTCAAGCAGAAGTAAACAGCAAGGCCAAAAATGTAAGTTAATGCATCTGATATAAAAATGTATTGAACAGATACATATGTACTCTAGTTTATGAAACTGTTTACATTTTTTCTGTACTATTTTTGGTTCTAAAGTTACATACGTTTTAAACAGACCATGTCACATGTACAAGTCTTAGGCCTTGAACAAAAATTATTTCTCAAATTTCAAAGACCTGCAAATCCTCTTCAGGTTAACTTTCAAAGTTAATCTTTGACTAATCTATTCCATCTTTGAACTGTTGATGAAGGTACATGATTTTTCAAAAAAAAAAGTATTTAAAATGATAAAAAATTGCTTGGAAGGACTGACGTATATTATAGAAATAGTTTCCTTTCATTTTGAAGTAATATTAAAGTATTTGGAAGAAAAAAGCTGACAAATTACGCAAAATCATGCACCTACTACTTGCTTGCACAATTTTCCCTCCGTTACTTTTCCCTCCGTTACCATGACCTTTCTTAATTAAAAAAATCGCATATATGAAGCAAATATTCAAACCAGTTTGTTAAGGATATGTAAGTGAGAACCAAGAGTTATCACTGTTTGTATTTATTGCCCAAAAAGTGCTGCATATTTCATTCCCTCCGTTACCGACATGAGTTTTTACATTTTTTGTCAACAACTTGAAAGAATATCACAGGTTTAACTTTACCCTGTTGGAGTGTAACTCTTTCCTACATTCTGATACTTTACTTATTACAATAGTCCCTCTAGTTTCTGAATAAGAGCTATTTGAATGTAAAAAATCTGCCCCTGTTTCCCACCATTACCACTTGTCCGTACCCAGTGTTGGCAGTGTACTGTCTATCTATGTACTGGCAGTATGGAAAATGATTATTTGGAAATGATGAAAATGGAAATCGCAGCAAAATTCAAACCACTTCCTGAATCAGTCACGTGGTACAGCCGGGCAGCGAGGCTTCGGACGTCATCATTTTCAGCTCCTCCCCTAAATGGAGCGAGCCTCGAGACGCGCATCGCAGAAACACCCCCTCCTTACTCGGCACACACTTTGAAGCTTCGATACGGAACGTGACATCACTGCTGAGCACACAGACAGGTATCATTTTACCGCAAACATGTCAACCCACATACATTCTTATGGTGAGCGGAGTCGTATCTCCGCAGACCTGACCTGTAATTTGGTCTTGGCCTGGTCTTGTCACCTGCTTGACGCTGTGGACATGATTGGAGTTTAATGCCACACTGGGGAGAATTCTAGGCAAAGCAATACAAATTTTAGTGGCAAAAAAGACATTTATGTTCGCATGTAGTAGTATAACGTCACATATCTATTTGAATAATAATAAGATAAAGCAATTCCAATGTTCTGAAGCAATTGTGGTGTATAATTAGCTTGTCTTTTGATCAAGAAACAGTAACTAAACAGAGAAGACTAGCTTCATTTTACTTTACACACCCATTATAGTTGAAAGAAAATAGTCCAGATCACCATTCCACACCTCATTTTGCGATCATTTCCGTTTGCCCCAAAGACAACGCTCTTGGAAATAAATTAGCAGCAATTTTCCAGATGAGTCGTCAGTTAGATTTGCTTGTGCCGATATGTGCTGTGAAAATAACCTCATCAGCAACGCGGCTCCCCTGTTTTTCCCTCTTTCAGTGCAATTTGTACGAGCGCTCTCGGAGAATATAGGGTCTCAGTGAAATTACGTATTATGCATGGAATTACGGGGAATTATTGGTGGATTAGTAAATTTAAATTGTATGCAAAATACTTCGGTCACTGGTCTTGCATCTCGAAGAAACAAATATCTGTAATGAATGGGTCGTAACATCACAGAATATTTTATTATTACTTTACTTTATCATAATATCATAAAAAAATTTGAACAAACTTTATGAAGTTTTGAAATTTTGTGTATCTGTTAAAGGGCTGGAGCTTTGGAACAACTGTATAGAAAACCTGAAATTGTGCACCAGTCTCTTTCACTTTATAAAGAAGTTTAAATGTTTAACTCTGGACAGATACATGAAATATGATACTTATTTGTGCTGTAGGACTTTGTTGTTCTGTTTCTGATTTGTTTGTTTCCTCTTGCTGTATTTATGAAGATGAACTGGTGTTATGACGCTCTGATAAAGGAATAAAGGGTAAAGGCAGAATAAGCTTAAGCTTCAGCCTGCACCACAGGTGTCAAACATACGGCCTGGGGGCCAGATCCGGCCCTCCAAGACCTTTAATCTGGCCTTCGGCTGCTTTTCTACTAAAATATTTTAATTATATTTTCTATTAAAATATTGGTAATTTTCAATAGCATATCAGCGTCTCCAGCGTCTCTGTACGTGGCCCCTCCCACCAGAGCAGCACAAATGAAGACTTGTCTCTTTCCAAACGCTCTTAATGTCAAACATGAGAAAAGTGGAGCCGAGTGCAGGATTTTACAAGAAAAATTTACTTATTCCTATTTGCATACAAGTTCATGTTAAAACATTGTGTTGAAATTGTATTTTTCTTAAAGTTTCAGGTTGTTCATAATAATAATATTTTGTAAAAGAAAGAGTTCATCAATTCAAAAAGATTTCTGTAATAGATTTGTGTTTCTCTGCACAAATATTTGAACTTATTGTTATTATTGGGGTTTATATGCCTTGAGTTTTCTGATCCGGCCCCTTTGGGATCAAAGTAGGTTGGATACGACCCCCGGACCAAAATGAGTTTGACACCCTTGGCCTACACCTTTTCGGACTGTGTATGTTAAATATGACTGTGAATTCATGTCAAAATATACCTGTGACCAAAATAAATAAATTAATTAAAATAAAATCATGCATGTACCATAGCAAGTGTCAGGGCATCCAGTATAAAGAGTTTGGCAATTAATGTAATAATAATACAATAAATCAAAACAGAAATCGAGGTGATTAGTGCAGGAATTAGAAGAACATGGCGTTGCATTTAGTCTCATAGAAAATCATCTGCGTTTATTCATACTCCAGCTATAGATTAATTCATAGTCAGGATTGCCTGGGTAATGGGTTACACTGTGTAACTTTTAAAGTGGAGAGTCTGCTACTTGCTTGTCTCCATGGAGAAGTTATTTCGTGGTCTGGAATGTTCCACAGTGACATTAACACATATCACCTTTGTATTTGTTCAATTACATGTGTTTTATAGCTCAAAAATATCTTTAAAATGTGGATTTGTTCTATGTACAGGCTTGCTTCTCCACAGATCTGACCATTAAATTGTTGTTATGACCCGGCTCTGCTAGGGACAGGGAAGTAACAAAAATAAAACCGGTAACACTTTATAATAACTACATCTTATTTAGTCTTAATAAAGCATGAACAAAGACTTAATTAAGAATGAACAAAGACTTAATTAATAATGATTCACGCTTAGTAACTACTTAATTATTACCTTAATTAGCACTTGCACTTAATTTGCCTGTGCTGTAAATAGTTACTCATAATTATTTCATACTTAATTACTCATGGACTAACCACTTAAGCATTTATTAATCATTAGTAAACTATGAGAGAATGATTTACTAATAATGCAAAGCAATGATAATTCAGGCAGCTGTTGTCTGTTAGTTAAGTCTTTTTGAGAGCTTTTCTAAAGTGAAGATGAATTATGCTTTATTAAGCATTTACTAAGCGTGAATCATTATTAATTAAATCTTTGTTCATTATTAATTAAGTCTTTGTTCATGCTTTATTAAGGATAAGTAAGGTGTAGTTATTATAAATTGTTACCAAGATGTAAAATGGAATAAATTAAATAATGTTTAAGTAACAGGAACAAAACAGACTAAAATATACAGAAAATACTCTAAACTAAGAAATAGAAACAACAGACGAGTTTTGTGCCAGAAAAGGAGTCACGCAGGCTTACCACTTGTTTTGTTTTTGTTTAGAGTATTTTCTGTATATTTTAGTCTGTTTTGTTAATTTACCTGTTAACTAACATTATTTAATTTATTCCATTTTACGTCTTGGTTTTATTTTTGTTACTTCCCTGTCCCTAGCAGAGCTGGGTCGTAACAATTGTGATCACCAATTTTATTTCCATACTGTGCAAAAATCAAGACAAAACAGTAATATCTTCATGGAGATAAGCAGGTGGCAAACCCTCCACCAGAAAAGTTACTTAGTGCAACTTTAAGTCAACCTTTTACACAATATTAAAGCTGGGGTGCCTGATTTTCAAACTGTGAAGGAAGAAAGTGTAGGGATATAAATCTAACTCATTCCTAGCGCTCATAAACTTTTCGACACATTGCTATTCGCATGCATGTGTTTCTGAGCACATGCGCTGCTTTAAAACTGACAAATACTTATATACGGATTGATTTATTTCTAAGTCCTCATTTTGTGCCAATAAGTACACTACCAGTGAAAAGTAGTCGTATAGTTCTTTATTTCTATGATTATCTCATTGCAGATTCTCACTGAAGGCATCAAAACTATGAATGACACAATAAAGAAACTCAAAAGAAGAAGAAACTTAAAAATAGCCTTTACCCTTTACACTAATTCGCACATTTGGCATTCTTTGACCCTGACAACTAGCCTGATTCATCAGCCAGTTTCACTTCGTAGAAACCGTCTGACCTCGCAGTGGTAGATTTCGTTTGCTCGACGGTAAGCGGGTACTTTTTATCATCTAACCAATTGCTGCTATTTGGTCATGACGTATGTAATGTGCCGCTAACGGGGATAACTGGAATTTTAAGCTTTTCCCAAACCCCGTAGGAAAAAGGGCAGTAACGTCTTTCCCCTTGATGAAATTCACCAAACATTCTCTTTGTTCTTTAAATCTTCGACCTCGGGAATCGTTGACAACACGGAATATATGACTCTTCGCTGATTGGCTGGTGCCCGAACTTGCACTTCCGGGGTTTTTGTGAACCGTCTATTGTATTTTGATTCCTGACCTAGTTGCTGGAGAGAAATGAAATTGAGCGGAGACACTAGGTGGTGCCAGCCTGGTTACCTGACAACTGAAGGCTGTATCAAGTGGTGGTTTGAATATTGTTTAATGAAGTTACACATTGAGTTGAAGCTTAAACACTGAGATCTTATCTGTTGAACAGTACCATTGTGTTTCCTATATAATGGGTAACCTATGTGCTTCTAAGCAATTTCCTTTGCAGAACTGGGACTGTGGAGATAACCCAACTTGGCTTATCTAAACAGACTTGGTGTGATTTACAATGGTTTGGAGGGGGTTGTCACTTCCCCCAAAGAAGAAATGCTGACACTTCAAGGCGGCGATTCAAGGCGGGAACCTGCTCAACATATTATATGCACATTCATATGGATGTTTATAAAAACTGTTTTGAAGTATTCAGAAGGGGTCAGATGCCTGATGTGAGCCCTATGTAACTTTGTAGGCAGTTAGGGACAACGATCTGACCCAGAGCTCTGTATTAGAATTGAATTGTCAGGGGAATAAATTTTTGTAACTTAAATTGATTGAGTCTAGTAATTTTTTATAGAACACGCCTAATACACTGTGAAGCGAAAACTATTTCAGTAGACTTCATGAAGCTCACTGAGAGAAGGCCAAGGGTTTGCAGCACTGTGGACAAAGCAAAGGGTGGATACTGTGAAGATTTGAATATAAAAATAAATATTTGGTTGGTTTATTTAACTTAGTCTCTTTGCAACATAATTCTAAACATCTTGCTTCATATATTTGATGTTTTCCATAGGTATTTAAATGTAGAAAATAGTAAACATTGAATGAGAAGCTGAGTCCAAACGTGACACAAATGGACTATACGTTTTTTTCTGATCCACCTCAATCACAAACAACGGAAATTAGGGAGACGAGAGACGATTTCAGACCCAGATCTCTTTGTAAAAACACATGGTTTTGGTTGCCTAGGCAAATTCAGTAGGGCATCCAGCATAAAATGTCACAACACCAACAGAAAACGAGACTCGTTAGTAGTTCAGGAAGAGAAGACAGAAGAAAAGGCACGTTGTATTGACATATAGATTTGACGTTTCGCAGACTACATCGCCAATAATATCACGGATGCACTTAACTCCCCAAAGCTCAATCAGTTGAGCCATCACTTTCACCTGTATATCTATTTCTTTCCTTCTCCATTTATTTTTATCAGCCTTTTTCTTTTAAGATGCAAACCCTTCACGCCTCCCCTTCTCTCCTGTGTCCTCTGATTGGCCTCTATTAACCCAGAGGTGCGAATGGCAGAAGCAAATAAAGCACCATCTAAAAAGAATCGATAAACGCTACATCAGATCTAAAAGACAGTGCTCGCCTGAGGTCCGCCACACTCCGAGGGTGGGCCAGTCCTTGGGTTTAAAAGAAAGCTTTATAGTGCTGTAAACATGGCCCAATTCTCTTTTCCATTTGGAGCACATAAAAGTCCTGACACACCAGTAAATCTGCACAGGAGAGTGGGCGATCTCTGGCCTCACGCTTTCTCATGGTAGATCTGCCGTTACTCTGTTTCCACCTCCATCTGCAGCAGCGCCACGCCAAGGCTAAGGATCAGCACAGGAGAGCTTTTAGAGAGGAGGGTGCTTACATGTGCAATATATCCACTCATTTTTATTTTTTTTCCAAAGATGGAGCAGACACTAAGATGTAGGTATAATAGTAAAAGCTGGACTCCATCTTACAGAAAACGCGAGGTCACTGTGTTGAGTGTAGAAAATGAAACGTCTTGGACTGCTTCAGTGCATGGTATAATGTCTTGTAAAAAGAAAGAATCAATCAACAGTCTCTATAAGCTGAAGGCGATCAGGAAAAAGTGAAAAGTAGCAGGTACTTCAAGCTGATTGGGTGAAGTTCTATGGCCCTGTCACACCTTCACGATTAAGCCAGCGTATGTCGATATACCATAATTTCCAGAAAACGCTGGCATACGATGAACTATCAATGTTTTTTTTTTTTTGTTTTTTTTTCAGTTTTCAGAATCAAATTTATTTGTCATTCCAGTATAAAAAATACACAGAAACGAAACAATGCACTCAGGTCCAGGTCAACAGCAGCACAGATAACAATAAGAACAAATAGTTATAATAAGAATAAATAGTTTAACAAGAATAAAATAGTTAAAAATATTGTATATCAACCCGCCCCCATTTTCTAAAGTGCCTTCCAAGTCAGTGCTGTTTTGTAGTGTTTTTTCTGACAGAATTAATCTGTCTCACGGCATCAGGATAAAAACTGTTCCGTCGTCTCGTGGTCCTGGCCTGTAGGTGGCGCAATCTTCTGCCTGATGGGAGAGCTGTAAAAAGTTCATGTGCTGGATGGGTGGAGTCCTTCCATGATGCTGTGGGCTTTTGTCCTGCACCTGCTGATGTAAATATCTTCAATGCAGGGTAGGCTTTGGGTGTATACTTGGTGTATTCGTAACGAGTTGGACATATACATAACATATTAGTAACTTAGAACGTTTTCATAATTTATACCAACTAATGCTTGGTGTGTTTCCAGTGTCCACAACTTATGCCCAACAACAGTCTTACTTATGCGTAGCGCACGGCAGCGTATCGCCAACGCTCACGTGCCATCGCCTATAAAAAGGCTGCCACTCGATGATTCATAAATGCACTAGACATCGCTGGGGGCATACGCAGGAAGTTGGTGAAGGATGCATGGTCCTCCTTACAGTGTTGCTGATCATACATGTCAAATTGTCATCGCCTCACGATCCATGGTCTCACCCAGTTCCTTCTCCACCGTTGATCTCTGCGTAACTGGTAAGTGACAAATCGATGAGATCGTGCTGATGTTGGAGGACAGCTCGTATGTATTCTCGTCTCAGCCTTGCCAGATCCTCCATCTCTCGGGTGATATGTGTAGCAGGTGGTACCATGGGGTCTGCTCACCTTGAAGTCTGGAGGAGTACTGACGGTTTCCACATTTTTATAAAGCAATTTTCCTACACGCTGACAATGCGCCATTATACGGTAGCTGTAAGTTAGAAACAGATTCAGTAAGTTCTGTAGCCGTCAAACACATCTGCATACGTCAATATGTGTTGGAGGTAAGTTCGATATAAGTTACACACAGGTTCAAAGCACATTACTCAAAAGTTATGGGTACGCTAGACATTATCTCAATATATTTGGACTTTTGAGTAACTTACAATTAACGTGTGTGAACATGTGTCAACGATCGAATAATTTACCTAATTTATGGCCCACATATGCTGGGCGTATAAGCATACAGTGACATACATCCAGAAATTTTCAGCATGTTCAAAATTTTTGATGACCTTGAGGTATGTCGACATATGCCAGTACGCTTCAGCGTGCTCATAACTTACACAAAACTTACATAAACATAAACATTAATTTATCTGACGCACACCAGCATATTTGTCAAATTTTTCATACGTCAGCACATGCTGGGTAAATCGGTGTGACAGCCCCGTTAATACAAGCTGAGAAATCAAAGTTTTGTTTAAAAGGGTCCATTTTACGCTATTTTCTGATGTATGTAATAATGTTGTTTCCTCATCAAAACATTCGCCGAGTTGTGTTTTCTTTCATTCCCACGTGCAAACCACAAACCCTGCATAATGAGACTGAGTTCTTCTCTCATACAGAAAACACATAGTTCCACCTTGTGATGTCATGTGGTAATACAAGAAGTGCTCCACTCTGTTTTTAAACTCCATACACACAGAATCATTTGGATAATTTCAAACCTGGAATTATCAATCTCTACTGAATTAAAGTGACATCACAAGGTGGAACACAGCATTTTGAGCACTTTGGAGATGCAGACAGACTAATAATAAAGGAAATAAAGGGTTACTCAAACTCTAGGTATGTTTTTAAGGAGGTAACATCATTATAACATGGCTTAAAGATCACAAGAGTGAAATTTGTGTAATGCAAATCCAGCTGAGAGAAAAGCACAGACTTGTTCCTGTCCACAACTGCACAAAGCGGTTATCTGTACACATTTAAAAAAATCTAATAGTCCTTTTTTCCACTAAAGTAGGCTGTCAGCGTCACCATATTTTAGTTGGTTTGGGCGCTGTCCTGTGATTGGTCCAGTCTCCAGTGTTGTCAAACAAGATGGATTCTTGAGAGTTAAAATGGACTGTGTCAGTAAAAAAAAAGTGTTGAGCGTTATTTGTTATTGTGCTAAAGAGTTGAGAATAAGGCCAATGTTCAGACGTCCTTCAGTACTGTATAAATGAACACAGCCACCACGTTCCAAATGAGAAGTGAGCATTTGGCTCCATCGACTCTGGGTCCAATTCATTTTCTATTGAAAAACTGTCACCCGTCTCTCTGTAACTGCCGCGGCAAGCTTCGTCATTCTGGTTTTAAAAAGTGTGTAGCCATGCACTCTACATGATCCTTTCCTCTATTTTGTCCATACATCAAGATATGAAAATTAATAACAGACCAGTCACGCGCTTTCGATCCTCAAGGTCGCTCCCTCTAATGTTTGTAACAGGTTTGATTAACAGCATTGCTAAGCTCCTACTCCATGTTTAACCAGGATGTACAGTAAGCAGGAAGAGTTGAACAAAATGTACTTTATCTCCAATATTAAAAGACATACACAGGTAAGAGCGCAGGTGGTGGGAAGGGAGAGGCAGATAAAGGCAGAATAAAGTTTAAGTTAATTTATTTTTACAATAATGAACCTGGAACCATGAATAATGGAGACAAAAAATGATTATAGTACTGCAAATACACGACCAGTCAAAAGTTTTACAACCCTGTTTTTTTTCCACTTATTTATTGCAATTCAAGTCCAATGAAGATCTTGAAATGGTACAAAGGTAAGAACTGAACAGACAGAAGTTAAAAAAAAAAAAGACAAAAGATAGCAAAACACAAGTCCAAGCTCTGCCAAAACTACCTCAGGAAAAAAGAGAAAAGATGGTAAAGCTTGAAAACATGAAGTGTCCAGCACAGTGTCCAGACTTAAACCACATCGAGCTGGTTTTGTGATGAACTGGACAGAAGAGTGAAATGCAAGAAACCTGCAAGTGCCACACATTTATGGGAACTTCTACAACAGACTTGGGAAGAACTTTCGGAAGAATATTTGATTTCTATCGCAAAAAGAATGAGCCACGAGTGTGTTCAGCTGTTATACCTGCCAAAGGTGGACACTTTCATCAATCAGAAGTTTAGAATATGATTTGGTCAACAGTAAAAAGTAAAAAATAAATAAATAAAATGGAAAAAGTGTAATATACTAAAACTTTTGACCAGTAGTGTACTAACAGCTAAAGTTTCACGTGGCTAAAATTGAATAAAACAGCAGTGGCTATCCACCTACAACAATATATTACAATATTAGGCCACAAAACATAATTCAAACACAACCAAATACAAGAAAAGTACAGACAGCAAGTTACCCCAATATTAGTTGGTGCCTTGACGAGAAATGCTGAGGCTCCGCACCAAACTAGCAGCAGCGATATTCTCGTGGCAGCTCACGTCAGGCCGAACTACACTGCCTCTGCAAGTAATATAAACATTGTCCATTTGCTTTCAATATAAAGAACAGGGTATCCCCAGGTTTGACTACCCCAAATTTAACACTTTTAAAAACATTTCTAAGACCACTTAAATGAAAATTAAGACCAACATCGCACTCATTATGCAGGTCAAAAACACCAGATCCAATTCTAATAATGACCAACCAACTACCAGCACTATATCTAGAATCTAAGAGCCACTTTGGATTAAACCTACACTTCCCCGTGATCCATTCAATGTCTTCCTCCACTGTACTGATGTTTACTCATTGCCGCCGGCGCCAGAAACCAAAGTATTGTTTGTGCATACTCCAAATTAGACGTTCATTCATCTTATGTGTTCAAGTTGTGTTTTGTTTTTTAACATTGCACTGCAGCCCGGTTGAGTATACAGAAAAAATAGACCTTTGTGAAAAAAATAAGACTTGGACAATAGAGATGTAACAATTACCGAAATATTGTGATATCGTATCGTCAAAGTTCTATCGTCAATAATACCATGGAGCATCTAAATATATATCGAATTACAAGTATCTTTGCTTAAAATAAATTATGGTGCAGCAATAGCTAAAAAAAAGACAGAGAGAACTACATAGACCATGATCCTCTGTTCCAATATAGTGCAGACTACATAAAGAAATAACTGGTCTAAGCATGTTTAAGTCTTTGGATTAAGTCTTGTCAAGGCATTTTTGTTAACCTCCACAAAATATCACAATAAATATCATACCATGAGATAAATATCTTGAAAATATCGTATTGAGAGATTTGGATGTTGTTGCTTCCCTAATTGTGAGCCTCCCAACCGTATTGTGAGCTTTCCCACGATATCACAGTAAATATCGTGGCCACACCAGCTTGTCAAAGCCTGATCCCGTCAGATCCCAGAAGCTCAGCAGGGCTGGGCCTTGTTAGTACTTGGATGGGAGACCTCTGGGGATTCCAGGTGCAACAGGGGGGCGCCAGTGGTAAAAACTGTCGTTGTGTCCTTAGGCAAGACACTTCATCCACATTGCCTAGTATGAAAGTGGTGTGTGGGTGAGTGATGTTGGCCGATGGCATAGATTGGCAGCCTTGCTTCCGCCAGTCTGCCCCAGGGCAGCTGTGGCTACAGTAGTAGCTTACCACCACCAAGTGACTGAATAATGAACTGTAAAGTGCTTTGTGTTTCTTGAAAGGCGCTATATAAATTCAATGATTGATTAATTAATTGTACTGTGAGGTTCATACTGTGACAATATTGTATAGTGAGACTTGGATATTGTTAAACCCCTATTGGACAACATCATTTAAGACCTTTTTAAGACTTTTAAGACCCAACAGCTACCCTGAAGAAAAATACATGGCAGCAGCTAAGTCTGACTCATCTACACAGCACTTAAATGGCCCTGAGATGCGAAAACCGGGTACAGTACGGTAGCTGGGGAGGGACAAATGCGACCTGCTTCATAAAGAAATTGGTTTCAAATTCGCCCCATAACTGTCAGCCTCGATAAGCTTCATTTGACTGGAGCCGAACGCTACGGGTCACACTTATTTAGTCCACTTCTATATACAGTTTGTGCTCACTTCAGACGCATAAACACAGCAACAGAACTCACAGATAGAAGCACTTTTTATGCCTAATTCATGTTTCCGAGAAGACTTCAGATGACATTTCTAAACAACAGCAGCTCCTCTGTCTTGATCTCGGCAGCCCCGGCGGACCCCGTGAAGCCAGCGCAGGAGTTAAATTTAGGTCAGCACTTTATTATGTGTAACAGATGCCGTGGTGGCTCTACCCCAGGGTTAGGGAATTGCATTTGCGGTCCACCATGACAGAGGAGCAGACAGTTATGATAAGCGTGCGGTGGGGTGGAATCCATTTAACCTCCATGCAGTGCAGTGAGGAGACAGCCCACGCAGGGAGGAAGAGGAGGGGGAGGAGCCGAATGGGACCGGCAAACAGGTGGTACGGGCTAAATCGGACCAGACCTCTCCCTCCTCATCACCCCAATTTCTACATCATTAACCTCAATGAACAACTGCAGTGCTAATGGACTGACCAAGGCAAGAGGCATGCAAACAAGAAGGTTAAGTGGCCGATGTCCATGCAGAGTTAGAACCAGAACTTTTATAGGTTTCAATTCAAGTCAAGCAATTACCACACCGTGTTAAAGGCCCTCTACCTGATTATTACTGTCTTAAAATACAGAACTGATTCATTTTCAACAATTCGCAGTGGTACAAAGTTATTCCTTATTTACCATATGCATTCAGAGCATCCTAATTATTCACCACGATGAGGTTTAAAGCGCTTTTCACGACTCTCAGTGACCAGTGTGGCGTTTTGTTAGCCTGATTCATCAGCCGATTTCACTTCATGGAAACCGTCTGACCTCATAGCATTAGGATTCATTCGATTGATGACAGGCGGGTACTTTTTTTATTTAACCAATCGCTGCTGTTTGGTTGTGACGTATGTAATGCACCAAATCCCGTAGGAAGAAGGACAATAACTAAAAACTCGCTCTTGGGAATCGTTGTCTACACATCAGAACTTGTCGTCATGTTCTGGGTCCTTGTAAATCGTCTAGTGTATTCTGATTCCTGACCTAGTATGAAGAAGGTCAATAACATCTTTCCCCTTGATAAAATTCTCCAAACATTCTTTTTGTTCCGACTTTAAATCCTCGATCTCAGGAATCGTTGCCAACACAGAATGTCTGTCTTCGTCTACATCCATCTCGACCTCTTTGTTTACTGTTGTGCTGCACCACAAAAGGGACCCAGACAGGAGCTTGAGTTTGACGTCATGGCTTCACAGCTCTTCTCTGATTGGCCGGTGCATGGTCTATAACTTCCAGGGTTCTTGTAAACCGTCTAGTGTATTCCGATTCCTGACCTAGTCACTGGAGAGAAATGAAAATTGAGCGGAGGCACTAGGTGGCACCAGCCTGGTTATGTTGTTATGCCTGAAACACAATACAGTATAAAACCTATAAAGCCAGACAAGCAGCATTTTGTTGTGACATCAGTAAAGCTAACACACACTACCTGATTACTGGACACCTTTTTTTTTTAATGTATTCTTTTGGGCAAGTAGAGATCTACATTCTTATACAATGGAACATACAACATAAATGGAATCATAATAGAAATGAAAATAACCACAACTAAAAATTTGCCCAAAAAGAAGTGGGAAGAAGAAAACTTATTTAATCCACACCCACATAAACTGCTGACTGTATTCACGCTTACGTCAAAAAGCAGGAAGACATTTGGAAACATGTGTGGACAACTTCCAGTGTAGTTCCCGACACTGGGCTCACCGACCGACTGTGATCAAACCCACTGCAGTAAATGTGATGTAAAATGACGACTGTATACGTATGTGCTGTTTGGAATCATCTTGAATTCGGCACCTCATCTCTCCTAATCGCTTGTACCCAGTGCGTTCGGAGTTGTGCATCAGTGGAGAAATGATGAAAACTGATGTATGGTTGTAACTGTTGATTAGAACACTACAATGACTATGGAAATTAAGAAAACTGGAACATTTTCCCATTTTTTACTACCGCTAGACTTACTTTACTAGACTTTACTACCAAAAACAGAACCCGACGAAAGTTGTCATCACATGTTTTCAAATGTCTTTATGGGCTGCGAGTCTATTAGATGAAGGAAGAGTGTATATTTTGACCTTGATACGTTGGACAAACGCAGGCACATGACATTAAATGAAACTTTTTGTAAAATTAAAAGAATGTGGAAATAAATTAATGAATAAATGGAATACGTTTACCCATAAAAAAATTATTCTCTGCATTTGACCCATTATTTATTGTCAATCTGCAAACCTGTTACCATTTATTAATCTCTGTTTTTTTTTTTTTTTTTTCCAAAGATCCAACAATTTCTAACATAAAGCAGACTGAGTGGTCCAGTTGTGGATTAGAGCACTGTGTCCATTAGTGATCTTTTTCAAAACCCCTGCAGAGCCTGAATATTTTGTCAAACTGCCACGGCGTGTCTCCAGAGAGGGACCTGAAGCGATTAATCCGAAGCTGGCCGCGGGACGCCCGGTCGGAAGGCGTCGGAGTGTCCAGCTGGAACTGCCAGATGTGTCAAAGGATCCCCGCTCCCACCTGCTCACTGCTGTTCACATTCACGAGCGGGGCCTTGGACCGCTGATAACAGTGCAGGAGATGTGATTGACTGCTGTTGGCACAATAGCTGCCAGTGGTGCGGCTGAGGCTGACAAACGCAGGGAGCAGGGAAATCACCTCGCTCCCTCTCCCAGCAGGCTTTGCACCACACTGTACAAAACATGTCTGTAATGATGAGGAATACTGCTGGATTTGGATCGCTGTGATTGAGTACAAAAGGCTGGGCATGTTTTGTGCCTGAGTCAAAGATATGGTAGAAAAAGAGGTGCAGTGTAATTGTGTTTCTTAATATTCAGCATACTGTACATCTAATATTTATAATTGATGTGTCTGTTAGAATCTCCTGACCTGGCTCTTGCAAATCTCAGATGGGAAATAATCTGTATTTCCACAAAAATAGAAGTATATCTGTTCGCGTTACCATGTTTGTTTCGGTGTGGGCGCTGGCTTCTGCACAAAGCACAGTGCTCCCATGTGGTCAGTCTCTGCACCACTGGGACCAACACGACCTATCACATGCAAGTGCTTCAGTTGGAGCAGAATAAGGTGGATTCTCAAGAGTTTGTAGGGTGACTGTCCATCCTCAGAGCCGCCTAGACTCCCTGTACTCAAGACAGTTACAGAGGATGTCCCAGAGTATTTTAAAAGACGTGCAACATTCACAAAATTTAGAGTTTCAGCTGCTTCACTCTGGTCAGAGGCTTTTAGTCCCAAGATCTAGAACAGGGGTCTCCATCCTTTACAAAATGAAAATGCCAGAGTTACTAGTTTTAGGGGTCACAAGAAATGGAGGATATTTAAGTGTCACAGTGAGTCTTAAATGAGGTTCAGTTAGATACATAAACCTTTATCCATTTATTAATGTACATAGTTAGGCATCAATATAATGCAAGTACAATGGTAATAGGTGCTTAGTTAATCCAATTTTATGTATTCAGGACAATACATGTAATTCAGAAATCCTTTGGCGAGCTACTTGGAAGGAGGTGGAGAGCTACTGGAAGCTCCCGAGCTACAGGTTGGAGACATCTGATCTAGAACGAATCATTATAAAAAGGAGCTTCGTTCCAGCTGCTGTCATACTTATGAATAAATTGTAATCTATTCATCGATAAATTTTAGTACGTTTGTCGTGTGTTTTTATATATTTAATATTTATTGTGATCTTAGCCAAGCGTGATGGATGACTTTAACTAATTGTTTATGGAACAAAGCCGTTCTGCACAGGAGCACTGTAACACTTTATTTTGTAATTGTGTTTTTATACGTGTTTATTGTTCATAATGTGGATGAATGAAATGTGAAATGTGGGACCTGCCTCTCAAATCTGCAAAACTAATTTACCTATGGGTACGAATAAAACAACCTAACTTAATCTAACTGACATAAAATAGTAAGAATTAATCTTGCTGAAAAGGCTGAGTCTCCTGCTCTGGTCAAAAACTTTGCTCGGGATTAAAGGTGTTTGCTTCTCTCCACGAAAATGCTTTGCCTGGAATATTCCGTTAAACTTATTGTGCTTATCTTTACATCACCTGAGCTGTAACTGTGCCTGGTGATGAGACCTTCTTGTCTCTGTGGAGGTGAATATGTTTAAGGCTACGTCCACACGACAACACTCCTGGATTTTTTTCTTTGTGGGTTGAATAAATGCGCGTCCACACACGTGCCAGATCAACAAATATTCACATCCACACAACGGAGCACTGAGTGAAAACGATGTAATACATATGCTACACCTGTATGTGGCGCTGTAAACAATGATAATAATATTTATAAATGCAGATCTCATCACAGTTTTTTAAACTTTAAAGTAATTTAACCTATTTTAGATGTATCCCAGAAATATAGCCGTTTTGTTTTGCAAAAGTTAAACATAAATCAAAGAAAGAATCCATTTATTCCATTGAGTCATGTCCTTTAGTCTGACAGAAGCTGAACCACATCAGCGCACAATAGCGAGCTGTTTTTTTGAGCTCTTAGTTTATTAAAATTTGCCTTGCGGTTTTAAGTTTCTTTACTGTAAAACATAAACATAAATGTACAAAGCTGTGTGGATAGGGACGGCTTGCAGACACAGAAACAACATGTCTGGACGCAGATCGTTTCTGATACGGTGATACGATGATAGGCGGATTCGTCTGTGGTGCGTGTTGTTAGCATTAGCAGCGTGTCTCGGTTGCTGGGTGATGGGAGCAGCTCCGTAGGCTACACCTGTCCCATTTCGGTAACGCTCTTGCGGTCTGTGGAGGCCAGTTCGAGGGCTACGGACTTCGCTGTATCGGAGGACCCTGGCAATGACGGGATCCTGACGTCATGGTTTTCCAAAAGCTGCGGTTTGTTTGTCCACACGAAAACGCGACGCCGGCATTCTCCGATTTCTCCACTCTGGAACCCGTTTTCAAAAAACTCAGTTTTCGCCCACCTGAAACGCCAGCTCTGTGTGGATGAACAGCCAAAATGAATAAAAACTTCCCCATTTTGACCAAAAAACATTGTGTGGACGGTCCCCTAAATCCATACTCTGGAGTACCATATGAGGAAAAAGAAAACATGACAAGACCAGACCAGAAAAAGTTACATAGTGCCTTTAAAGAAACGACCCTAATTATGTCCAACTTAAAAACAATAAAAGCCGGTCCAAACTCCTTCCGTACCTTCTTATTGTGTTAAACCATGTGTGCAACCATCGTAAAACGCAGGCTTGGGAAAAGTAGTACACTATAACCATTTATTCTTACTGCCAAACCCTATAAAAACCACCGCTCCCAATACTTTATGACCTCTTTACATATTTTTACAGTGCATGTCGGCCTGAGTCTGAATCTGCACTGCTCCCTCCATCACTGACACTGATAAAGCAGAGGTGCTCCGCCAGAGTGCCGTGTGCAAATGAGCAGATGAGAGGGGGGTTATTACAGACATCAGTTGTGCCGCTCCAGAGACAGGCCCATCTCTCTGCGCGTACAGCCTCCCCTCGGAAAGTACTGTGTGGGCAAAGTACACGGTTTGTTTTATTATCTGTGCAACTCAACACCCTGTGATACTGCTTATGGACTTTTGTGGGAAGTTGCATTTTTTTTTGTGTGAAATCATCTTAAATGCCATTTGAAATAACGTTCGCTCTCTGGGTTATCGCAGCGAAAGATCTGCTTAGTCTTATGGACCGCGTGAGTCGTGGTAAATACGCTGCCTGTGCATGTTTTTGCTTTGTCTAAAATGTTCCATATTGCTCCCATCTATCCGCGTATCATGAAGACAAACAGGTTCACAACCCAAGACTATAAGAGGGAGGTGTACTAACATTGTCAATAAGTTTCGGGAGCTAGTTGTGAGACACGTTCAGAACGTCTCATATCAGCTGGTGTTACTTCCTGTAGGCGTGGTAAGAATGACGGACCCGGTGGCTTGGACTGACCACGCCTCCCGTCGTCCGGTGGTCTCTGGAGGAATGTGTCCAGGGTGCAGTCGCAGAACATAATGAAGTAAAATTTTTATTTATGGAACTGCCTGCCAGAGGACCTCAGGGCTGCAGAGAATGTTCTTGTTTTTAAGAGCAGGCTCAAGACCCATCAGCTTTTGAATGAAATCTTATACTTTTACTTGTTTTTATTGTACACATTCTATTATATTTATTTTAGGCATATTTTTTAGGATTTCCAGTATTTCCTCTGTAGGAGCCCTCTGCATTGGGAGTGGAGGTCGGCTGTGGCTGCTGGGTCTGTCGTGTGGAGGGGTGGTGCTTGGGCCTCAGGTGCCCGGGCTTCATCTCTCCCCTGGGCCCTGTGGTGGTTCCTGGTGGCGATGGACGTCTCTCTGCCCCCGATGGTGCTTTCTCAACTGGTTCGCCTGTATTCAGCCTCACATTTTACTATGTCCGGTTATGTATTTTAGCATGTTAGTGTTTGTGTGTGTGAATGTGTGTGCATGTTTGTGCGTATGTGAGTGTGTCTGGGTTGTTTGATTGTGTGGGGTTGGGGGTGGGGGGGTTTGGGATTGGTGGGTGGGTGGTTGGAAATGTGGGACTGTTTTTAATCACTGTAAAGCACTTTGTGTTGCATTTTGTATGAAAAGTTTAGATTTGATTTGAAATTTGTAAAATACTGTACTTAAGTAAAATAAATAGGCATCTGTATTTCACTCAAGTAGATTTTAAAGTCTCTGAGCTCCTCCACCACCACGTGCCCAACTGTGCCCTCCGATCAGTTGACGCCAACCTCCTGTGGCAGTAGTTCTGTTCTGTAGATCCGCTCTATGCTGTAGACCTGCTTTGTGCCAACACTGTAACACAAATTTAGACTCGTATTTGCTTCACGTTTCGGTCTTTCTCTTCTAATCAGCCGCACTGTGGGAGGGGCTTGTGTTCGCTGTACGCAGGAAGGAGCGAGAGCGTGAAAAGGCGATGGGGCGGCGTGCTGACGTGAGGCAGATGGACAGGTAGGATGTTTAGGAAGTTGAACCTGCCCTGTGACGCACGCTGGTACACGAGGGCACACGCTGTCGCAGACGAGCCGTGCATAGGGAGCGTGTGTGTTTGTGATGCGCCGTAGAGTCTCCGCGGGTTTTAAATGAGCGCACAGGCTGCACTGAGACGCCCCACACGCTCCTGCACCCGGTACAAGTTTATTGCCAACAGCAGCGGCCGTAATGAAATATGATCGCACTTGTTGAATGTCAGACCTTGAGTGAGAGACAAGACTGAGTCTAAACGCGATTGAGTCCGAGACGAGTTCTAAGACACGACGATCTAGCCATACGACTTTGGCGATCGACTGGTAGATCATGATCGACGTATTGGGAACCCCTGATGTAAAGTGTCTTTGAGTATCTTGAAAAGTGCTTGTATTATTATTATTATTGTTGTTGTTGTTGTTGTTGTTGAAATTTTTCTAAGTATTTTATTATTATTATCATTATCATTATTATTATTATTGAGACCTGCTGAAAAGGCGGGTACAGGTGATGGTGTCAGTGTTTCACTTTATGATTTCTCCTTGATCCAGCATTTGGGCTGGTTGTTTTCCGACTCCTCCCATGCAGTTGTTTCTTCTGTAGTGAGCTGACATTGAATTTCCTTCTGGATAAATAAAGTGTCTCTCTGTCTGTCTGTGTATCTTCTATCTTATTCTTTAACCTAAGGCTGTGTTACTGGGGTCAGGGAAAATAACCTAAACTAAGAAACAAAATAACAGGATTAACGCAAAATGAGTTTGGAGGCACATTTTTGGTACGCAAAAACCCCGGAAGTGCAAGTTCGGGCCCCAGCCAATCAGCGAAGAGCCGTATATTCAGTGTTGTCAACGATTCCCGAGATCGAGGATTTAAAGCCGGAATAAAGAATGTTTGGTGAATTACATCAAGGGGAAAGACGTTATTGTCCTTCTTCCTACGGGATTTTCGGAAAAGCTTAATATACCAGTTAGACCGCATTACATACGTCACAACCAAATAGCAGCGATTAGTGAAATAATAAAAAGTACCCGCCTACCGTCAAGCGAACGAATTCCAACACTGCGAGGTCAGACAGTTTTTACAAAGTGAAATGAAGTGAAACCAGCTGATAAATCAGGCTAAATGATGGAAGCCGAGGGTCCGAAATGAGGACAAAATGTCAAAAATGAGGACGCATAACAGAGGTCCAGACAGTAGGGCCAAAATCCGGACAAATGACCACTCTAGCTGTGAATCTAAAAAGAAGCCAAAAAGGATCTTGGCTGGAGCTTATATCGTGCGTGTTTTAGACTAAAAAATGTGTTGTGATTAACCTCTAGAGTTACAACATTGATAGACTATTACACAACAGTGTCAAATTCGTTATATAACTTCATATAATTTTGTTCTTCTTCACTTCTTTTCCCCTCAACATATATTAGACTAATGTAACTATCTGTTGTCGTACAATAATTCACAGTGAGGCATTGGCAGGCATTCTGACATGACGGGAGAAAATGTCAGAAGATTTATCTGGCGCTCCCATTTTCTTGCCTCAGTTTGGTTAATTGCCTTGAAAGAAGCTAATCTGTGAGTGCCCACTGCTTTAGTCCATTTGTATTATGTTTTAATTGACTGTACAGCCGTCAGGTGGCAGCCATTATGAAGAGTGGGCGCAGAAAACACCACATTACGCTGCATTAAAGTCAATTAATTGGAAAAGTCCTCAGCAAGGGACTGCACTCCTTCAATGCCACTGGTCTCTCCCTGTAATTATTTTTACGCTCCGGCCGTATCTCCGCTGAGTAAATGGGGAAAGCAGCCAGACAGTTTCATCTTTGGAGAAACTTCGATTAATAATGGCTTTTGTTCATGTTGGTACTCAAAGACGGCGCATGCTGCTATGTTAAAATCTACACGAAAATAACTGGAAAATGTACTCTTTGTACTCGCAGAACATGGAGGATTCAAAGGTGCATTGTGTAACTTTTCTAGCGAAGGATACATCAATTTCTTTTCTCGATTAAGATGTTATTGCTTTGTCTGGAATGTTTCACAGCGTGGTATTAAAGGGACAGTCTAGAAGTTTGGACATAGAACCTCATTTCCTACTGAGCCAGAGTGTTGGAGACGTGTGGAGACACTTTTTTAAATATTCCATCCAGTCCTTGTATTTGCAGAGGTCGCTGGTGCTAGGCTAGTGCATGTCAATGGCCATAGTTATCCTGCCACTAAAAACAGTCTTACCCACTCCACAAAACACCCGAAGCAAAACAATTATAAAGGTAGACTCGATGTAAGTTAGTCGATGTAAATGTCTGTGTTGATAGAATAATTTTACAAGTGAATCCAACCTTGCATTTGAAGGATTTATGTCTGAGCAGCAGCAGTGAGTTGTACTTCCTGATAGAAAGCTCGGCAGCGGCGGACTGATATCACCTAACACCTATCTTACCTCCAAAGTAAAATTCTGCTGCTGCTGTGAAAATTCATGCAATGCAAGGGTAGTTTAATTTCAAACATTATTCCATCAACACAGACATTCACATTGATAGTCTGGTGTAATAATTGTTTTGCCTGGGTGTTTTGTGGAATGGGTAAGACTGTTTTTAGTGGCAGGATAACTCTGCGTTCGATTATACTTTCGAATCGGTTTTCAGAGGAAGTTGCCTAGTGACATGCCCCTTTTCCTGGGACGGCGCGACTTGGACCTCGGTGACGGAAAAAGTAGACCGAGCAAGGATTCTGAGTCAGATTCCAAGATTACACTGTGATGTGTAAATATGAAGTGTTTTCATTGTGTTTGGACACTTTGGTTGTTTAAATGACAATTTCAGTCACTCGTATCAGTGCCGTACCTCACCTCGTCCATATCACTGCCTGTGGGTTTGGTAGTCAGTGTTGTGGTAAGGCCAATATTGGATAAATACTTGATTTAACAGGCCTTAACATCCCTAAGGTTGTAACGGAAGAGAAATCATAACATAAAATTAAGTGCAAACTTCAAAAATGTAATTAATTAAAGTGGCAGCTTTTTCTTAAGACGAAGGAATAGTCATAATCATAATCCATGAAGTCCGGCACGTGAAACATCCTCAGACCTCGGACCTTCATCCGAGGTCCAAATGGGAGTTGGAAGATAATCGAATGCAGGATAACTATGGCCATTGACATGCACTAGTCTAGCACCAGTGACCTCTGCAAATACAAGGACTTGATGGAATATTAAAAAAAAAAAGTGTCTCTACACGTCTCCAACACTTTGGTTCACTAGGAAATGAGGTCCTATGTCCAAAACTCCAGACTGTCCCTTTTAAAACTTCCTATCTTCATGGAGCCCAAAGCAGACCAAGTTAGAGGTCAGATCTGTGGAGAGGCAACTCTGCTTACAATCAGAATGACTATTTTTCTAGGTATTTGTGAGCCTTAATTTTAAATTTAAGGTAAAGCTGTTTAATGTCGTACTGAGGAACATTCCTGGCAAGAGTAATGACATATCTGTAGAAACAAGCAGGTGACGGATAGCCAGGCTGGCACCACCTAGTGCCTCTGCTCAATTTCATTTCTCTCCAGCGACTACGTCAGGAATCGGAATACACTAGACGGTTTGCAAGAACCCTGGAAGTGCGAGTTCAGACAGCAGCCAATCAGCAAAAAGCTATACATTCTGTGTTGGCAACGATTCTCGAGACTGAGGATTTAAAGCTGGAACAAAGAGAATGTTTGGTGAATTTTATCAAGGGGAAAGATGTTACTTCTTCCTATAGCATTTGGGTAAAAGCTTAATATACCATTTAGCTCTGTTAGCGGCACATTACATATGTCACGACCAAATAGCATTGGTTGAATAAAATAAAAAAGTACCCTTCTACCATCAAGAGAACGGATCCTAATGCTGTGAGATCAGACAGTTTCCACGAAGTGAAACTGGCTGATGAATGTGGCTAGGTGATGGACTCCCAACTAAAACTGCATAGTGCCCCTTTAACAATATTAATTTGTTTATTTTTGAGTCCACTGTATGGTAAAGACATGGTGAATATGAGCTGTCACCAATAATTAAACTATATTAAACAAAATGTGTTTGCAACGCGTGACACTGCAATTAACCCATGTGCGAGAAAATTATTGCTACCATTTAATCTAAATATCTTATTTACTTTGTGCAGTGAAGCCTTTATATTAAGGACATGAGATAATCTAGTAATTCACACACCAAGGTCTTTATCCACACAAAGTTGATTAAAAACGGGATATTATCAACTTTGTGAGAGCTTTCTACATCGTCAAAAACACACCTGAAGATTTCTTTATTGGAATCTTTCACAAACACGATTCTAACCTACTTTATGGTCAACACCCACAAGCCTACGTCACTCATGCTCCCGAACAGGAATTTCCATGAATATACAAAAGCATGATACTAAACAATAGTCTACAACTTCACAAACCTGATGCGATGTGCAGTAGTTTGATTGGGTTGTGATAGCTGTTACGACCCAGCTCAACTGTGGTAAGGGACGCAACAAAAAACTAGATGTAAAATGGTTAAATAAAGTGATAATTTAATGAACAGTAATGTAAAAAGGTAAATTTAACAAAGGAAATCGAAAAGATATACACAAAATAACCTAAACTAAGAAACAAAACAAAAAAACAGGATTCACAAATACCGAGTATTATGTCAAGAACGAGTCACGTAAGTCTATCAAAAACAAGACCTAACACACAATAAAACCACAAATGTCCCTAAACAAAAGTCACATAAACCTACAAACAGAATCGAGTGGCAACTAAAAAGACTCAAGGGGGAACTCAGAGCGTTAACAAACAAAAGTGATTTTTTTAATGTAAGTATGTTGATTGTTAGCCAGGCTGGTGCCACCTAGTGCCTCCGCTCAATTTCATTTCTCTCCAGCGACTAGGTCAGGAATCGGAATACACTAGACAGTTTACAAGGACCCCAGAAGTTGTAGACAGCGCACCGGCCAATCAGAGAAGAGCTGTGAAGCTGGCAATTACTTGGAAACCACTGAGCATCACATATGTCACGACCAAATAGCAGCGATTGGTTAAATAAAAAAGTACCTGCCTTCCGTCGAGTGAACGAATCCTAATGCTGCGAGGTCAACCGGCTGATGAGTCAGGTTAGTTGATTGTGACACATATAGCATTTTCAAAACAATAAATGGTAACATGGTGATCTAAATATGTTATGTGTTAGAACTTAATATCAGTCAATCAACAACTTTATTAATCCCAAAAGACAATTCAGTTCGCACATCGCTGGTCATGCACAATCCATAAATAAAACAACATTAAAAATCGAATACATACACATACTCATACTCAAATCTCATCAGGGAACACAATAGCAAATTTACTTTCCATTTAAAAGCTTTATGGCAGAAGGAATAAAAGATTTAGCGTCGTGGTTGGTCTTTTGTTGTGGGGTGACATATCACATTTGCACCAACTGTGAGAGCACTACATGGTTAGGCTGGCTCAGTATGGCCTTAGTCTTTTGGAGCACCCTATGTCTCCACACAGACGCCAAATCCTCCATCTGAACACCAATGATTTTGCCACACACTTTTACTGTCTGGTTCAGACTGGTCTTATTTTTCACAGACAAACACATAAAACCAGCAAATAATAATACCCCATAGATGTTTAATACCCCCTCTTTAAGTGGAGATTTAAAGGTGCTCTATGTCACTTTACAATTGGGTGTTTGCTTGTCATTCGCTTTGGAAATGTCATTGCTCTGCCTCAAATGTCCCACAGTACGACATTAAACAGCTCTACTTTACATTTAGTCCATTACAGGTGGTTTCATAACTCAAAAATGCCTTTAAAACAAGAGTGTAGGTTTGGTTTCAGCTTTGGCATATGTTTTATGAATTGTTTCCAAAAACACACAGAGTCTGGGCAGATCCAAAATAAGTGAGAGTTGGTTTCATTTTTCAGTTTGCAAAATGTTCAGTTTGTGTCCATTGCTCTTCTGAGATCATTTTTTAGCGGATAACAGCGATGTAGAAGTTTGTCGCAGATTTCCCTTTGCTTGTTGGTGATGAGATATTTGTGAGGTCATGTCCGTACATTTTTGCATGGAATATTGTCAGTAGAGTCGGGGCGCGAGTAATTCTCCGTTTGCGAGCTGCACTTGTGGTGATAGTTGCTCTTTTTCCACGGTGACTCATTATAAGGCAAGTTTAACTGAAGATGAAGCCAAGTAAGTTATTTCTGATAAGTTTTTTAGAGTTTGGTGTGCGGCGTTTTCACTCACGTCTGCTCAAGCCGACATCTTCAGGTGCTGGTCCTGTCCTGCCACTTCCTCAGTTTAGGCTCCTGGCTCCACTAGTGACATCACTCTGTTGCAGGACTAACCCTGTCGTCATATCATTGAACACATCTCAGAACGTCTAATCAACAAAATGTGAACTAAAACATGTTCAATTAATACTATTGAGTTTGGAAAAATAGCATAATAACTGTATATTTTTGTAACGATATGCAAGTCTCACAATACGATATTGTCACGGTATGAACCTCACGGTACGATATTTATTGCGATATCGTGGGAAAACTCACGATACGGTGTGGAGGCTCACGATTAGGGATGTAACAATATCCAAATCTCATGGTACAATATTTTCACGATATACATCTCATGGTATGATATTTATTGTGATATTTTGTGGAGGCTAATATGTTACTTTTTCCTCTTAAAATGCCTTGACAAGACTTAATGCAAAGAACTAAGACTTAAAAGTGCTTAGAACTGTTAGGATCACGGTCTATAGTTCCCTCTATTGCTGCACCATAACTCTTAATTTAAGCAAAGAGACTTGTAATTTGAAACATTGTGATGGTCCACGATATTATTGTGAGAACTTCGACGATAAGATATCACGATATTTCGGTTATTGTTACATCCCTAATTTTATTTTAATAAAATAAAATGGCAAATATTAGTAGGGACTATTTTGTCTTCCGCAAATATTGGTTGTGACATGTCCCCACCGTCCCTGTGCAAACCTAGGCCTTTACTTCAAAAACATTCATTCTGACTGTGAGCGGGGTTGCTTCTTCACAGATCTGACCTGTAACTTGAAACATTCCAGACAAGTCAATAATGTCTACATGAAGAAAAGCATTTGACAGACTCTCCACCAGAAAAGTTACACAATGCACCTTGAAGATGAAGGGCAAAATATCGTACGGTGGTGTTTTATTTCATTTTTTTACAATTTACATGTAGTGATCAGCCAAATTTCACATGTAAAGCATCTAGTGCTGTCATGCGATTAAAAAAATTGAGATTAATTAATTATGATCTGTAATTAATTAATCTAATTAATCTCATTTTAATCTCACCTAAAAAATGCTGAGAAAAGCTTCAATTTGAGGTATTTTCATTTAAATTCATTATTACATTATTGTGGCAGATCAAAAGACTGATATAGATTAAAAAAGTGACTTTATAAAGTCATTTATTGTTTAACAAATCTCTCCAATTTGGCTGTTGAGCCCAAGTCTCCATGAATTAGAAACTGTTTGCTGTAAAGTAGCAAAGACGAGGAAATCTGAACATAATAACTTTTGTCGACTTAAAGACAATAAAAAGTCCAGTCTTTCCTTAACCATATTAAAAATATTATTGATAGAGAAATGCTTTATATATATGAGATCACTGGTTTTAGTCCTGGTTTAGACCTGGTTTAGAGTCCTGGTTTTAGTTCTGGTTTTAGTCCTGGTTTAGGGTTTTAGTCCTGGTTTTAGTCCTGGTTTTGGTGTTAGTTCTGGTTTAGAGGCACAGGAGGAAGCGCGGTTTACGCCGCGTACGCGAGAAAACACGATCCACACGCGGCTCACGGGAGCACGTCGGTGTCCGCGCAGTAACTACGGAAGGAAACGTGGTCCGCGCGTTCTCAGGTTAATGACGATGATGAAGGTGTGTGTGTGTTTGTGTGTGTGTTATGTGGCAGGTCACTATAGGACAGTAGTGCAGACATCATGAGTCTATGCAGGTTGTTTTCCCCAGTGACATTTAAGTTGTAGGCGATATTATATTTGTTATTTTCTTTTATATTTCACGTCGGGAGAAGAATTTCCAAGACACGAATGTGTTTTTCCCTGTGCACTGCTGCTCTGTTCTACTGGCTCTTCGACCTCGTCCATTGTGCCTGACGCCGCCAACGTTAACGTGACGTTCACATCGCTCTTACTGCGCGCGTTTTGTGTGGGTTTCCGGCAATGAGTGGAATTACCGAAATAAAAAAAAATTATAAATGTGTTTTTTGTGTGTGTGTGTTATTGTCCCAACAACACATAAAAACAGGTTTTAAGCAACTTAAAGAGATTAAAAATGAGATTAACGCGATTAAAAAACATAACGCGCTAAATATGACTGTAATTAATTAATCGCAATTAACGCGATAATTTGACACCCCTAAAAGCATCAGAATATTTCAGTCTGCATTTCCAAAACACATCCTGTCAAAGTGTGATGAGTGATTTGTGTTTTGAGATGAAACACTGCGATGTCTTTATGAAGCAGACTGCAGACTGAAGGGCCTGTGTATATAAGACTCAGCGATATCGACGCCGGTCCTTCTGAATTATGGACTCATGTAAATATGTCCACAGTGGCGCACGTTTGATGGCCACATTAAAGCTGCTCTATGAAAATGAAAACCACCCATCATCTTTAAGGCCCAGCGCTAAAACTCAGATTTCCTTTGAATAAGTAAGTGTGTGGGCGAAAGGATTTGAATTATAATCTCTTTGGCATTAGGTTAGGCTTAATACAGTTGTGGTGAAGTATTATCTGGAGTTTAAAGGACACATATTATGCATTATCTGTAC
This sequence comes from Boleophthalmus pectinirostris, assembly GCF_026225935.1. Lineage (NCBI taxonomy): Eukaryota > Metazoa > Chordata > Actinopteri > Gobiiformes > Gobiidae > Boleophthalmus > Boleophthalmus pectinirostris. The sequence goes on along the minus strand of NW_026571447.1, from coordinate 33,508,863 downwards.
TGTTATCTTCCTTTAAACATGCTCTGGAGTACCTTTGGCATTTTACGTAACGCCATTTGACGTAGAATAAATATAATAAGAATGAGTCTGGTGATGATTTATGGACTCAAAAATAACACAGGAGATATTTGGTTTTACTTGTGACATAACAATCCAGGTAATATTGAAACCGAGTGATTTCTGAGGCTCAAAATGAACTCATAAGCTGTGTTTATGAAGCAAACATGAATGAATCAAAATACAACTCCAGATATGGTTTTAAGTAATGAAAGGAGTAATATTTATTTATAAAGCAGCTTGCGTTACAAATAAAAAAATATTCAGAATTATCAAAAAAGATAAAATGCAGAAACTTTATGATGGGGAACAACATTATATCATGGTTCGCAGCTTTGTTTCTGTGCATTTTTATACTGAAATGACAAATAACTTCTGATTCTGAAAAAAAGACGAAAAAGACTAGTTTGCACATGGGTCATTTAATGTTCATATTTTTGTCTCATTGTTTTTGTCTCGTTGTTTCCCACTTTGTTTTCCATGGACTGTATACTTTTACTACATCTGCTTTTGTACTGAATCATAGTGGCTGTGAAACCCAATTTTGCTTTTAATAAAAAAAAAAAAATGTAATCTAGTGTTATAATCCTGAACACTTTTTTTTTACATCCCAGATTTGACAGTTTTTTGTTTTTTCATGACGGAGCTACATGGGCAAGGTAGCAGATGAAGTGTCTTGTCAAGTTACACGATTAAACTGCACGGCTGGGCAGTCTCTGAACCAGCCGGTGGTGGAAGAAGTACTGCATTTTGATACTTAAGCAAAAGTACAGATACCAGAGCAAAACAATACTCAAGTAAAAGTGACACATGAAAAAAGTAAAGTATATGTTTAAAAATGTACTTAAAGAGTAAAAGTAGAGATTTGTGCGAAATTTTGAAACAACTGAACTGATTTTTTTTGTTTTGTTTGTTTTTTTCTTTTTTTGTAGCTGTCTTCATTAGTATATTTTAATTTGCTTAAACTATGAATGATTGAATGAATGTTTATTTAGACAGTAATGCATAGAACATGAATAAAAAACATAGGTAACACTTTATAATAACTACACCTTATTTTGCCTTAATAAAGCATGAACAAAGACTTAATTAATAATGATTCACGCTTAGTAACTCCTTAATTACTACCTGAATTAGCACTTAACTTGAACTTAATTCGCCTGTGCTGTAAATAGTAACTCAATACTTCTTAATTACTCATGAACTAACCATTTGCATGTTTACAAATGCATATTTAAGTTCACATTTGTGCATTTATTAATCATTAGTAAGCTATGAGAGAATGATTTACTAATAATACAATGATAATTCCGGCAGCTGTTATCTGTTAGTTAAGTCTTTCTGAGAGCTTTTCTAAAGTGAAGACTAATTATGCTTTATTAAACATTTGTTAAGGTTGGTCAAATTCCAGAGAAACAATAATGCATTATTAGTAAATCATTCTCTCATGGTTTACTAATCATTAATAAATGCTCAAATTTGTACTTAAATATACATTTACAAATGCACACACAAATGGTTAGTTCATGAGTAATTAAGTAAGAAATACTTATGAGTAACTATTTACAGCACAGGCGAAGTAAGTGCAAGTTAAATGATAATTCAGGTAGTAATTAAGTAGTTACTAAGTGTGAATCATTATTAATTAAGTCTTTGTTCATGCTTTATTAAGGCTAAATAAGGTGTAGTTATTATAAGTGTTACCAAAACAAATAAAAATACATAGATATAATATTATTTTTTCTTTTCTATAATAATAAACCAAAATAAATGTCACACAGATTTTACTTGTGTCGAAAAAAGGAGTATGAACATTTTAAAAATAAAGTCTGAGCCTTTTCAGCAGGGCTCAGACAATTTAAAAAAAGTAGTTTTACTTTTCGGTCCAGAATAGAACAGAATATAGAATATCTTTCTACAATTTAGTAATGTAGAAAGTACAAATTCCTCTCTGAAATGTAGTGAAGTACAAGCAAAAAGTATCCATTTTAAACAGATACCATTTTTCTTCATTACATTCCACCACTGGAACCAGCAACCTTGTCATGTGTGGGTGAACGCTTAACACACTGCTACATTATTTCTCTCTTATTTGCCTACTTGCCCACACCACTTTTCAACAATATAATTTCAGGGAGACCTACACAAAACACACAAAAGCTTTCAGAAACACCATCATTATCTGAGCTGAAAAAAGGACCTCCAAACATTGCAGTAACTCGCGTGTGCTCGTACTTGTTCTTCAAATGAAACAATTTGCCTGAAAATGACTGAAAGCTTTGTGCTCCGACAATAGAACCGAGCTCTAAATCATGTTTTTCTCTTCTGGCCAAACATAAAAGCACAAACTAGCATCCTTTGTAAAGAGAATGTGCATTAGCCGAGGCAGCTCACAAATTGCTAATTACAACATTTCAGTGGAGCTGGTCTTAAGTATGGCAATTACGATTATATTATGTCATGGGAAAGAAAATTAGGGCAGTAATGTGTGTGAAGTGTGTACACTTTTGTCCAGAGCTGTATTATCGGACAGCTGTAGAAATAATGTGGTGCTGTACTAATTACAATTACCAGTTTGTGTTCTATGCCCAAGTGTGGCAGATTTTTATGATTCTCTAATTTTGACTTAATTTGGTGGGATTGTTACTTGTTACTAATGTAAATACAATATAAATAATAGTTTGGTAGTTGGAAAATATATGGAAAATTACAGAAAGTTGAGAGTTCAGTGGGTTCTAGGGAGAATTCTATCCAAAAATGTGACACACATTTTGACTTTTTTTTTTTTTTTTTTCTGATACTTTAAAGGGACAGTTCAGAATTTTGGACATAGAACCTCATTTCCTAGTGAGCCAGAGTGTTTGAGACGTGTGGAGACACTTTTTAAAAATATTCCATCTAGTGCTGTCAAGCGATAAAAAAAATTGAGAGATTAGTTCATTATGATCTGTAATTAATTAATCTAATTAATCTCTTTTTAATCTCACCCAAAAATTGCTGAGAAAAGCCTTCAACTTGAGGTAATTTCATTTGAATTCATTATTACATTATTTTCATACTATTATTAACGCTTTTACATAAGTATCATCATTATTACTATTACTAATCTGCATAAATAAACTCAACTTTACAACATATAAAACATCACCACTCTAGAGCCACATCAGCCTGTTTGACGTTATAATGTGTTTAATGCAGCTTTGCGCAAGTCTCACAGAAACAAAACTTAAAACTGCATGGCTAATTTTCATAAACTAAGCGGAGAAAAAAAAAATGCTCTTGTGCGCTGATGCGGTTCAGCTTCTACTAAAGGACACAACTCAGTGGAATATGATGGGATGTTGATGGTGAAGGTGAGTCTGTTCTGTGTCTGTGTCGCGGTGTTTTCAGAGATAAGACGTGTGAAAATTAGGCTACAATTCTTTGCGGGAGCGAGCGGAGCAGGACTGCACAGTGCGGGACTGTGTTCCAACAACACATAAAAACAGATTTTATAATAAGGCAACTACATACAGAAACAGTAAAGTTAGAGATTAAAAAATAAGATTAACACGATTAAAAACATAACGCTCTAAATATGACTGTAATTAATTAATTGCAATTAACGCGATAATTTGACACCCCTAATTCCATCCAGTCCTTGTATTTGCAGAGGTCGCTGGTGCTAGGCTAGTGCATGTCTATGGCCATAGTTATCCTGCCACTAAAAACAGTCTTACCCACTCCACAAAACACCCGAAGCAAATCTGTTAGAGTAATTTTAAAAGTAAAACCAACCTTGCATTTGAAGGATTTATGTCTGAGCAGCAGCAGCGAGTTGTACTTCCTGATAGAAAGCTCGGCAGCGGCGGACTGATATATGAGAAAATAGTCCCTTAACATGCAACGGTTAGTTTTATTTCAAACATTATTCTATCAACATAGACATTTGCATCAACAGTCTGGCATAATAACAGATTTTGTCTAATTCTATTCTAATTCTGTTTGTAGCACCTGTTTCTGAGTTTATTCCCAGCCCAGAGTATTTCCCAGTTCTGGAAGATATTTTAGTTCATTATAGTTGGTCATCATATAGTCCTCTGTTGTTTTCAGTCTGATTTGCTGTATTAAACATTACATACAGGACACTTTCTGTTATTGAACTAAGACTTTGTTTGCCTTATACTTGTGTTGCGTTTGAGTCCAAGTTACCTGCGTGATAAGTGGCTTAAATAATGCGAGCGCCTCAAAGCATCGTCTCTCTTGTTGTCAACTTTTGTATTGTGATTTAAAACATAAGTCATCCAACAATGAATACATAAGCAAAGTAAAGAGTTTAGTGTTTAAACATAAAAATACACAGAGGCTGGCGTCACAGGAACAGTTCTGCTGCCTCTGGTGTAAATTGAAAGTTTTAAAAGGACGTGCGTGTGCAACTTTGCTTACGTTACGTGCTGCTGACGCTCCTGCTGTAAATTCTGGGTAAAGGTAAAATGGCAGATGTTAATATGAAAACTACAACTTTCTGACATCACAAGATTACGGAAGCCGAGAGGGGTCACAACAAACGCAAACGCCGCAACAAATACAAATGCGGCAAAACAACAAAAAAAACACAACACACCAAAAAAAGGCACAACGGAAATGACCGCAGGACTCTATTTTAATGCAAACGCCGCAACAAATACAAACGCCACAACACGAAACGCAAATGCCACAACACATTAAAAAGCCACAACACATCAAAAAGCCACAACGGAAGAGACAGCGGGACTCTTTTTGCCAATGGACCAATCAAGCGGCAACGTGAAGAAGAACTACAACATGAAAAGTAAAGGAACGGAGAAGTTGGAAACGTAAGTAAAAGAAATGTATTGTTTTATCATTATTCGTTTCACGTTGTAGTTCTTCTTCTTCACTTGCCGCTTGATCGGTCGGTCGGTAAATACAATCTTGCAGTCACTTCCGTTGTGCCTTTTTGATGTGTTGTGGCTTTTTAATGTGTTGCGCCGTTTGTGTTGTGGTGTTTGTATTTGTTGCAGCGTTTGCATTAAAATAGAGTCCCGTGGTCATTTCCGTTGTGCCTTTTTTTGGTGTGTTGTGGCTTTTTTGGTTTGTTGTGGCTTTTTGTTGTGTTTTCGCATTTATATTTGTTGCGGCGTTTGCGTTTGTTGTGACCCCTCTCGGCTTTCCGTACAAGATGGAACAGAGCATTTTTGAGCTATGGAAGACGTAGACAGAGTAATAATAAAGTGTTACTCAAACATGTGTGAATGAAACAAAACTCCAGGCATGTTTTTGATGAAATAACATTATAACATGGCTTAAAATTAAATTAAAAAGTGTAAATTTAGCGTATATAGAACCTTTAATACATTGCTTTTTGCGAATATACCATTTTCAAAACCATAAAAGGTAACATGGTGCTGTAAATGTTCTACGTGAGCAATTAATAAGCCATGGTAAGACTAATACTCGCTCTTTAAGTGGAGATTTAATGGCGCAATAAGAAAAAAAAATCTGTACAGTGGTGCTATCCTCTAATTATAATTACCAATTTGTATTCTGCCCTAAGATACACAATAATAATAATATGATATAGACAATGGGCAAAAATTACAAAATGGTCCATTCAAACTCAATTAAACTAATAGATGGATTTGCATAGTAAACCGTGGGCCTGTGGGACGGTGGTTGCGGCTCCTCACTTCATAATGAGAGCCCCCTTTAGGCCTTCTCATTACAATGGTTGTCACGGCGATAATCAAAGCATGACCCACAGACCCACAACACAGCGCCATGACCTAAACTGCTGACTCCAGGCCAAGAGATGATGATTTCAAACGAAGAGACACAATTAAAATGATGTGGCAAAGCAAATGTAGCTGTTTCATTTCAGGGAAGAGATTTGGGCTTGTGGTGAAACTCCAAAGGCAAGAACACGCACTTTCAAGGCTTGTTTCAATCGGATATGTTATTTTCTTTTATTACGATTCATTTTTACTGCAAACTATATTTAAAGGTCCTATATTCAAGGTCCTATATCATCAAAAACAGATCTGGAGGGGTCTTTTATTTCATTCACACATGTTTGAGGAAGCCTGGATTACTGTATTTTTCGGACTATAATTCGCACCAGCCAAAAAAAGTCGCATTTTTGGGGGGGAATTTATTTAATAAAATCAGGGACCAGGAACCGACATTTCATCTTGTCACTTCTGAGCAACTCCGCGACCTCCGAAGGTAAACAGAGCGCCACTTCCTCTTCTGTGCAGCTGTTGTCAGACTCAGCGTCAGTTCCAGTTAGAATTATTCCGGCCTTTCTGAATCCCGACAGGACGGCTTCTGTTGTCTTTATGTTTGTTTTCAGTGGTGCAGAAGTAATGGTGCGATCGACTGACACGATACAGACAGGACAGAGGCTCTTTCTGCAGGAGACATGAGCGAAGAGCGAAGTGACAGTGGTACAGGAGTAACAGGAGCAGCAGATAGTGACACACAAGACTAGAGCGCCCTCTTGAGGCTGCCAGTGTGAAAATTTTAATATATAAGTCGAAGGAAACACCCAAACCATATTTTTATAGTCCGAAAAATACAGTATTAGCCTGTCAGGTGCATCGGACTGGGGGGTAAAGGGCACTGTTTACCCAGGGCCCAGAGCAGGGAAGGACTCTTCACAAAATCTATAATATGCAGTTTTCATATAGAATATGTATAATGCTGATTTGTACTCGGAGCCCAGAATTTTCTATTACCTGATGGCAATTACAGACCTGAAATTATCCTCATAATTTGTGTGAAGGTTTATGGAGCATGGACATCACAAGGTGGTTTCTGTTGTTCTGTATGTTTGTGATGAGGAAACATTACATAGAAAGTACATTTGTTTCCTTAATCCAGGGGTGTCAAACTCATTTTGGTCCGGGGGCCATATCCAACCTACTTTGATCCCAAAGGGACCGGATCAGAAAACTCATGTCATATAAACCTCAAAAATAACAATAAGTTCAAATATTTGTGCAGAGAAACGCAAATCTATTACAGAAATATTTTTTAATTGATGAACTCTTTCTTTTACAAAATATTATAATATTATGAAGAACCTGAAACTTTAAGAAAAATGCAATTTCAACAAAATATTTTAACATGAACTTGTATGTAAATAGGAATAAGTGAATTTTTCTTGTAAAATCCTGCACTCGGCTCCACTTTTCTCATGTTGGACATTTTGTTGATGAGGGTGTCACGGTCAACAGTCAAAACGATCGTCCTTTAAACAAGTCTTCATTTGTGCTGCTCTGGTGGGAGGGGCCACGTACAGAGATGCTGCTATGCTAAGCACCGCACAAAATTACCAATATTTTAATTAAAATATTTCAGTTGAAAATCAGACAAGGGCCAGATTAAAGGTCTTGGAGGGCCGGATCTGGCCCCCGGGCCTTATGTTTGACACCTGTGCCTTAATCCATTGATCCAAAGTCGTCGCTTCTGACAACTTAAAACGGTCTATTTATATTTTGCCCAAATGGTTGTGTCACAGCTAAAAATGTTGACTCCCTGTGCTGTTTTCTGTTCATTGTGTTCTGTTCACAATGAATTCATGGCTCCGTTAGCCAAGGAGAAATGAAATACTGTCAACTGGACGGAAGAATCTAGAGCGCGTTAATACAAACATTTTACAGATGACCAAGACGACGAGACTCACAACAGCAGTTACGGAGAGACACAAGTCACTTGAAGTTCACAAATTTGGAAAGCAGCAACTAGTCTCTGGATCAGAACCTGATGCTGGTTCCTCACACTCGTTTTCAGACCAGAGGAGACCAATCCACCCAGATTTTGGAATAATCTCCCACTCTCCGTGCGTTCACTGGAGTCTACTGATGCTGCTGTGACTCATATATTGTTGTATTGACTTTTGTAATTGCGTGTTATTATTTTTACGTGTTTTAACTTCTTGTTGTGAGGGTCTTTGTGATTTCCTTGCCTCCGCTGTATAAATAAACTCTGCTTCTTTACTACATGCCGTGTTTCCCCCTTACACCGAGCACTGCTGAGTCTATAGAGCTGGTCCAGGGGAGGGCGAGGACACCAGATAGCAGCTAATAGTCTGATACGAATCATTAGAATAGGGTTTGGGTTTACACACACACACACACACACACACACACACAGATCTGATCATTTAGATAGTTCCACTCAGTTTGGCACAAAGGCAATTGCATGTCCACTGCAGCTGTGATTGCTTTGTCCAGTACCAATGGCCTTTTTAAAGCGCTGACTTACATTTTACTGTTTAGGATAAATTGTAGGTACTTTTACTTTTTGGATGAACGTACCCGTATTACACGATTTTTGGATCCATCTTAACGTATCTGGAGTTGCGTTTTGTTTCATTCACACAGAAAACCTGCATATTTAGGTCGAGTTCTTCTCTCAAACTCACTCTGTTCCACCTTGTGACGTCATGTGGTAATACAGGAAGAGCTCCACTGTGTTTTTAAACTCTATACAGCTTCACTGAAATCATTTGGAGCCTTAGAATAGCTGATTTCTACTGAACAAATGGTAAAAAGTAGCAACTGACTTGAAAACATCAGTGCATCACAAGGTGGAACAGAGCTTTGGAGATGCAGACAGCGTAATAATAATGAAACAAAACACAACTCCATGTATATTTTTGATGAAGTAACAACATTATAACATGGCTTAAAGCTCACAAGAGTCAATTTTGCACAATATAGGACCTTTAAATATATTTAACTACAATTTGGCATTTTGTGTCTAAATACACTACTGGTTATTTATTTCAGTTCAAGTTGAGCAAGTCCAATGAAGAGCTTGACACGGAACAAAAGGTTAAATACTGAACAAACAGATAATAAAATAAAAGATAACAAAACACAAGTCCAAGCTCTGCCAAAACTACCTCAGGAAAAAAGAACAAGACATGGAGTGTCCGGCACAGTCTCCAGACTTAAACCCCATCGAGCAGTTTTTTGCATGGTCCTCTGTGTCTTTTATTTATTTATTTAGTTAGTTATTTTTTAGTACTGCTTTTACATATTGATTTTATTATTATTATTATTATTATTATTATTATTATTATTATTATTATTATTATTATACATAAAAATAATATGTTGTTGTTATTATTATTATTATTATTATTATTATTATTATTTATATATATATTTTTTTATTATTAAAATGTTTTACATTGCTATGTGAAGGACTTTGGAAAGTGTTTTGTTTATATTTGTTCTGTGCTGTACAAATAAAGTTGGATTGGAAATAAAGTTGGACTGGTTTGGGATGAACTGGACAGAAGAGTGAAAGTAAAGTAATGTAAGTGCCACACATTTTTGGAAACTTCTGCAACAGACTTGGGAAAAACTTTCTGAAAAATATTTAATTTCTATTGTAAAAAGAACGAGCCACGAGTGTGTTCAGCTGTTATATCTGCCAAAGGTGGACACTTTCATGAAGCAAAAGTTTAGAATACGCTTTGGTCAACAGTAAACAGTAAAAAACTGCAAAAAGCGCGGTGTTCATAAACGTTTCACTGGTATTGTATATAGATCTATATATAGTCTTTGATTTGTAACCTTTTTTTTTTTTGCATTTAAATGTGCACTTTGTTTTCTAGTGGGGGTTTTGCATGTGCTCGTCTTCATGGAGCTTGATGTTATTGCTTTGCTGGGAATGTTCTTTACAGTTCTTCAGCATTTATTCAATTACATGTATTTTTATTGCGCAAAAAACTTGAAAAAACTAGATTCTCACTGAGTGCGGCGTCGCCTCTCCACAGATCTCACCTGTAATTTGGTCTTGTGGTGACACCTGCTTGTCTGCACGGAGGTAGATACGTTTAATGCATCATCGCCATGGAAACAAGAAGACGGCAAAACCCTGGTTGACGTAAAACAGTGCACGTTTAACCTCTGTATTTATTATCAGTGACTTTTATTTCCCAAAGTTTCTTATATTGGAGTAACAATGCCCTCACTCCGATGCCCAGGTCATCCCCTAATGAATCCACGAGTGTATTTTCCTCATTAAAGCGTGCACACACACAGCAGTAAACAGTCCAGCGAGGAGGACTTCAGGACTGTGGACGGACGCAGAGCGGAGGGGGAGGGGGACAGTGGGCCGCAGAGGATTTATATAAACTTTAGTGAGCTCCGAAACACTGAAACATCACCATCACCAACATGGAGCTGTCTAAAATAGAACCTTCTCCCTCTTGTAATTTACAACTTTTTCTCTCAAATTGCTTCTTGATTCGTGTAAAACTATAATTTATACTTAACAGCAGGTATTATCCCACCAAATTAAACCGGAATCAGAATTTTCAAACCCACACTATTACCATTTTGTTCGTGGGTCAGCTAAGAGTTAGACAAACTATAATCATCCACAAGAGAAATTACTTGGACACAGTAGCTCACACGTGTATTATTATTGTTTTTATTAGTTTATTTATTTCATTCATAAAGTATAAAAAGACGTCAGCAGTGTCACAGCATCAGACATAAACACCGATAGTTACTAAACATTTCAAATCAGTACGTTTTAGTTCAGGCACAATTATGAATCAACAACAACTTACTTTCCTTTTTCATACATACACATTGCACAGAATTTTTTTAATTTTATTTATTTTTTATGAAATCATTGTGCTTGATTCTTTTATATCTTTATCAAGACTATTCCATAAATTAACTCCTTTCAAAACATAGAAATATAGTTATATAAATATATGTCAGCTCTAAACAAGAGGTCATAAGGAGAAACAGAGTATTATCTGTTGTACAGTTGTAGGGAGTATTATCTGTTACATGAGGGTGAGTTGTCATACAGTTGTAGGGAGTATTATCAGTCCCTCTCAGTCTTGTGCAACTGATGAGTTGTTGTACAGCTGTAGGGAGTATTATCTGTTACATAAGGGTCAGGTTTTCTACAGTTGTAGGGAGTATTATCTGTTGTTGTACAGTTGTAGGGAGTATTATCTGTTGTACAGTTGTAGGGAGTATTATCTGTTACATAAAGGTGAGGTGTTGTACAGTTGTAGGGAGTATTATCAGTCCCTCTCAGTCTGGTGCAACGGATGAGTTGTTGTACAGTTGTAGGGAGTATTATCTGTTACATAAGGGTCAGGTTTTCTACAGTTGTAGGGAGTATTATCTGTTGTTGTACAGTTGTAGGGAGTATTATCTGTTACATAAAGATGAGTTGTTGTACAGTTGTAGGGAGTATTATCTGTTATATAAGGGTCAGGTTTTCTACAGTTGTAGGGAGTATTATCTGTTGTTGTACAGTTGTAGGGAGTATTATCTGTTACATAAAGATGAGTTGTTGTACAGTTGTAGGGAGTATTATCTGTTACATAAAGATGAGTTGTTGTACAGTTGTAGGGAGTATTATCTGTTACATAAAGATGAGTTGTTGTACAGTTGTAGGGAGTATTATCTGTTACATAAAGATGAGTTGTTGTACAGTTGTAGGGAGTATTATCTGTTACATAAGATGAGTTGTTGTACAGTTGTAGGAGTATTATCTGTTACATAAGGGAGTATTATCTGTTACATAAAAATGAGTTGTTGTACAGTTGTAGGGAGTATTATCTGTTACATAAAGATGAGTTGTTGTACAGTTGTAGGGAGTATTATCTGTTACATAAAGATGAGTTGTTGTACAGTTGTAGGGAGTATTATCTGTTACATAAAGATGAGTTGTTGTACAGTTGTAGGGAGTATTATCTGTTACATAAAGATGAGTTGTTGTACAGTTGTAGGGAGTATTATCTGTTATATAAGGGTCAGGTTTTCTACAGTTGTAGGGAGTATTATCTGTTGTTGTACAGTTGTAGGGAGTATTATCTGTTACATAAAGATGAGTTGTTGTACAGTTGTAGGGAGTATTATCTGTTACATAAAGATGAGTTGTTGTACAGTTGTAGGGAGTATTATCTGTTACATAAAGATGAGTTGTTGTACAGTTGTAGGGAGTATTATCTGTCCCTCTATAGTCTGTTGCAGTGTGTGAGCCGGAGCGTCCATGACGGAGAGCAGTTTGTCCAGTGTCCTCGTGTCCGTCACTGTGACAAATGTGTCCAGGTCAACACACACACACAACAAAAACAAATGTTCTTTTTTTATTTTATTTTATTTTATTTTATTTTTTTATGATTCAAAACTAACTCACCTTATCTGAGGAGTCCCCAACCCCTGGGCCACAGACCCCCCTCCCAAATGCATCTCTAACCCAGAATAAAACCAGAAATAAACCAGGACTAAACCAGGATTAAACCAGAATTAAACCAGAATTAAACCAGGATTAAACCAGGTCTAAACCAGGTCTAAAACAGGTCTAAAACCAGGTCTAAACCAGGTCTAAAACTAGGTCTAAGACAGGTCTAAAACCAGGTCTAAAACAGGTCTAAAAACAGGTCTAAAACAGGTCTAAAAACAGGTCTAAAACAGGTCTAAAAACCAGACCTAAAAACCAGGTCTAAAACCAGACCTAAACCAGGTCTAAAACCAGGACTAAACCAAAACTAAAACCAGAACTAAAACCAGGACTAAAACCAAGTCTAAACCAGGACTAAACCAGGGCTGAAACAGGATTTAACCAGAACTAAACCAGGTCTATACCAGGACTTAACCAGGACTAAACTAGGACTAAAATGGGATTTAACCAGGACTAACCCAGGACTAACCAGGACTAAAACAGGACTAAACCATGCTGTGGCGTCTGTTACGTCCACAGGCCTCCAGATCCTCCTCTGGTCATATCTGCTTAGATCCCTGTGTGTGCAAGCCTCCATATACAGACCCCCTGCTGTGATGCTGTGATTGAAGGAATCAATTTAAGATGGCATCTGGAGCCCCTCCTGCTGATTGGTGGAACCCGAAACACCTGGCCAATCCCGGGCCTACACCTGGAGCTCCGGGCCTATAAAAGGACCCGCCCCCTGCCACTCATGGCTGCTGTTCTGCTGTGGACTGCATGCCACTTTTGCTGTGTCTCTTTGTCTGTGCTGTGACGCTCTAATTAGTTTTGTGAACCGAGAGACACTAGTCCTTTTGGCTTTGTGACTTGTTTTGAGACTGGCTTGTTTTTCTGTTACTGTCATTTACTGTATATACTCTGTTTTTGTTACCCTACTTTCAGTGTTGGGAGTAACGCGTTATAAAAGTAACGAATTACAGTAATGCATTACTTTTTGCTGTAACGCAGTAATGTAAGGCATTACAGGGGAAAAAATAGTAATATTTTACTCGGTACAAATGTGAGTAACGCGCGTTACAGTGTTTTTTAACCTGGATTGAAGTGGTGGGTTTTTCTTCATACAAATTCGCTAAAATCACCTCGATATCAGCAGCGGTGAAACACCGGAGATGCGCCCTCATAGACCTTCAGGTGACCGCGGGCGAAAGGACTGACAAAGAACTCCACGCTGTTTAGACCTGGTTTAGACCTGGGTCAGTTCTGGTTTAGACCTGGTTTACACTCGTCCCTCCCTCTATCGCAGTTCACTTTTCGCTGTCTCGCAGATTTTTTATTTATTTTTTTTTTTGTGTGCAATTTTGCATGCCCTGTTTGTTTTTTTTCACATTGTATGAATATGTATTGCGTTCCTCCCGCTGCGTCCTGATTGGCCAAGGGACTCCTGTCTCCTGTACAGTACAGTACAGAATGTGTTCAGCTGCCAAATTTAAATACATGTTCAGTCTCTAGCAGTGTGATTCTGAAGTGTTGTACGGTTGTAAGTTTTCTCCCCGACGAAACCCACAACGTCGACGAAACGTTCTGCACCGACAAAGGCTCCTGCGCTCGCACCCAAAAGGCAGAGGAAGATGCAAACCATCACACAAAAAGTTGGACTTCTGGACACGTTGAAGGAAGGTAGAAGTTACGCGCTGTAACAGACTCTTGCACCGGCTCGGGTACCTGCAAATAGTTGCTGAAATCAGGGCCGCGAGCCCGAGCAGCAGGGTCCATAAAGAGCGATCGGGTGACAGACGCTCTTACCTCCGTGAGGTGCGGAGCAGAGCCGCTCCTTTCTCCTGCGTCACCTTCGAGCCCGTCCTGACAGTGAGTCCTGTTTTAGTCCTAGTTCACTTCTGGTTTAGTCCTGGTTCAGCTCTGGTTTAGTCCTGGTTTAGACCTGGTTTAGTCCTGGTTCAGTCCATATACAGCGCAAAAGTTATTTTGGTGAGAGTAACTTAAAGTAATGCAATAGTAATGTAATGCCTTACATTTTAAATGCAGTAATATTGTAATGTAACGAATTACTTTGAAATGACAGTAATAGGTAATAAATAACGCATTACAGTTTCAAAGTAACTTGCCCAACAGTGCCTACTTTTAGTTATAGATTTAGCTGCTCTGTTTAGAGCCTCTTTTTGTTATTTTTTGTAAATATCCTCCTTTTGTTAGCTTCACCTTAACAGTTCTTTTAAATAAAACACAACTTTAGTTTACCATTTTACAATCTTGGTTATTTTGTTACTTCCCCCTGTCCCTAGCAGAGCTGGGTCGTAACACCGCCGCAGCCCCCGGTCCTCAAAATATTGTCAGACATAAAACCGGTTAGTGGCTCTACAAAGGTTGAGGACCACTGCCTTTTCCGACTTGATGGTATATCCCATGTCTGTTCCCGGTGCGTTAAAGCTAATGTAGGCTGACCCGGGCTCTCCTCAGCCCCCATTAAACACACTGCAGCTCCTAAACCAGAAAACTAAACCAGAACTAAACCAGGACTAAATCAGGAATAAAACCAGGACTAAAAGAGGATTTAACTAGAACTAAGCCAAGACTAAAATGAGATTTAACCAGGTATAAACCAGGACTAAACCAGGTCTAAACCAGGACTAAAACCAAGTCTAAACCAGAACTAAAACCAGGACTAAAACAGGACTAAATCAGGTCTAAACCAGGTCTAAACCAGGAATAAAACCAGGACTAAACCAGTTCTAAAATCAGGTTTAAACCAGGTCTAAACCAGGACTAAACCAGAGCGAAAACCAGGACTAAAATCAAGTCTAAACCAGGAATAAAACCAGTACAAAACCAGAACTAAACCAGATCTAAACCAGGACTAAAACAAGACTAAAACAGGATCTAACCAGGACTAATACTGGTCAGTGGCTCTATAAAGGTTGAGGACCACTGCCTTTTCCGACTAGCTGGTATATCCCATGTCTGTTCCCGGTGCGTCCTGCGTTCCTCCATCGCCCTGCTCTGTACGCGAGGAGTATTATTGCCTGTTAAAGCTAATGTAGGCTGACCCGGGCTCTCCTGCGTGTCCCTTAGCCCCCATTAAACGCGCTGATGAGGAAGTCTGCAGCTCCTCTGTTGGTACACAAGCAGATGCATTTTTAACAAGCCTCAGTGTGTAGAAATGTGCCCAGGAAAATGTCCGTGTCGCTTCCAATCCCGCATTACGCCGTCCCACCGCTCCCACCGCAGGCCCGTCTTTAATTATAGACACAGACGGGCGTTTTAATGGCGCGATTCGCTGCCTGTTAGCCGAGCGAGGCGAACCGAACGTGCCTACAGAATAATAATAACCTTTGACCTCGTGGCGAAAGGTCTTGGTGAGGTCACAGGAGCAGAGAAAGGGTGTAATGACCGAATGTATTTACTGTCAAAAGTTGTAAAGTTGTAATCCCTGGCAGTGTTTTTGCTTACTTTTTTTTTTTTTTTTTTTAAACAGTTGCACAGCACAGTCCCAAAAACAAATAAACAAGAGAATAGATGAGTCATGGTTGCGCGCTGGAAATGGGAGAACAAATTGTACGCATCTACCCAAAGTGAATACACTGACTGAAAATATAACACATTTCTTTTACTTTGGACTCTGAATGTCAAATAGACTTTTTTTGTCTGTTTGATTTTTAAAGGTACACTGTGTAATTTCTCTGTTGGAGGGTCTGTCACATGTCTGTCTCCTTGGGGATGTTATTTCGTCATTACTTTACTTAGAATGTCCCATAAATACTGTACATCTTCGTAACAACCATGGATCTGTATGTTTCCTGGCTCGAGACTGACTAGTGGCCGTTCCCGGTACTGCAGCTCCTGAGAGTTTGGGCACAGAAAACAATTCTCCCATAAAAGAGTATTGTGTTTTTTGGGAATTCAAGCTGCCCGTGTTTGGCTGACAGGCAACTTTCACAAAGGTTGGATATTGTAGGGATTGTTTTCTATTTTCACAACGTAAACTTTTTTTAAATGTTTAAATCCTCAAAGTGCCTAAAATGTAGCTTCGTAAGACTTAGCCTCACCCCACTCTGAGCCCGCTCTAGCTCCGATCTAACAGCTCTCGCTCTGATTGGTCCAAACACTCCATGGCGTGCACGCTACAGACGTCACATGGTTGGGAGGCGCTCGCCCGTATTGAGGAAATAAATGCGGGAGTGAACATTTTTTTGCGCCATGCACTACTGAGCACTAGTCAGGCTGGTGCCATCAGTGCTTCCGCTCATTGAGTGCATATACATGCACATCAGTAACCCGGTTATTAGCCATATCCCGGTTATGTCAGTATTCGGGTTACTGCGTTTACATGCGCACTGAGAAACCGGGATCATATCCGCGTATACATGATCAAATGGAGTATCCCGGTTTCTTGACATAATCTTACAAATGCGCAGGCGCAAAAATTAACTTAAATCAATTTCATAAACCAGGAAAAATACAAACCGTGAGCTCCTTTAGCATAAGAAGCTAAGGAGCTACGAGATCTCCACAAATCCACTGTGCAGATTCTTCATTAAAATCTTCTGCATAAATAAACTCAACTTTACAACATATAAACCATAAACACTATAGACACATCAGCCCGTTTGATCAGATAATTCAGCTGTGATCACATTTGTTTACGTTTTACAGAAACAAAACTTAAGACCGTTTGGCTAATTAGCATAAACTGTTAGCGGCGATAAAAACAACTCGCTCCTTGCGCCGCTGATGCGATCAGTTTTTTTTTTGGACTAAATGACACGACTCTGTGGATTATGTGTGTTATTTCTGTGACAGAAGAGGCGCTAATGATGGTAAGTGTGTTTCGTGCGTGTGTTGTATAGGAGATAGTTCATGTTTTAGCTTTTCAGCGTCACACGAGTGCAGATTGTACGTGTGCAGGTTTAGCGCAGCTCTTAATTTTACAGTCATTTCACTCGTTTGGTCACTTTATTTATGTTGGTCAATTTATTTATGTCACTACTGTTGTGGTGAAAGGCTGGAAAGTGTCTTTTGGACGCATGCGCACTCAACTTTATGTTGCAGTAACCGGGGTACTGCGTTTACATGCCACAAGTAACCCGGTTACTATCGGAATAAACCAGCTACAGTAACCCGGTTTCTAATAACCGGGATACTGCCATAACCGGGTTACTGAAACCGGGTTACTGCGTATACATGCACCATCAAGAAACCAGGATACTCAAAAAACCCGATCATAACCGGGTTATTGATGTGCATGTATACGCACTCAATTTCATTTCTCTCCAGCGACGAGATCGGGAATCAGAATACACTAGACGTTTTGCAAGAACCCCAGAAGTTGTAGACCGCGCACCGGCCAATCAGTGAAGAGCTGTGAAGCCATGACGTCAAACTCAAGCGTCTGTCTGGGTCCCTTTTGTGGTTCAGCACAACAGTAAACAAAGCCGTCGAGATGGATGTAGACGAAGACAGAGATACTGTGTTGGCAACGATTCCCGAGATCGAGGATTTAAAGCCGGAACAAAGAGAATGTTTGATTAATTTTATCAAGGAGAAAGACGTTATCGCCCTTCTTCCTACGGGATTTGGGAAAAGCTTAATATTACATACGTCACGACCAAAGCAGCAATTGGTTAAATAAAAAAAGTACCCGCGAACGAATCCTAATACTGCAAGGTCAGACTAATTGAGCACAGGCTACTGAAAACAATACAGCGCCATCTTGGGTTCATCTTCCAGATTTTGTTATAGTTCTATGGTGACAGCCAGTCGGCCAGGACAGCGGAAGGTCTGAAGGTTGGTGGTTTGATTCCATCTCTCGACATAAACATCACAGGTTGAGCGGTCAGATCCACTGACCCACAGGTTGGCTGGTGTGATTCCAGCTCCCACAGATGAATGCTGTCGTTGTGTCCTTGGGCAAGACACTTAACCCACCTCGCCCACAGTGTCTGCGTACACTGGTGTGTGAATGTCCGTGTGAATGGGTGAGTGGTTCCTTGTTGTAAAGCGCACTGAGGTATATGGTTTTAAAGGGCCCGTAATAGGCTCTGTTCACGCTTACGTCACAAACCAGGAAGACGTTTGGAAAATGCGATTTAAACTTACCGCGATTTAAACTTACCGGGCACAGTTTTCTTCATCTACGTGCCATTGTAGTGTGGCGTTATGTTCGGCTAATCAACAATTACAACCATACCTCAGTTTTCGTCTTTTCCTCACTGACACATAACTGGGTACATGCGATTAGAAGAGATGAACGCGCAAATTCCAGATGTTTCCAAACAGCACATACGTCTGCAGTCTTCATTTTACCACTGATCACATTTACTTCAGCGGGTTTGTCGGTTTTAATGGATCCACGTTAGGTGAGCCCATTATCGTTAACTACACCAGAAGCTGTAATTGCGTCTTTTCAAACGTCTTCCTGTTTATGACGTAAGCACGAACAGAGACGATGTACAATAATCTGATCTCTACGTTATAATGTTGTTTCCTCATCACAAACATATCAGGGGTTTTTAAACACGCAAAACCTGCATATATAGGCTGAGTTTCAACAATAACAATTAAAGACAATAAGAAAAGACAATAAGAAAACACTCTACTTCACCTTGTGATGTCATGTGGTAATACAGGAAGAGCTCCACTGTGTTTTTGAACTCCACACACCTTCACTAGAATCATGTGGATCATTTCAGCCCTGGAGTTGCCAATCTTTACTGAACTAAAGATAAAAAAATGTCGCACTTCATGACATCACAAGGTAGAACAGAGCATTTTGAGCTTTGGAGATGTAGACAGACTAATAATAAAGTGTTACTCAAACGAAATAAAGCATGTTTTTGATGCAGTAACAGCATTCTAACATGGCTTAAATCTGACAATGATCAATTTTGTGTAACACAGGACCTTTAATGTTTTGCCAGTGTGAAAAACTGTTAAATAAAACATGAAAACGCAGCCCTCACAGCCCTAAAAGAGAATAAATCCATATTGTAGAGCGTGACAGAGGAGCTGGTCCGTCTGTAATCAGCTGTGATCAGTGATGGGAGATAGTGTGTGTGGATATTACTGGACTATATTAAACCTGGTCTTGTCTCTGATAAAGGCCCGTGGTAAATGAAACCACAGGTTATTAAAGCTCGGTGCATATGTGTGTCGCGCATATCCACAAACTCACCTTTTGGGAGATCTCATGCACATGTTGACATTTTAAAGGCCCCGTACCCGCTTATTCTTTATTTTATTTTCTTATTATTATTATTTTTATGGAGCAAAATTTATCTAAGCGGCTCTTGAGGTCAAAATGAGTCTGCTGAGTAAATTACAAAGCGTTTTACTGGCCGATAATGAGGAAGTATTTGTTTGCATGCTAGTTGTTGTCAGCTTTACAGTGACGGCAAAACTCTGCTCTAGTCTCATCAACGTAAATAATGTCCATATTGGATCCGTCACGATTCGATGTGATACATGGCTCGCGATACGATATTATCACGATATGGCGATACATGCGATAATCAATATGTTTTACACGATACTCTGGATTTACTGCTGTTTTTTAATCATCAAAATAGTGAATATGTCAAGCAAAATGCATAAAGAAAATAACTGTACGGCCACAATAAATTGCTAAAAAATTCCCCAAAATACTCTTAGCGATATATCGATACTGTCCACGATAACGGTACTTAATCACCAAATTAAGGGGAATAGCCCTCCCTCAGCCCTGTGTTCCCTCACTTCTAAGATTTTTGTTATTTCTAAGATTTTTCTCAAAATTAAACTCTAAGTCAAGTCAATTTTATTTTTTTTTTTAATATATACTGCATTTAAAGGGATGTTTCAGAGTCCTTTGCTTCATGACCTCTACATTACATCTATAGTCAATTGCTGCTGAATGGTTGGGTGTAACTGATTAACAAACTGGGGGAAATGGGGATAAAATCTGATCCAAATTGATGATAAAGGAAATGTGGGTACATAGGGCCTCAGTTTGGGGGAAAAGAAAAGAAAAGAAAAGAAAAGAAATGAGGGAACATAAGGTTGAGGGAACATAGGCACGCTCCCAAATTAAGTACCACAATATATTCAGTATATTGTTATTTTTGCACATTCTAGTCCAGAATGCATAAGTGAGGATTTGCACCACTGAAAACCATTTAAAATGAACTATGTATTTCACGTTTTAAGATGGTAAAAATCAGGTACAACGATGTTATTGAAATCTTTACATATACTGCATAACCTTTTACCTGGTTTAGTCTGTTCATAAATGATATGTGTAATGGTTAATGTTATACAAGGTCAACATTTTACAGTCTGGCTCCTGGTTTCTTAACTGTTTACCATAATGGTGCCATTATGGTATTATTATTACCATAATAATACCATAATGTGCTCCTTATATGAGTCTAATCTGGTTTTGTTGATCCTCTGTTGTAATCTGTCTCTGAACATGAGTTTTGTGTCTTCATTACATTGTCTCAGATTAGGGACAGAATTGACATGGACTGACGTAGGGATAGTTATGTTTTGTATCTGTGCACAGTTATAAATAGTTATAAATTCACTTTGGACCATTATAACTCTATCTGTATATTATGATTTATTCTTTAAAGGTACATTGTGTAACTTCTCCGCTGGAGGGTCCGTCAACTAGCCACTCTGACGCCATCTAGTGACTCCGCTCAATTTCATTTCTCACCCGCAACTAGGCCAGGAATCAGAACACATTAGACGGTTTGCAAGAACCCCGGAAGTGGGAGTCCAGGCACCAGCCAATCAGAGAAGAGTCATACATTCTGTGTAGACAACGATTCCCGAGATCGAGGATTAAAAGCTGGAACAAAGAGAATGTTTGGTGAATTTTATCAAGAGGAAAGATGTTATTGTCCTTCTTCCTACGGAACTTGGGCAAAGCTTAATATATCAGTTACCTCCATTAGCAGCGCATTACATACGTCACGACCAAATAGCAGCGATTGGTTAAATGATCAAAAGTACCCACCTACCGTTGAGCGACGTCTAACAATGCGACGTCAGACGGTTTGTACAAAGTGAAGCGTAGTAAAACCGGCTGATGAATCAGGCCACCAAAATACAGTCTGACTCCTGTTTTCTTAACTATTTATCATAATGGTACTATTATGGTATTATTATTACCATAATAATTCCATAATGTGCTTCTTCTATGAGTCTAATCTGGTTTTGCTGATCCTATGTTGTAATCTGTCTCTGAGTATAAATGCTGTGTTTTCATTACATTGTTTCAGATTAGGGACAGAATTGACATGGACTGACGCAGTGATAGTTACATTTTGTATCTGTGCACAGTTATAGTTATAAATTCATTTTGGATCATTACAAATATCTGTGTATATTTTGATTTATTCTTTAAAGGTACATCGTGTAACTTCTCTGCTGGAGGGTCCATCACCTGCTTTTTTCTGCGGATATGTCATCGCTCTGACTGGAATGTTCCTCGGTGTGACATTAAACAGCTCTACTTTAAATTTATCCAATTACAGGTGGTTTTATACCTCAAAAAATACCTAGAAAAATGGGTATTTTAACTGTGAGCAGGGTCGCCTCTCCACAGATCTGACCTGTAACTTGGTTTGGTTTGGTCTCCATTAAGATAAGGTTTAATACCATACTTTGAAACATTCCAGATGAAGCAATAACATCTCCATGAAGAAAAAAAAAAAAACATTTGACGGACTCTCCACGAGAAAAGTTACGCAAAGCACCTTTAAATTCCATGATAGTTCAATGGGCGTTTTCAGTGTATTACAATTTGTCGTCCTTGTGTTTGATGTGAGAAAACTACACGTGCACAATCAGCAAGCAGGCAGAAGAAGGCTTTAGTCTGCTTAATCAAGTATTGAATGGGAATAATTGGAGTAAATGGGCCATTAGGTCATTTTTTAGGGCGAACAAGACAAGACAGAGCAGAGATCTCAAATGGCTCTTAATACCAATGCCTCTTAGACTTGTATACTAATTAGTTTAGCGGTAATGGCATGGAAGATTTTACCAACCGCTTAACTCAATCTTTTACAATTACAATTCTTGAAAAACCGTGCACGTCTCCTCTAAATAAAGCATTCTTTGTGTATCTTATAAAGTGGTTTTCTAAAACGTAATAGAAACCCATTAGTAATCTTCAATTCGCAGATGTATTTAGATACATTCCGCGCTGGTATATCCGAGGAGAAATAAGCAGACATAATAAAGTGAGCCTTCTGCCACAGCGATCGTAAAAGTAAAATATGTGTTTACAATATAATGATCAGAAATGGGAGCGAGCTTATATCAACAAGTTATTACAACTCCATAAATTGAAGTATTACGGTTTAAATGACTGCAGATCATATCCACAAACAGGGATATCAGGCTTGAGCAATACCTCTACATTCAGGAGATGGAAAATTTGCAGGAATTTAGCAAAAAATGGAGTCCAGTCGTGTGCGAAGATGAAAGGAAACACAAGCAGCTGCTACCTGCTCAGACAAGGACAGGAGGTTTTACATGGATCCTCTAATCTGTCTCTGCTTATTCTGCTTTGAGATTCTGAACGCCGAACTTGAAATTGTAGGGTATTGCATGTTGATTTGAGCATTAATTGCCTAATCTGTTTACGCAAGCTGGTTTGTGTTTGTCCGTATTCATAATGAAGAATGACATTTTACAAATTGTAATATAATCTAATCAAAAGAATCACTCAAAATTAGGCATGGTGTCTGGAAATCTTCAAAACAAAAGCACAAGTTACGTGGTGTGTATCATGATTAGTAAGCTGCACTACCCTGGTCCACCTTAAACCATACATTTTGATTTATTCTGTAAAGGTGCATTGTGTAACCTCTCCACAGTATGGCGAGGAGAAATTTCAGCAAAACCCAGAGAACTAAAAAAACAGGACAACAGAGAATCAGAACCAAGGAGAAAGGGGGTAACTTTTCCGTACATGGCTGGTGTTTCTGAAAAACTACAGAGGATTTTCAGACAACATGAGATCCCGGTCTATTTCAAACCCACGAACACTTTAAGACAGAAACTGGTCCAACCCAAAGGACAAAACACAGAGACACAAACAAAGCAATGTGGTCTACTCCATTCAGTGCAGTGAAGAGTGAAGTGAACGCTACATTGGAGAAACTAAACAGCTACTTCACAAGAGGATGTACCAACACAGACGAGAGAGCAACACAGGACCTCAGTCTGCTGTACATCTCCACTTAAAAGCCACGGGCCACTCATTTGAGGACAGCGAGGTACAGATTTTAGCCAGAGAAAAGAACTGGTTCGAGAGGGGAGTGAAAGAAGCTGTTTTTGTTAAGAAAGAGAATCCTTCTCTAAACAGAAATGGAGACCTCAGACACCATCTATCTCCTATTTACAACTCCATCCTCAAACCTACATCAAAACAAACAAGAGAACAACAGGTGTATCCAGGTCAGGTCCAGAGGTGTGGAAGCTCCATTATGGCCATGAATTGTTGTGCTAATTAGACCCCACACCCTGTACAGGTCAATAGGCCGAACTAACAAACAGAAACTGTAAACAAGTAGGTGTGTTAGTTTCAGTTAGTTAGCTCCTCCCAGCTGTGAAACATCTTCGAAAAAAATAACTTTTGTTCCAGTCGACAAACTGAATTTTCTCCTCGCCATGGATTCTACCTGGACGACTGAGGGATTCTTCATACTTCTCCACAGTATGACATTAAACCGCTTTACTTTACGTTTATTCAATAACGGGTGGTTTTGTAGCTCAAGCAGGGTTGCCTCTCCGCAGATCTGACCTGTAACTTGGTCCGGTTTGGTCTCCATGAAGATAGAAAGGTTTAATACCAAGCAAAGCAATAACAGCTCCATGGAGAAAAGCATTTGACGGATCCTCCACTAGAAAAGTTACACAGTGCACCTTTAAATTACGCTCTTTATTCAAGCTTGTATGTGTTTGTCCATATTCGTAATGAACATTTTGCAACTGTAAAATCACCTAATCAAAATAATCACTTAAAATTTGATGGGCATGGGGTCTGAAAATCTTCAAAAAGTCTGTGTGTGAGAGAAACTGGGGCTCAGTAATTTTATAACCAGAAAGTTGTTAGTTTGAATCCCGTTTTAGCCAGTTCACGCTATTCTTGTGCCCTTAAGCAGGGTAGTGTGTCTGCAGCAGTGAGCGCGTAGAAGGGAGTGAAAAATGAACTACACAGATTATTACATTACTGTTATTTTTATATTCCTCATTATTATCTTATTACTGTACTAACATTTGCCTTTCACTCCGTTTCCCATTTGACAAACCCGTTCCTAAAACTGCAGCTCCTTCCTCACACAAAGCCGAGCTCAGATAAAAGTTTGAGTCGAACAGACCTGCAGGCTTCTTCTCTGATTATTCTCCTCAAAAGTGCTCCATTTATCTGATCCACTGATGGCACACAAATCACTCACAGGCTTGAAGGAAACAGGGTCTGTGCAAAAGTTTCTGAACTCGTATCAGAGGAGACAGCGCTTTTATTGAAATCCTTTTAGATGCTGCCTCTCGTGTTGATATATGGAGACAAATGTACAGACCGTGGAATGACAGAGGGATAGCAGCAGTGGTTTTCAATAGAAGCTGGTAAAGTGGTTACATAACAGGAATAATTGTCTGGTGTCTCGACCCAAGTGCTGCTCTGAGAATGGTCCACTTATAAAGGATCAGACACACAGACAACTTTGTGCAAGTTCTTAGATATTTTGTAACAAAATCTAATGATCAAAATAGTGCACTGTTCATACCTTAAATTGCAATGAAAGTTTGCATTAAAAAGCAGTACCATTGTGTTAAAGCCAGAGTAGGAGACTTTAGTTTGTCATAGAACAAACTAAAATAAAAGCATGTGTGTGTGTGTGTGTGTGTTTTTTTTTTTTTTTTTTCTCATTATGGATGTTTTTATTGCACTGAAAAACATGTCCTTATTCTGAGTGGGCTTGCATCTCCATACACCTCACTCTTATTCAGCTTGAAAAGAGCCTTGTTCCTTGATTCGTCGGCCGGGTTCACTTTGTGGAAACCGTCTGACCTCACACCATTAGGATCCGTTCGCTCGACGGTAGGCAAGTACTTTTTTTATTTAACCAATCGCTGCTATTTGGTTGTGATGTATGTAATGCGCCAAATCCCATAGGAAGAAGGGCAATAACGTCTTTCCCCTTGATAAAATTCACCAAACATTTTCTTTGTTCCGGCTTTAAACCCTCAATCTCAGGAATTGTTGCCAACATAGAATGTCTGTCTTTGTCTACATCCATCTCGACCACTTTGTTTACTATTTGCTGTACCACAAAATGGACCCAGACAGGCATTGAGTTTGACGTCATGGCTTCACAGCTCCTCACTGAATTGGCCGGTGCGCGGTCTACAACTTCTGGGGTTCTTGCAAACCGTCTAGTTTATTCCAATTTCTGACCTAGTCACCGGAGAGAAATGAAATTGAGCAGAGCACTTGGTGGTGCCAGCCTGGCTGCCTTGTTCCAGTATGGCTTCAAACATATTTATCTCCATAGAAAATGGTCTGAAGTACAGTTATAACTTTCTATTTCCATGGAATTGAGTAGTTGACTTTCCATCTCTAGAAAGTGATACCTTCACTATCACTTTAATATAATATCTCTCAAATAGAAATACAAAGTGGAATTAATCTTGTTAGGAAAAGTGTCTATATGTAGGTAAACATTCACTCGAGTAATTGTAAAAGCAACAGTGGAGGTCTGGAATCTGACTTGTAATTTGAAGATAATGTAATTGGAAGGGCAAAACATTGACTAGTGCACAGAATCTGATGTTATCAATGTTACGACCCAGGTGCATCAAACATATTAAAGAGGACACAGGAGGCGAAAGGGTTATAAATGTAAAGTTGTTTTAATTTTTAAGTTAATTTTAATTTACTTTAAAAACACTGAAACGCCTTCCATGCCCAAAAACAAAGTAACAACAGAAAGGTGGACCTGGTGAACCAGCCAAACAGAACAAAAGGATGTGGCATCGGCCAATATTGTACAGGGCCATAGAAGCTGGTCCGACATCACTAACCTAAAGGAACCTTACAAAACCAAAAGGCAAAAACAGGATAGTTCCACCAGGTCAAACACAACAGGCTAACCACAGTAAACAGCGGGCGTGGTACTGATCATGGTACACGACCAGGCATGCCACAAAACAAACCTAGATATAAAAATACACGCAGTAGGATGTGCAAAGTGGCGGCGGCAACTAACATCAAACTATAGACACAAATGAGAAAAAACTAAATAATATTTTGTTCAAGACAAAGGTACTACACTACTTTGGGGTAGTAACTGCTAACACATATTTAGATCACCATGTTATCTTTTATCGTTTTGAAAATATTCATTGAAAACAATCTATTCAAATGTTTGATAAGTTTCACTTTCATTTTGACACTCTGAGTCTCTCCTCCATTTGCTCTCAGTGCTTTCACTCCCCCTTCAGAGCACTATTATAACACAATCACTGTGCATCCCGCCAATGAAACTACTGTCAAGTTGCTGTGTACAGTTCTGTATCATGTTTTTTGTATAATTACGGAGAATTGTTGTGTGGGTGGATGGGTGACGTGGGCTTGTGGGTGGAGCATTAGACAAAATCTTACAGCAAACCATGAGGAGGGTTTGAATAAGGCCTGGGAGAGATGCATGGGTGATGTCTAAAACCTCTTCAAGCATTTTTCATGAGGGAACAATGTGAAAAACATGGTAGAAAGCTCCAAAAACTTTAGTTTTATTTTGCATAATCACTCCTCATTAACTGTGAATGCAGTTGTCAGCTGATTCTGATATCTGAAGGATTATGTTTTATGTATTATAACTTTTGCTGTTTTCCTTGTGACCGTGCAAAGTGCTGATAAAAAAATAAATAAACAAACAAACTTTCCTTGCTTGCTCACTTAATTGTCAACCTAAATCTGTCTCTGTACTTATTCAAAATGGGAAAAGTTACCAAAAGAAGTTCCTTAAGTACAAATTCGTGCAAAAACTTCTCGCTTAAGCCTGTACATTTCATTATACTTTGGCTAAACAGCGCCATGTGTCATCAAATTTAAAACGTCCATCTTACCCCAATGGGCACTTTGTATTACTGATTCAAACCTTCTCTACACTTCGCAGGCTGCAGTTCCTGTTTGAATCCGACTCCAAAACCTCAACATCAGACCAAAGAAGTCTGCTGTGAAATTGTGAAAAAAAAATCCTCAGATTTCCTTTCCCCTTTTCGACTACAAGGTGATGCAGGGAGAAGATTTTTGATGGGACCCAAAGCTTTGCGTCTGGTCTGAGGAGATAGCAACGACTTCCAGAAACCATCTCCTCCTATCTCGCTGTACCATACACCTCTACAATAACTTAGCCACAGCGCATTCACACACGCGAGTAAGGAAGGGTCTGGCCACTTGGTAACACGAGGGCGGGTCACGAAGAATAAAAAAATAAATAAAAAAATAAACAGAGGGCAAAGCAAAATTGAAAAAATATTGGAAATCCGCGTAGGAATATGGCATGTGTGATGTGCGATAAGAGGATATACTCTGAATCGACCTAGCGTTTCCAAAAGCTTGTGAAGGTGCGCGCGGTTTCTATGGAAGAGGAAGGAATAAAAAAAATGAAAAACCGGTCCCTAAATGATGAAGTCTGTCCCGTGGATTGATTGGAGAAGCCATGGTTGACAGCACGCAATTATTATAAGCAAATGGCTCGGTATATGCAAAATACTACGAGGCGGAGACGGACGGAGAGACGCTAAAATATTCCAGAAGAGGGAAGGCTGTGTTTGTGGGCTGTGTTCCTATGGTCTGCTGAGTCTGGAGATAAATGAAAGAACTGTCTCCGGAGATGACAAATAACAAAAGAGCCACAATTTGAATTAAATGGCTTCGACAAAAACGTTCTTAAAGGTACATTCACGGAGAAATGTTTTGTATCTATGCTGATGTTTTTGGATGTTGATGATGCGTCAGATCAGAAGCATTTTCACTGTGTATTGTTATTTATTAGTTTCAGTTTTATTACACAAAATGTATGTTATAATCAGTGTTGGGGAGTAACAGATTACATGTACCAGAGTTATGTAATCAGAGTACAATTTATGAGTAACTGTATTCAGTTACAGTTACTGTTTCAGTGAGTGGTAATTGGATTACAGTTACTTTGTTGAAATAAATGGATTACACAGAGGTATTTTCCTGTTCCCCCCCCCTTTTTTTTTTTTTTGGTAATTCCCCCCCCCCCCCCCAAACCAGGTTAAACTAAACCAGGACTAAACCAGGACTAAACCAGGTCTAAACCAAGGTCTAAAACCAGGACTAAACCAGGTCTAAACCAGGACTAAACTAAACCAGGTCTAAACCAGGTCTAAACTAAACCAGGACTAAACCAGGTCTAAACCAGGACTAAACCAGACTAAACCAGGAAACTAAACCAGGTCTAAACTAAACTAAACCAGGTCTAAACCAGGTCTAAACCAGGACTAAACCAGGACTAAACCAGGTCTAAACCAGGACTCTAAACTAAACCAGGACTAAACCAGGTCTAAACCAGGAGGACTAAACCAGGTCTAAACCAGGTCTAAACCAGGTCTAAACCAGGTCTAAACCAGGAAACCAGGTAAACCAGGTCTAAACCACTAAACAGGAGTCTAAACCAGGAAACTAAACCAGGTCTAAACCAGGTCTAAACCAAGTCTAAACCAGGACTAAACCAGGTCTAAACCAGGACTAAACCAGGTCTAAACCAGGTCTAAACCAGGTCTAAAACAAATCTAAAACAGATCTAAAACAGGACTAAAACAAGATTTAACAGAACTAAACCATGTTGCGTGGACCATGTCTCCCCCTCTTCTATCAATATTATTTTTTTAATTTGGTTCAGTAAAGTCTGAGCTTTTTATTTTCTTTTAGCAGACAAAACATCTTGTGTTATGATTTCCTTGTCTTTGCTTCTCTACAGCAAATCAAGTAATCCAAAGTATTCAGATTACTTTACTCACTTTAAGTAATTTAATGGATTATGTTACAAACTACATTTTGGGGTATGTAATCTGTAATCTGTAGGGGAATACATTTTAAAAGTCACCTTCTCAACACTGGTTATAATGTTGTTACCTGATCAAAAACAGACCTGGAGTTATGTTTTGTTTCAATTCACATGTTTGAGTAATCCAGCATTATTAGTCTGTCTGCATCTCCAAAGCTCAAAATGCTCTGTTCCAACTTGTGATGTCATGTAGTGGTAGTTTAAGTTAAACTTTTTAACCTTTTTTTCTTTATTTCAGTAGAGATTGATAGCCTGATTCATCAGTCGGTTTCACTTCGTGGAAACCGTCTGACCTTGCAGCATTAGGATTCGTTCACTTGACGGTAGGTGGATACTTTTTTCATTTAACCAATCACAGCTGTTTGGTTGTGACGGATGTAATGCGCTGCTAAAGGGGCGAACTGGTATATTAAGCTTTTCCCAAATTCCGTAGGAAGAAGGACAATAACGTCTTTCCCCTTGATAAAATTAAACAAACATTCTCTTTGTTCTGGCTTTAAATCCTCGATCTTGGGAATCGTTGACAACACAGAATATATGGCTCTTCGCTGATTGGCTGGTGCCCAAACTTGCACTTCCCGGGTTCTTGCACACCGTCTAGTGCAGGGGTGTCAAACATACGGCCCAGGGGCTGTATCAGGGCCTCGTCTGATTTTCTACTACAATATTTTAATTATATTTTCTATTAAAATATTGGTAATTTCCTGCGTCGCTCCAGCGCCTCTGTGCGTGGCCCCTCCCACCAGAGCAGCACAAATGAAGACTTGCCTGTTTCCATATGCTCTTAAAGGACGATCGCTTTGAGTTTGCCATGAGTTTTCTGATCTGTAGTTTGGATACGGCCCCCGGACCAAAATGAGTTTGACACCCCTACTCTAGTGTATTCTGATTCATGACCTAGTCACTAGAGAGAAATGAAATTGAGCAGAAGCACTAGGTGGCGCCTGGCTAAGAGTTTGACAATTCCAGGACTGAAATTAGGTGGTTCCAGATGATTCTAGTGAAAGTGGATGGAGTTTAAAAACATATGGGAACACTTCATGTATCCTGTTTCCTGTTTGAGAGACGAACTGAGCCTAAATATGCCGATTTTCTGTGAATGAAACAAACACAACTCCGGATATGTTTGTGATGAGGAAACAACAGTATAACATAGATCACAAACTAGTGTAATATGGGCCCTTTAGTTCATGCAAATATTTAGTTTTATAATGTCACAGTTGTTCTTTTAATACGGTGTTTTTCTTGCTATAACATCCTGAAGTACCTCGATTTATCATCTTTAGTGTCAGTGACCTCTCCATCCATCAAAAACAATTATTATAACAATAATAAAATAAAAAACATTCACACATCGCTTACAGTGGGTGCAGTGTCAGAGTTGGAATGTAATCATCGAATGAACTACGCCAACGTTCTGGTGATAAGGTCAACACATGTTGTTTTGAGTTACAATAACTTGAAGGTAGTAGTATTTATATGAATGGAGTTCCTTTTGATTGAGTCTTGAAATATGACCACTGAATGAAAAAAAAAAAAAATCTTACTTCACTAGAATAAATTACCTATTCTGCTGCCAAACCTGTCATCATTATACAAATCATTTTGCAGCAAATTGTACTTAAATGGTAAATGGTCACATATAAAGTGCTTTTTCACCTTCAAGGCACTCAAAGCGCTTTACATCAATCAGCCACTCAACCATTCACACACCGATAGTTAAGTGTCTTGCCCAAGGACAAACATTTATCTGTAGAAGCGGGAATAACACCAGCCAACCTCTGGGTCGGTGAATCTGACTGCTCAACCAGTGATGTTTACTGTATGTCAAGAGAGAGATTTGACGGATCAGAGGAAAAACACTCTACCAGCTGAGCTACACTATGTAACTTTATGGAGGTGGATGATTACCTGGATGATTCCATGGAAACTTAAAAAAATACTTCCAAACATTCTCCATGGAGACAGATAGGTTTTATGCCATACTGTGGAACATTATAGCCAAAGAAAAAAGATGTCTCTGGAAACAAGCTGTAGGAGGCCATCTTTCAGGCTAAACAAGGGCATGTTTTCATGAGAGCGCTTGCAGTAAAAAGCAAAATATTTTATCAGAAGTGCCTTTCGTTTAGACGGTGACGACGTTTTTGGGGCTTAAAAATGCAAAAATCTGAAACTACCTCCGCAGCGTTTCTGTCTACACTGCCCAAGACGCAAAACTCAGGTCAGATCTGCTCACGTCGCGTACGCGTTTACGTCACAAACATACAGTACACAGAAACCTGGCATGCAGACCCAATCCAATTCCACACACTTTTGCGTCACCGTATGCGCGCAGATTTCCTCCCGAAAACCCTCAAAATAAAAAGTGAAGACGCGACGCCACTTTTGTGTCTTCTGTTCAGACCGTCATCATATAAACGTAACCTAAGAGTCAGGTTTGTGGAGATGCAAGCTGACTCAGAATAAGGACATTTTGTTGTTGTTTGTTTTTCATTGCAATAAACACAACCAAATCAAAAGAAACATGATTTTATTTAAGCCTATTTAAGCTCCATGCTGTGGGTTTAAGCTTTTAAAAAATATATATATTAAGGACAACAGAATACAACATAAAAAAAAAACAACAACAATCAACATTTAACAATTACAATAATCAGCATAAAACAACCCACAACAAATACAAAACAACAACAAAAAAAGTCCCAATTTCTCCCCAACCACAAACACCGACACAAATTTGGCCAAGTTAAACAAAAGTAATGTGGTAGTGCAACATAAACAATAGGGATGGGCATGATTAGTCGATTAATTGATAATTGATCATTAAGAATTTCATCGATTACATTCATTTTAATCGACAAACCGAATGTAGGTTGTTGTGCGTAGCCTGACCAAATGGGAGTCTGTACATGTGTCTCTGCACTCAGAAGGAGCGAGACACAAACAGTCGGTCAGTCTGCAACGTACCAAAGCACAAATGCGTATTTAACGATGACTTGTACAAGAAATTCCACGCTTTCCGTTGCGGTCGAGACAAGTGTGAGGCCATGTGCACAGTGTACAAAGCAGAACATATGTTTCAGTGTCCAGTGGGAAAAAGTTCATCAGGACACAGAAAACATGAAAAAGCTTTGCCAGGTGAGAGTTGAGCAATGTCGATGACGAGGCCCCACCCCCCCCGTACGGTGTCCTGGTTTTGACAAACGCAAATATGGTCACACTAACCTGTATTGTGTGTCGCATCAGCGCACAAGAGCTGTTTTTTTTTTTTCTTCAGTTTATGCAAATTAGCCATGCAGTTTTAAGTTTCGTTTCTGTGAGACTTACGCAAATCTGCATTAAACACAATTTCAAACGGGCTGATGTGGCTCTAGAGTCGTTACGGTTTATATGTCGTAAAGTTGAATTTATTTATGCAGATTAGTAGTGCAGATAGTAATAATAATGATGATAATTTTAATATAAAAACGTTAATGATTAATCAATAATCGATCGTTAATTCTCTCGACGATCGGTTAAGAAAATTTAATCGAATGCCCATCCCTAATAAACACACCGCTAGGCCACCTTATATTAACACATTGTGGTCAGTTCATAATTGAAATTTCTTTTCTCTCTTTTTTTCCCTGCCCCCCCCCCTTTTTTTTTCTTCCCTCCCATTTTTTTTTAAACCAGTATTATTTTCACTGTCAGTACATTGTTTTGCAAAGGTCACTCTAACCTATCACCAACCTATTTTTTTTTTTTTTCTTTTTTTTTTTTTTTTGTTGTTTATTATGGAAGCCCTGAGAGGCAAGAGAGAGAAAGAAAAGGAGGTAGATCATTTGGGCTCTATTTTCCAAGTGTTTTTTCTTTTTTTTTTTTTTTTTCACCAACTTCAAAATCTACATTTTTTTTCCCTAAAAAAATTAAATAAATAAAAAAATCCACAAAAAAATGCAACTTTTTTTTTTTTTTTTGGCAACACAAGAGAAAAAAATGTTGATTTTTTTTTTTTTTTTTTTTTTTTGTGAAAAAAAAAAAAAAAAAAAAAAAAAAAGGAGATTTTTTTTTTTTTTTTTTTTTTCACCAAGTCAAAAAATAATAAATAAAAAAAATAGAGCCTAAATGACCTGCCTCTTTTTTTTTTTTTTTCCTCTCTTGCCTCTCAGGGCTTCCGTAGTTTATGAACATTCTTTCCCCAGTTTGTCACGTGACACTATCAACAAGCAATTAAATGTACCAAAACACAGCTCTGCATTCATTAACCTCACCCCTGACAGCAGCAGGTGCGGAGTGACTGATCTAACAGATGAATTATGTGGATTCTCCGAGTTTTCTTTCCATTTTTTTTTATGTTGCACGAAACCAAACAATAACACAATAATCATGAATATTCATCACATCAAAATGACAGCGCAGAGATCGAGGAAGACTTCACCTCAGCAGATGGTGGAGCGCTCATCCAGGCAGTGTCCAACCTCCGCCCCGCTCACCAAAACACACACAAGCTCGGTTTTTCTCTGAAGAATTATTGTTATTACACATTTGAAGTCAGGAAGTCATTGGTTTGATTAGTCTGGTAAATATCTTATGCAACTGCTACACTGACAAGTTGTTTTTTTTTCATAATGACAAATTAATTATGGATTTTATTCTTTGATCCACAAAAAAATAAACAAAATCTAATGATCTGTTCACTAGAGGGTGTGAGGACATATCTTATTTTCTTATCTTTATTTTATTTCTTATTAAACAAAAACAATATTTAAATGACAACAGATTCTCATAGATCTTCTTGACCATTCTTGACTAACTGAGCATATTACACTATTTTCTGATCTATGTTATAATGTTTCCTCATCACAAACAAACCTGGAGTTGTGTTTTGATTTATTCACACCTTTTCTTCTCTTAAAATGAAAACAATCTCATCCATTCATTCATTTATTTCTTTGTTTAAGCCAGGTACAACAAAATTCAAAAACAATAACAAAAATAGTGATATATACATGACATATTTGGGACCTGGTGCTCAAAAGGAGGAGGATGAAGTTTAAAAAACTTATGGGGTCCTAACCCAATTGTTTTACATAATCACGTGGTTCACTTTTTTCTTTTTTTTTTTTTTTTTTTTTTATTTTAATCACCTTTGGAGGGCTTACCTGTCATTTGCAAAAAATATATATATACCCACATATATACAAAAACATATCCACATATACTTACATACATATGCAAGTACACATACTTGTATACACATATGTACATACAAACATACATACATATACACATCATAGATATACTCAATATAAATGTTTACACACATATGCATATCAACATATACATAGATGCAGAAA
Organism: Boleophthalmus pectinirostris; assembly: GCF_026225935.1. Classification (NCBI taxonomy): domain Eukaryota; kingdom Metazoa; phylum Chordata; class Actinopteri; order Gobiiformes; family Gobiidae; genus Boleophthalmus; species Boleophthalmus pectinirostris. The sequence continues at coordinate 33,474,149 of NW_026571447.1, read as the reverse complement.
CATATTTCTGTTTGTAGTCGTACAAACTAATACTAATATTAATCTAGGCACAAAGTTTATCGTTTATGATCGTATAAAATAAACAGCAATGAGAATGAAAAATTTAAGGATTTTTTTGTTTTCGTTTATGGTCGCACCTTGTGATGTCATGTGGTGATACAAGGAGTTCTTCACCTTTTTTAAACTCCATACACTTTCACTAGAATCATTTGGATCGTTTCAGCCCCGAAATTGCCAATCTCTACCGAACTAAGATGCAGTAGCTCGAGATACAGTGTTTGACATCACAAGGTGAACCAGAGCGATTTGAGCTTTGGAGATGAAGCCAGACTAATACTAAAGGGTTTTTGAAGAGATTATAGTATTCTAGTCTGGCTGTGCTTACAAGAGTCAATTTCAAATATATAGGATCTTTAAACCACCTAGTGCTTCTGCTCAATTTCATTTGACAATTAAGACAATCATTGATCTGTAATGCTATTTAATATTTGGACTACTGATAGTCAACTTGCCTGTTCATGACTGTTGTGATAAAATCATGTTTATAGGGGAGATGATCTTATAAGACCAATAAGGTTTTCTCATTCTCCCCTGCACAGTCATTTTTGTTTTTATCTGTTTAAAATGTTGTTTTTAATATATGTGTGAATAAAATCAGTCTATTTAAATCTGTATCTATCTGTTTCTCTCCAGCATCTAGGTCAGGAATCAGAATACACTAGACGGTTTGCAAGAATCACGGACCCTTTAGACCGTTTAGACACTGGTCAGCCACCAAAGAGTTGTGAAGCCATGACGTCAAACTCAAGGGCCCCTTTTGTGGTACAGCACAATAGTAAACAAAGCGTCGAGATGGATGTAGACGAAGACAGACATTCTGTGTTGGCAACGATTCCTGAGATCGAGGATTTAAAGCCGGAACAAAGAGAATGATTGGTGAATTTTATCAAGGGGAAAGTTGTTATTGCCCTTCTTCCTACGGGATTTGGCGTGGGATGTGGTGCGTTAAATAAGAAAAGTTCCCACCTACCGTTGAGCGAACGAATACTAATGCTGTGAGGTCAGACCGTTTCCACAAAGTGAAATCTTTAGCAGGGTCTGTTATCAAAATCGCCTGGCGTTTTCTACCAAATATAATGTCAGTGAGACGCCTGAAGAGGTTTTACATGTCGTTCATACATGTTTGAATAATTTAGCGATCTCTCCTGGGCACTAACCCGCCCAAAGTCAATACAGCCCTGCCCATTTCTCACCCATGGTCCCAAAACAAAACACTAGAACCTCACAAACCTGATGCTGTTGTGATAGCGCTCTGAAGAGGGAGGGACTGAACATGGGAAACAAAAGGAGGGAGGACTCACCGTCAAAAAACGAAACTGAAAACTCATGAAATAATAAAAATTAACATGGTGATCTAAATATGTTACGTTACCCCATATATATATATACATTTAGACAAGTTGAGAAATCTAATTATCTATTATGGAAATCTATTATTGTCATTATGCAAGGTTATCCATGCATCTATAGTGGGCATGTGCAAAAATACTAAAATAGATACATATATCGTGATACCAAATATGGTGATACAGTATTGTTATTGTGGCTTGCTGTATTTTTTAGCTTTTTTTGTGATTACGCACTATTTTGTTGTTTATTTTGTGCAATATTCACTGTTTTGAAGATGTTTTCATATTAACTTTGCATAAGTAATGGTTTAAAAATGAAATATTGTTAATAAAATGTACAGCAATATATCATGTGCACTAGTCGAGTATCGCCATATCGTAATATCGCATCTCGAGTCATGTACCATGTATTGTAACCCTGTGATTCCCAGCGCTAATTTATAAAGCTGTGGAGTTTGACCACGGTGCAGCACAAAACAACACAAGCCTTATTAGTTTTTTTTTTCTATCCTGGAAGTCAACTATCGTATATCATCTTTTTGTGAACTGTTTCGTGCTGTTTTGTCACACGATAAATTTACAGAACTTGCGAGCAGACAATGGCATGCAGCTGAAATAATAAATATTTCAAAAGCTGCACGCATGGACAGAAAATCTCTACCATACATTGAGATACTGGGATTTCTACGGCTCTGTGCAACCCTGGCGTGTGTCATGTTTTACAAAAAAATTAAATACAAATGAAATTCCAGATCAGCCATGCATGAGAGTCCTTTGGGAAATGTCTATAAATACATCAAATCGCCGCACGCTTACTTCAGAATCAAGTGTCTCTGCCGTTTAGCTTGAAGTGAATAAGGCAAGAAAAAATGTCAAAAATATTGGGAATGCGAGGAGTAAGCTGAGTCAGAACGCTGTTACCTCATCAAAAACACACCTGGACTTACATTTTGTTTCGGTTGCGGGAGTTTAAGTTAACAGCTCCCTTTTGCCTCATCATGTTTTGTCAAAAATGAGTTAAGTCATTTTGTTTGTATTTGAGTTCTCCTTTATCATGCGAATAAGGCTACGTTCAGACAAGCTGGTATGGCTACATTTTGATGGTCAACTCCCATGCACAGTCCATCTCTGCAGCATAAAAATGAATGAATGAATTCACAGGGAAGTTGCTTTTGTGAAACAATACAAACTCATCTGCTAACATGGCAGCATCAGAAAGGGTTTGAATCATTTTCTCACTTAAAACAAAACAACACATTCAGGCAAACACTGCTTAAAGTCCTCCAACAAAATGAGCTCATGGAGTGCACTGAAATCAGAAACCTTAACAGAAGTGCACCATTTATCAAAGGCTACATTCAGACTGCAGGGCTTAATGTTCAATTCTGATTTTTTTGTGAAATCCGATGTTTTTTGCGAGGTCGTTCACATTTCCAATTAAATGCGACTTGTATGTGATCCCCTGTGTGAACATTAAACGGCCCGAAAGTGTCTCGCATGTGACACTGGAGACACGATGACGTCAACCACAGTGAGCGTGCTCTGTGTTTACAGAAGTTGTCCGAACATGGACGCAGCATTGAGCACCTGGAGATTTTAAAGTTCCTCTCGTACCGGAGCCAGAACATGAACAACTTACTTGTTTTAAGGAGGAGATTGAGAAGGAGAAGGACAAGGTTTTTGGCCGTAGCGTTTTGTGGGGCAGCGGCAGCAACGTCCGTTGAAATGAACGTGTGGATGTGGAGACGTAGCCAAGAGTGGTGAGTGGTGATGTGCTTTGCTTCAGTGACATGGAGTTCATTAACAATTTTCGCCTACTTCAGCGCAGAATAGTGACATTTGTGGCTTGTTGATAACGCATTGGTCGGATGAATGTGCTTTGGCCGTTCACACTGAAGTCACATGTCAAAAGATCAGATATGTATCGGTTTTAGGACCACATATCCAAGTGACCTGGGTCGCATTTGAAAAAATCGGATCTGTGTCGTTCAGACTGTCATTAAAAAATCGGATACAGGTCACATAGAGGCCAAAAAATCGTATTTGGGTCACTTCAGGCTGCAGTCTGAACGCAGTTTAAGTATCACGAAAAATATTGAGCTGAAAATTGACTTTTGACTCTTATTTGTCAGTTCCTGTTCTCTGCCTTTGTATCATGAGCCAAAAATAAAGAGTTGTGCAAAAGCAAAATGCAGTAACAATGTATGTTTTGTTTTTTTATTTAGTTCATAAATATATTTCTTTTTAACATCTAACCTCTTGCCTCCTTCTTTTTTGCTGCAGTCTTGGCACAGGGTCTTAACACATTAAATAAATATAACTTTGTATTCAGTTATACTTAAATTATCTTCTTAAATTATTCTGCAAAGTCACTTGTCTGTCAAACTGTTTAAGTGTGTACGATCCTGATCAACACTAAACAGGAAATCCAAAGCTCTTCTAGATCATTTCAAACAAACTCCATGATGACTCGACGTTGGTGAGGCGTTTTTCTTATAATGGATGGAAGTCTGGAGAAAATCAAGCAAATCATGATCATGTCAGTTTCTGCCTTTGGCCTTTGTACGAATCCTTATTTTTGTCTCATGATACAAAAGCAGAGCACAGGAACTGACAAATAAGAGTCAAAAGTCAATTTTCAGCTCAGTATTTTTCACATACAAATATTTCTTCATTGTAGCAACTGGATGTCAAATTTTGGGAGCCTGACGTGTTATACTTTTGTCTGGGAAAACAGAAACTTTGAAGTCATTTTTCTCAGTTTCACTCTCTGGGCAAGTTAAAGTCCTTTGCCTTTGTAGGGCTTTTTAGTTTAGTAAAGTTTGGTAATTCCAGGGCTGAAATCATCCAAATAATTTGAGTTAAGATGTGCGGAGTTTCACTTCCTGTATGTAAGCATGTGTGAATGAAACAAACACAACTCCAAGTATGTTTTTGAAAATAGATATTCCAACACATCTCTACAATCACGCTATCCCCAGGTTTGACTACCCCAAATTTAAGACTGTTAAGACCTTTTTAAGACCACTTAAATGAAAATTAAGACCAACATCGCACTCATTATGTAGGCGAAAAACACCACATCCAATTCCTAATAGTAGTAGTAGTTTATTCGGTCATTTTGCAGCATTACAAAATAAAACAAAAACAAAACATAGACTACAATCCCATCGATCATGACCGAAAGTGTTTAGGCTGAAGTAAAAAGTACTTCTAATGACCATTACTCACTGCTTTAAATAACAAAAAAATACTGTTATTATAAAATCTCATTCAGAACTCATGTATAGTCGTATGCATTGCTTGTAATATGACCAAAAAAAAAACATTTATAACATTCTAACAAGACAAACTAACCTTTCATATTATTAAAAAGGTTTGAAAAGGAGCGATTCCTGGACCTCCAGAGGATAATACACAGTAGATAGAATTCAGTGATGCTCTTTGGGGAAGGGAAGTCAATTTAAAGCTGCAAAAAACCCAAGGCACTCACTGGTTAAAATAAAATGCCTTTATTAATTTATGGCATGTCTTAATGGACAAAAAACTTATTTTATTTTACTTAGTCAACTTTATTTTAACCAGTGAGTGTCTTAGGTTTTTTGCATCTTTAAACTACTGTAGTTTTCCGGGCTATTAGACGCCCTCTTAAGCCTCTAACCCTATCAAAAAACCAGAGCGCCCCATACATGAATCCACTCGGGTGTCCCAGTACGACTTCAGTAAACTACAAAGCCGCACCACCCGCAGAACACACAAACACACACGGAGCAGACCGCACAGCGAAAAACACCCACAGACACACTCATCACTCCACGAGGAACGGAACGAAGGAACGAACCGAAAAAGCGAGTCCAATGTGCCACTTCTAGACACAACTTGAACAACTGTGTGTGAGTGTTTGTGTGAATGGGTGAGTGGTTCCTTGTTGTAAAGTGCTTTGAGTGCCTTGAAGGTGGAAAAGATAGAAAAATAGAAAATGTGACCATGTACCAACAACTGAGTCACTGCGAACACGCCGACAATCCGTTGGTCCCAGACAGGCACCCTCCCTACACGCCACAACTGAACAAAGCCCAGAGTCACCGTGAACGCCACAAACAAAGTCCCACTGACCCATCCAACTGTTGTGTTTCGTTTAATGCGCCTTACAGTCCGGTGCAGTTTATTTGTGAAAAAAGTTCAAAAATAGACCATTCAATGACAGTGCGCCTTATAATCCAGAGAGCCTAATAGCCCGGAAAATACAGTAACCTTTCACATTGTCTTGTCTCACATTGTCTTTCAAAGCGCTTCAACCTTTTAACCACTGTTGGGCAAGTTACTTTGAAACTGTAATGCGTTATTTATTACCTATTACTGTCATTTCAAAGTAATTTGTTACATTACAATATTACTGCATTTAAAATGTAAGGCATTACATTACTATTGCATTACTTTAAGTTACTCTCACCAAAATAACTTTTGCGCTGTATATGGACTGAACCAGGACTAAACCAGGTCTAAACCAGGACTAAACCAGAGCTGAACCAGGACTAAACCAGAAGTGAACTAGGACTAAACCAGAACTGAACTAGACTAAACCAGAACTGACTAGGACTAAAACGGGCTCGAAGGTGACCAGGAGAAAGGAGCGGCTCTGCTCCACACCTCACGGAGGTAAGAGCGGCTGTCACCCGATCGCTCTTTATGGACCCTGCTGCTCGGGCTCGCGGCCCTGATTTCAGCAACTATTTGCAGGGACCCGAGCCGGTGCAAGAGTCTGTTACAGCGCGTAACTTCTACCTTCCTTCAGCGTGTCCAGAAGTCCAACTTTTTGTGTGATGGTTTGCATCTTCCTCTGCCTTTTGGGTGCGAGTGCAGGAGCCTTTGTCGGTGCAGAACGTTTCGTCGACGTTGTGGGTTTCGTCGGGGAGAAAACTTGCAACCGTACAGCACTTCAGAATCACACTGCTAGAGATTGAACATGTATTTAAATTTGGCAGCTGAACACATTCTGTACTGTACAGGAGACAGGAGTCCCTTGGCCAGTCAGGACGCAGCGGGAGGAACGCAATACGCATTCATACAATGTAAAAAAAAAAACAGGGCATGCAAAATTGCACAAAAAAATAAAAATAAAATAAAAATCTGCGAGACAGCGAAAAGTGAACTGCGATAGAGGGAGGGACGAGTGTAAACCAGGTCTAAACCAGAACTGACCCAGGTCTAAACCAGGTCTAAACAGCGTGGAGTTCTTTGTCAGTCCTTTCGCCCGCGGTTACCTGAAGGTCTATGAGGGCGCATCTCCGGTGTTTCACCGCTGCTGATATCGAGGTGATTTTAGCGAATTTGTATGAAGAAAAACCCACCACCACTTCAATCCAGGTTAAAAAACACTGTAACGCGCGTTACTCACATTTGTACCGAGTAAAATATTACTATTTTTTCCCCTGTAATGCCTTACATTACTGCGTTACAGCAAAAAGTAATGCATTACTGTAATTCGTTACTTTTATAACGCGTTACTCCCAACACTGCTTTTAACATTATCAACAACAACAAACTGTTATTCACTGGACAGATCGTTTACTCATTGCCGCCGGCACCAGAAGTATGTGCATAGTCCAGATTAGACGTTCATTCATGTTCATGTTCATGTTGTTGTTATTGTTGGTTTTTCTTCCTCCCTCCATTTAACATTGCGCTGCAGCCCGGTTGAGTATACAGAACGTTGAAGACCTTTGTGAAAAAAATAAGACTTGGACAACATAATTTCAGACTTTTTTAAGGGCTTAATTTAGGAACATGAAATTTAAGATCGTTTTAAGACTTTTAAGATGCCTGACCAAACATGCAGCATCATTTGAGATCCTAGATTCTCTGGGCGTGTGTCATGTTTTACAAAAAATAAAAATTCGAGATCAGTCATGCATGAGCGTCCTTTTGGAAATTTCTATAAATACATCAAATCACCACACGCTTTCTTCAGAATAGAGTGTCCGCGCCATTTAGCTTGAAGTCCCTTCAATCAGACGGGGGGAAAAAAAAGGCAAATACATTGGGAATGCGCGGGGCAAGCTGCTGCATACATATATGAGGCCACACAAGATTTATTTGAGTCCACTATGGGCAAAATCAATCAGATAAGCAGCTGAAGAAATGCCAGCGCGCCGTAAGCTATGGAGTGGTGATGTGAATTTAAAATACTGCGCTACGATTGGGGGCCGTTCCTCTGAGGCCGGTGCTTTGGCTCGCTTCAAGTGAGATCATGTTGTGCCCAATGGAGGAGAAAGAATGGCTTTACTTCCACCTCCTGTCCGGGCTGAGGCACGCGGAGCTGACTGTGCTGTCTGTCTGCGGTACGAGTCTGACGCGCTCCAGGCGAATCCCCGGAAATGTTTGGGTTTTTATATTCAAGAAGACGGGGAAGTGTGTTTGTCAATGAAAATAATCTGCTTTTGGGCTTAGAAAGATTTTTAAAAAGGTTCATATCACGCTATTTTCTCGATGTTGTGTATTCGCTTTGTTTAATGTGTTAGGCTAAAGCTGCACTATGTAACTTTTTGTTTGTTTCTATGGAGATGTCATTGCTTTGCTTGGAGTGTTCCACGTTATGGCATTACTTTACGTTTCTACCTCACGTTTGTTCAATTACGAGTGGTTTTATTGCTCAAAAATGCCTAGAAAAACACATTTTGACTGTGAGAGGGGTCGCCTCTCCACAGATCTGACCTGTAACTTTGTCTGGTTTGGTCTCCATGGATTGAAAAGGTTTAATGCCACACTGTGAAACATTCCAGACAAAGAAATATCAGATCTAATCTATGGAGAAAAGATTTTGTTGAATCCCCAGCCAGAAAAGTTACACAATGCACTGTTTAATGTTAATGTGTGTAATGTTGTTTCCTCATCAAAAATTAGAGATGTAACAATAACGTAAATATTGTGATGTTGTATTGTCAAATACCGAGAGTTTCTTTGTGTAAATTTATTGTTATGGAGCAGTAACAGCAGTATACATACTGTATGTTAGTGTCTTTAAAAGCTAAACAGTTTTGAACATGTCTATTATTCGTTCTTTGGGTCCCGCTCTCTCAAGTCCAAGATTAGTCCTGGCTTAGTCCTGGTTTAGACTTGGTTTAGTTCTGGTTCAGTCCTGGTTTATTCCTGTTTTAGTCCTGGGATCAATCCTGATTCAGTTCGGCATCACAGTTTAAGTCACGGAAACAGGAAACGGTCGCTTTCCATTTTTTTCCATTATTCATTAAACACAAAATTTAAAACTGAAAAAAACACATCGTTATCCGTTTTTTTATTTTTTTATTTTGTTTTGTTTGTTTTGTTTTGGAAACAAATAATGAAGAAAATAGCTGTCTTTTGCTTTTTTGTTTTCTTATTTTTGGTTTATAACGAATGTCATAGTTGATACACGGATTGTTTTGCTAATGAATCTATAGGAATTTTGCAAAAAGGATTAAAAAGGTCTTATCCTGGTTTAGTCCTCCAGCATAAATAAATGTCTATGACCCATCTGTGCAACAACATCTGAAACTCTAAAAGTCAGGACCAAATCAGATTGTGTAGAGGCATAAAACACACAGAACTTTATTTGCCCTCATAAAGTTCTGTTTTAAATGTGTAAAAACAAAGTTATTTGTCATACAAGTTGAGAATGTTGAAGCAAATATAATGATACTTTTGTTTCTGGAGGGATAAACGAGTACCCAGATACAGGAAGAACATGCAAACTCCACAAGGAAAGTGCCCGTTCAGTGCAGGAATTGAACCCATGTAAACAACAGTCAAAACTGTGACCAAACCTAAATTAAAAACCTTTCTATGTTGACTATATCCAGGCTGCTGCCACCTAGTGGCTCCAGTCACTTTCATTTCTCTCCAGCGACTGGGTCAGGAATTGGAATCAGAGGTAAGGTCTAGCAAGTCGTGATTTGGAATTGAGTTAGACTTGAGTCACTATTTTTAGGACTTAAGACTTGACTTGATAAAATGGAAAAAGACTTAGGACTCGACTTGGACTTGAAGGTCAGTGACTTGGGACTTGACTTGGATTTGAGCCCGGTGACTTGAGAAGACTTGATGCTTAGAATAGTTGACAAAATAACTGTTATTAGCACTCTTAAATCTTAACTCTTTCTGTTCTGACTGTACCTGATTCGCAGTCTTGTCAAGACAATTAAAAAGGAAAAAAGTAGCATTTCTACAATTAAATACTCATGTACAGTCCCTGACAAAAGTCTTGTCGCTTATCCATTTTGTAGAAACAAAAAACTTTTGTCTTGCCAAAATCTGACCTTTCTGTGTTCATTAAATGATCAATCTTTCTTCAGTGAAGCAAATTTATTTTAGTATATTATAATTTGGGAGGGTTTTAGCTTTCATATGAGACATTTCTAAAACCAATCGATTAATTTAAAGTCAGGTTATAAGCTTTTGTTTCTACAAAATGGATAAGCGACAAGACTTTTGTCAGGGACTGTACCATCTACAATTTGTAATTACAATTTCGTAATAAAAATTAATAAATAAATAAAAATTATATAAATAGCACAAATCTAAGCTATATTGTACTTTGGTTTAAAGACTTAAAATTACTTGAAGTTCAAAGCAGACGACTTGGACTTGCCTGTATTTGGTTTGGAACTTGACTCGGACTTGAGACTTACTTTAGACTTGCAAAAAAATGTCTTGGTCCTGCCTCTGATCAGAATACACTAGACGGTTTGCAAGAACCCCGGAAGTTGTAGACTGCACACCGGCCAATCAGTGAAGAGCTGTGAAGCCATGATGTCAAACTCAAGCGCCTGTCTGGGTCCCTTTTGTGGAACAGCACAACAGTAAACAAAGCGATCGAGATGGATGTAGACGAAGACAGACATTCTGTGTTGGCAACAATTCCTGAGATCGAGGATTTAAAGCTGGAACAAAGAGAATATTTGGTGAATTTTATCAAGGAGAAAGACGTTATTGTCCTTCTTCCTATGGGATTTGGTCAAGCAAAACAAATCCTCACGGTCTGATTTTGACTATGCCAGTACTACAGATTTTTACATGTTGTCTGCCACCTTGTTACGGAAACCAGGATTATCTTAGGTGCAGGCCAAATGTAATATTTTCTAACAGTTGGCGCAAGCTTTGATAAAATATGTATGGTTGTTTTTATTCAAGTCAGACACAGGGAGAGTTGGCAGTAAATGAAACAGCAGTTGTTGGTTTGAATATTACAATACCTTTTACCGTGTACACAGTCTAAAGGAGCGACGTCGACAGCTGGCATTGAGTAAACTGAAAATATGTTTCAAAAAAAAATCCACCACAGAAGATCTCATCAGCGTAATCGCACCTCGTCAAAACCATTTGCATGTTTCATCTCTAAAATGTGGTAATTACAGTGTTAATGATCAGGTGCAGCTCACGCGTCTGATCCCTTTAATAGTCCATCGGCCGCCATCGCAGCGCTCCTAATGTCACTTTATAATGCCATCCTCTGACAGATCTACTTCAGCTCTGAGTCGCTCATGTTCCAGCCCCGGAAAGGTCAAAACGCGCCCTTTAGCTCCGCGTTCAGACCCACAAATCTCAGCTCCGGGGCAGGCGTGGGGAGGCAGAGAGGAGGCCTGGGGAGGACGGGGGAGGATAGCGGAGGATGTGTGGAGAGGGGGTGTGTACGAGGTTTTAGGGGGAGATTGTTTGAAAAGGTCTTGGGTTTTGAATCTGACTTGAATTCTTTTGGGTTGTGTCATTTCAGGCTCAAGTACAAGTCTCTGGGTTTTATGTGGGATGTTGACATTTGTTATGGTTCTGTGCTGACTAGAATAATTCAGAAACGTAAAAGTAAAAGTAAAAGAATCACTCATATCCTCGGTTGTGTATGTTTTTGTGTATCTAAGAACATTATTGACTAGGGGTGTAATGGTAAATGTATTTGTACCAAACCGCTTCAGTATACGGGACGTTTGGTTCGGTGCAGAGCTGCGCATGAGTGAGTTCGCGCAATTTGTGTGTGTTTACATTACCCCACTACATGTGCAGCTACACGGAAGGTTTGGCTCTTTAATATTCACGAGGGAACTTGTCTGTGATTGGGGTGGCAGTGTTTCCCGCAGCGCTTTGTAGTTAGGGCGGCCACCTTGACAACAATTGCCCCCCCCATTGACTACGTCCCTCTGAACAACGTGAATCGCAAAACTACGGTCATCGCGCCGCAGTCCTCATTTTCGCCATTCGCCAGCACAGAATTTCCGCTTCCCTCTTCCAGCAGATCTGCACTTACTGCAGACAATGTGAACAAGTTGTTTTTTTCTGGTCAAAAATATGAAGACTGGAACTGTTGTGTGCTGCGCTTTACTTTTTGAAAAAAATTGTTTACTGTTTACAAGTAATTCATTTTTTTTATAATCTTTAATACATTTGTTGCTTATTTTTGCTTTGAGAATATCTAATTTTATCTAACTTTTTAGTATTACCAAGCAGCACTTTGCATTTATTTTATTTTACTGTTTGTATAATGATAAAACAAATCGTTGGTTTAATAAAAACACAAACAAACAACAAGCAAATGGTTTTCCTTTTTATTCCCATACTGTACCAAAAATGAATCGAACTGTGACCTCAAAACCGAGGTACGTACTGAACCATGATTTCTGTGCACTGTTACACCCCTAAAATATAGTAATACAAATATATCTCAACTATATACAAGAAGTCATAAGGAGAAACAGTGCAAAGATTAACCTTATAACACACATAAGGGTGAGTTGTTGTACACTTGCATAGAGTCTGGTATGGATGTACTCCTGTTGTTCTGAACATATTTCATGACTTGCTTATTTGAGAATATTTTATTTAACTTAGTTTTAGTATTAGTATTACCAAGCAGCACGTTGCATTTATTTTATATTCTCGTTTGTATAATGTTAAAACAAATTGTTGGTTTAATAAAAACACAAATAGACAACAAGCAAAATGTTTTGCACTGTACTGAAAATGAACCGAACCGTGACCTCAAATCCAAGGTATGTACCGAACCGTAATATTTGTGAACCATTACACCCCAAATATTGACATAAAGGGTTAATATTATGCCGGTAACAACAGCTTTTGTGCATAGACTAGGGTGTCCAAAGTATCAATTCCCATATATTATTTGATAAAACTAGTACTGATACTAGATACTCATTTCAACATGTATTGATATTGAAAATAATCATATAAAACAGGACCAATCTGGAACCTTTCTGGATAGTTTTAGAAATGTTCTTGATCTTTATCTGAACTAGTATTTTTGTCACCATGCTATTGAAATCAGTATTGAATACTGAGACTCTTCCTTAGTATCAAAATCGAGTTTGAAACTAGCATAGACATTTTATAAAGTTACAAAACATGAAACAGCATTACTATAACAGACATCAGAATCAGAAATAAAAAGTTTTATAGCTATTGACAATGAACAAAATTTACAACTTGGCACTTGCGTCGCCGGTACACAGTGCAACATAAAACAATGAGTAGTAAATATGAACTATGATCAAATAAAAATAAGGGCATGCATTAAAATAAGGTCAATTAAAATAGGCTTTGATTTACAGATGCAAAACATACAGGATGGCCAAAACAAGAGTGAAAAAACTCTACAGAACTAACAAACCCAAACTCAGGATATGACGATGACAAATAAAAATGAATACATGCCTTTTTCCTCAGCCAATTTCAAATAGATCTAAAAAAATGTTTACTTTTTTGGCAACATGTTACTGCTTCCAAGAGATAGTTAAAGAACACATATTGTGCTTGTGTCTGCTACAAACCCCATGGATCATTATTGTATAATTTGCACAATATTCATCTAAAAAGAGTACGCTGACTTGGAAAACTGCAGTGCCCAATGAGAATCGACGTCACCGTAAACACCATCACAGCCGAGATGCCGTGAAGTTGTTGGCACCTCCGATGGATAACAACACACACACACTAACAAGTAGCAGATTTTTTCTACTGGTACATGCTCAAAACGGTACCAAAGGGTTTTAATTTTTTATTCTCAACTCTTCTCTCTCCTTAATGTCTCTCTCTCTTTAATTTTATGATGATTATTTATGTTTTGATTTGTTTCTATTGTGATTTTAATGTATGTCGTATTCTGTAAAGCACTTTGTGTACGAATTGTGCTATACAAATACATTTGCCTTGCCACATTTGGACCAAAATAACTAAGAAACTCCGCTGAATTCTACACAAATTACTGTTTAAGAAAATAAAATTGGAGTACACAGTAAGTACAGAGCAGTGGGTGCATGCTGCGGTGAAAACGAGGGCTGATATGACGTCTTGAAAATAAGCGTTTTTATGTTATTAGGTTCTTTTTTTTCGGACCTAGAGTGTTATTTCATACCTGACAGTTTTGACTGCTCACTAGCGTCTTCCTCAGAGTGGTCACGTGATGTTGCTGTGACGTGTCCAGTCAGCTGAAAAAAAGAACCTAATAACATTGAATATTGGAAGACCAAATGAATCTCATTGGACTAATAAGCGTTTTTGCCCAGGGACTACAGGTGGAAATTAGCACTAGTGCTACAACTTGGTACAGTGCATCTCTCCTGTCAAGGCTAATGGATATTGTGCACTGTCCCTGTCTCATTAAATAAATAAACACATCATAATAATTACTCAAACATGCACTAATCACTCCAAACACAATTTCAAGAGGACATGAGATGGGAAAACAACAGTAACGTGGTTAAAAGCTCTGAAAAGTTATTTTTGCATAATAGGTGCTGCTATCCAGTTAATGATCCATCAACTGCTCGTAGTAGTAATAGTAGTAGTAGTAATAGTAGTAGTAGTTTATTCGGTCATTTTGCAGCACTACAAAACAAAACATAGACTACAATCCCATAGATCATGACCGAAAGGGTTTAGGCTGAAGTAATATGTACTTATAATGCCAAACCCTTTTAAACCGTGACTGAAATCCAAGAAAAAAACTGCGTATGAACAGCAAGTTTACACTTAAAATTTCACTTACAACTTACTGTATATATAAGAGACAAAATATAAATTTAGACCCTGTTTACGCTGAAACGAATCCGCATATCACCGTATCAGAAACGATCTGCGTGCACACACGTCGTTTCTTTGTCCGCAATCAAAGCCTTCCCTGTCCACACACTAACGCAAAACCGTCTGTCACAGCGTCACGTGAGCAGTAAAATCAAGGAAGTCTGAAGTTGCAGCAGCTGATCTTGAGCCGAAGGAGATGGCAAGTGTCTTTTCGTGGATCGACGACGAGGTTCAGTTGTTACTTCGTGTAACACTGGATTTTAAGACGAGCATGGTGGCTCAGAGTGTGGACTGACTTGTTTCTGTGTCCGCAATCCTTCCCTATCCACACGGCTTTGAGCATATTTGTTTATGTTTTGCTATTGTGCGCTGATGCGGTTCAGCTTCTGTGGGACTAAAGGACACGACCAGTGGAATATGAGTGTTGTTTCTGTGACAGAGGGGTGTTCTGCTGATGGTGAGTCTGTTCTGTGCTTCTATCGCGTTGGAGATGTTTCATGTTAAACTTTTCAGATTATACATCTGCAGGTCGTACACACAGACCGTATATATGAATGGACATATATTCTAGCCTCTTAGTGTTTTGGCGGTAAATTACTTCACGGTGCATAGACCTACATCAGCGTATCAGAGTTTGCAGACGTCCACACGGTGCCGGATCAGAACAGTACTCAAATGAATTTGTCTTGAATATCTTTCAAAACATAATGCTTTATACTCTTTTTTTAAAGGCTTCTACAGCGTTAGACTTTTCTTTTTTTTTTTTTTTTTTTTTTAAATCATCACTCAGGTTATTCCATAAACTAACCCCTCTAACAGAAATACAATCACTTTTTTTTTTTTTTTTTTTTTAAAGATGTTCCTCTAAGGTTATACTGACTGTCTCTCTCTGCTCAAATAACTCTTGTAAACATCTTCTCGTCTCCATGTGGCTGTGATGTGGTTAGAATGTTCCACAGTATGGCCATAAATTTAAGAATCTTAAGAATTTTTTTAAAGGTATTTTTGAGCAATAAATACCACCTGTTGACAGATTAATTAATACCGTACGGTGGAGAAATTAAATCAAAGCATTAACATCTCCATCTCCAACAGGTTGCGCTCTCCAGAAAAGTTACACAGTGCACCTTTAAGCCAACTATTATATAAACATATTCATAGTAATACAGTATATTGACACAACCCACTGCAATAACAAAGCAGTTCAGTACAAATATCCACATTGTGTCAGCAGTGGTACATGACGGCGATCTCGTCTCACGTCGTCACTCCGCTCGCTCTTGACGCTTTGACATCAACACTACATCTCCACTCTGCTCCTGCCTGAACCACTCCACACCGCACCACCGTGTTTGTGCGCTCGCCTTTGTACTGCAGCTCACTCCTCATTATCATCGCCCCTCTCACACGGATAAACACGAATCCAACGCCCTGACACGAGACTACGGGAACGGGACTGGAATATTTGCAGCAGCAGTAGCAGTAGTAGTACTAGTAGTACTAGCAGTAGCAGCAGTTAGTAGCACCAGTAGCAATTACAGCAGTAGTATTAGAAGCACTAGTAGCAGTAGTAGTAGTAGCAGCAGTAGAAGGAGTAGCAGCAGTAACAGTAGTAGTAACAGTAGTTGCAGTAATAGCAGTAGTAGCAGTAGTATTAGTAATAGCAGGACTAACAGCAGTAACAATAGTAGCAGCAGTTGCAGTAGTAGTAGTAGTAGTAGTAGTAGTAGTAGTAGTAGTAGTAGTAGTAGTAGTTGTAGTAGTAGTAATGGTAGTACCAGCAGTAACAGTAGCAGCAGCACAGCAACAGTAGTAGTAGGAGTAGCAGTAGCAGTAGTAGTAACAGTACTTGCAGTAGTAGTAGTAGTAGTAGTAGTCAGTAGTAGCAGTAGTAGCAGCAGTAGTAGTAGTAGCAGTAGTAGTAGTAGTAGTAGTAGTAGCAGTAACGGTAGTACCAGCAGTAACAGTAGCAGCAGCACAGCAGCAGTAGTAGTAAGAGTAGTTGCAGTAATAGCAGTAGTAGCAGTAGTAACAGTAGTAGTAGTAGGAGGAGCAGTAGTAGCAGTAACAGCAGTAGCAGTGACAGTAGTAGCAGTAGTAGTAATAGGAGTAACAGTACTAGCAGCAGTAGCAGTACCAGTAGTAGCAGTAGTAGCAGCAGTAATAATAGGTAAATTCTATCCAATTAATGTACTTTTAAACGCCAGTTATGCTCAGTTATACCAGCAGCAGCAGTAGCAGTAGTAGTAGTAGTACCAGCAGCAGTAGTCGTAGCAGTAGCAGTAGCAGCACTAATAGTAGGTACATTCTATCCAATTAATGTACTTTTCAAAGCCAATTATGCTCAGTTATACCACCAGCAGCAGCAGTAGCAGTAGCAGCAGTACCAGCAGCAGTAGTAGTAGCAGTAGCAGTAGTAGCTTAGCATTCCCCGGCTTGTAAGTGTAAGTGGATTTGTAGCGGGGCTGTTTATGTGCGGGCCTGTTGTTCTGGATGCACTCCATAGAGGATACAAATTGTATTATTCACGGCAGGCAGGCTGGTAATGGCAAGGATGAATGATGGAGCCTATTTCTGGACTGACAGAGAAGGTCACGGGAGGAGCGCGATACAATTACACCCAAGTTTGTGTTCGATCTGGAGGGACCCCGCGCAGGTGAAGTGTGAGCCGGGCGCCCCACATCTGAAGCAACGCACTCGGAAAAAACCAGGAGGGAGGAATAATGCGGAGAAATTTAAAGAGGTAGTAGTGAGGTTGTGGTAAATAAATTTGCTTTTACCGAGTTATACTTTGATCCTGCAATTCTTAAAACGTTTTTGC
This sequence comes from Boleophthalmus pectinirostris, assembly GCF_026225935.1. Taxonomy (NCBI): domain Eukaryota; kingdom Metazoa; phylum Chordata; class Actinopteri; order Gobiiformes; family Gobiidae; genus Boleophthalmus; species Boleophthalmus pectinirostris. The sequence continues at coordinate 33,456,857 of NW_026571447.1, read as the reverse complement.
AAGACTGGAGTAGACCAATTAGTTTTTTTATTTTTAGCTCTGAGTCAATTTAGACTCTGTAAACAACAAGGAGGCATGGGGAATTGATGAGGAACACACGATGGTGAGCAGTCCTTTTTGGGGTTTTTTTCTTCTTGGAGCTTATTCATTCTTGTTAAAAAATGAAAAGGAGAAAGCTGTCATGACCTTAGGCACTTACATGTGATTTATCCACTCTACCATGAGTTAAAGATTGTTTGTCTTGGATCAGGTATCAGATATATTTTGTAAATTTGAACAAACCTGACAATCGAACGCCTGGTGTACACTGACTGCAAGTGAACTGCAGTTGTCATAATTGATGTAACAGGCAATCTGCAAGTAACCCACTCTATATATGTGTCAAACCCAAGATGCAGTTGGTACAAGGGAAATTATTTGGACACAGGAGCTCACACATCACAATATAATGTCGAGGAGAAAATTTTGTTTGTCGACTGGACAAAAGTTAGATAGGTTGAAGACGTTTATAGTCGACAAACTGAATTTTCTCTTCGACCTGGATTCTACCTGGACGACTGAGGGATTCTTCACACATCACAATATAATATAATAACAAAGAGTACAAATATAAATGGTAATACTAATTAACCCTTAATTAACCCAAAATTGACCCGTTTTCAAGTTTAGATATGTAAAAACTACCATTTGGTTTTTTGTACTGGAACGAGGCTTCATCTACTCCTCAGACACAACTATTTTAACGCAACAAAATAAATGTTCACCATTTTAGTAAATTGTAAAGGTCTCAAAAAAAAAAGTGACATTTGTGGTGTTATGGGTCAAAAATGACCCAGCAGAGAATAGTGGCTGTTTTATGCATCACTTACAAGCTGTGGGCTGCTCTGTGGATCAAATATGGCTCAGTGTGTCCCACAACACACACATACACACACCCCTACACACAGACATACACACACACACACACACACACACATACATACACACACACACACACCCCTACACACACACATACATACACACACACACACACACACCCCTACACACAGACACACACACACACACACACACACACACACACCCTACACACAGACACACACACACACACACACACACACACACACACACATACACACACACACACACACACACACACACACACACACACACACACACACACACACACACACACACACACACACACACACCTAACAAAAGAGACTGGAGTGTGATTAACACATTTTAACCAGGAGCTACAAGTGTCTCATGAAATGTAGAGCCATGTTTAGAACAGTGGTGAAAGCAGGAGGGAGCTGCTCTGAGCTGCTACAGCTTTTGTTAGGAGGCACAGACACAATCAAGTAACAAGAATCAAGGTTGCAAATACATTTTGGATTTTGATTGATTGATTGATTGATTGATTGCATTTATATAGCACCTTTCAAGATACCCAAAGCACTTTACAGTTCATTACTCATTCACTCCACACTCACTGGTGGTAAACTACTATTGTAGCCACAGCTGCCCTGGGGCAGATTGACAGAAGTGAGGCTGCCAATCTGCGCCATCAGTCCCTCTGACCACCACCATCACTCACACACACCACTTTCATACTAGGCAATGTGGGTGAAGTGTCTTGCCTAAGGACACAATGGCAGTTTTTTTTTTTTTGCCACTGGTGCCCCACTGTGGCACCTGGACTTCCTAGAGGTCTCCCATCCAAGTACTACTCAGGCCCAGCCTGCTGAGCTTCTGAGATCTGACGGGATCAGGCTTTGACAAGCTGGTATGGCTACATTTTGATGGTCAACTCCCATGCACAGTCCATCTCTGCAGCGTAAAAATGAATGAATGAATGGATTCACAGGGAAGTTGCTTTTGTGAAACAATACAAACTCATCTGCTAACATGGCAGCGTCAGAAAGGGTTTGGATCATTTTCTCACTTAAAACAAAACAACACATTCAGGCAAACACTGCTTAAAGTCCTCCAACAAAATGAGCTCATGGAGTGCACTGAAATCAGAAACCTTAACAGAAGTGCACCATTTATCAAAGGCTACATTCAGACTGCAGGGCTTAATGTTCAATTCTGATTTTTTTGTGAAATCCGATGTTTTTGCATAGTCGTTCACATTTCCAATTAAATGTGACTTGTATGTGGTCCCCTGTGTGAACATTAAACAGCCCAAAAGTGTCCTGCATGTGCACTGGAGACACGATGACGTCAACCACAGCGAGCGTGCTCTGTGTTTACAGAAGTTGTCCAAACATGGACGTGAGCATTGAGCACCTGGAGATTTTAAAGTTTCTCTTGTACTGGAGCCAGAACATGAACAACTTACTTGTTTTAAGGAGGAGATTGAGAAGGAGAAGGACGAGGTTTTTGGCTGTGGCGTTTTGTGGGGCAGCGGCAGCAACGTCCGTTGCAAGAAACGTGTGGACCTCTCATTTCTCAGCTTTGGCAGTCACATTTGATTACTGTGTTGGATATTGCAATAACACAACTTATTTAAACAGTAAAACTGCTACTAGTTTGTGTATGAGCATCAGACAGAGACACAACACGACTCTGAGCGAAGAGAAAAGAGGCAGGGTTATCACCACATGAGCTAAAATCATCACTAAATGTAAGAAATCATGTGGGGAAATAAAGTAAATAATGTAAACAACAAAGTAGCAATCTGAATATTTTCTATGTAATTTTAATACTCCTTTTGGTATTGATTCACCGATAATTAGGATTGTTTTGCACAGCCCTACACAACAGTTTGATACAAAAAAACAAAAACTCTGTAAACACGTCATTTTAGCAGTGCAATAAATATTAAAACAGCTGATGAACAATGTTGGTAAACAGAGCAGGTTTTGTCAGACTATTTCACATATTATGACTATTACAAAAAGTTTCAAAAGTACTCAAGTATTTACCAGACTGTTACAACACATATATTTATTGATGATGGATTAAGATTATTCCATGTATTTGATTTTGGAAGATCATATTATTTTTCTATGTAGCTAAGTTAAGCCAGGTCACAATATTGTTTACTTTCAAATATATCGAAAAAAAACTCTCTCATTAGCATATAGAATTCCGTCGTCATGGTACATCATGTGATGTCCATCACATCGGAGGTGTATAAGGGAGAGTTGTGTTCAGTTTGTTCACTTTCGTCCAGGACGGCACACTGATAGCAGCATATCGCAAGCTCTCCTCAACTTTTACAAGTCACCAGCTCAAACAAGACTTCAGCTCCCTGTTCACATCGGGTACGTGGTAAGTAGTCGCTGTTAGTGGTCACTGTAACTCTGAAAATGAGACATAAAAAAAAAAAAAATCACACTGGACTACTCTGTCAACATGTTTTGGTCCGTAATGTTGTTTCTACACACAACTCATGAGTTTTATGATTGTACTACTTGTTACTTCAAAATAATAAGACTTAAGTACACGTACATAGTGTTTCAACAAGTTACTCAAGTACGAGTAAAAGGTATTTGGGAAAAATAGTTCTCAAGTAAAAGTAATTATAGAGTAACTGTCTGGACATAACATCTGATTTGCAAATTGTAGCTTGGAGTGATAAATATTTCAAAATGCACATGGTGTATTCAAAGGCCAGATTGTAGACAGTGTTATTAAAACACCGTAAAACATGACTATGTGTTGTAGTAGTTTAAAGTGCAAAATATGATGTTGACTCTTAAGCATGCTTGAGTTAAAATATTTTAGTGTGTTTTTACAGATATCCAAGCACAACAGGACAATGAAATCCGAAGCAAAGGTGTGGGAAGACCGTATCAGTATGGACACTGATAGAACCACACGGTCATTGAACTCTCCTGCCAAACCAGGGCCCTCCAAATCACATGGGCCTTCTCCACGAAAAAACTATTACTCTCCTCGGGACAATCCTTACGCCAGACCGGAGAGCCCTCTGCAGGTGGCGAAACAGGCCAGTGGTGAAAGAAAATCACCTAACGCCAGCACCCCAACGGCGTCTACATCAAAGGTAAACTCCCATCCCACACAGACACTTTCACACAGGACGCAGAGCTATTCCAACTTTTGCTAGATCTTTCTTATATCAATCTTAAAACTTAATATCAACCTTAAAACTGTAGTTATGATGTGTTGTTTTTAACTCTAGAAGTTATAATCCATATATAGTGCACCTTTAAGTTATGCAAGCTAAAAAAAAAAAGTATTTGTGTGTTTTTACAGATCCAAGAAATGAAAACGCCGCTTGAGGAGTTGTCAGAGTATGATGACGAGTTTATAGCTGAAATTGAAGCCATTTTGCATGATTTTATCAGCAAGACAACTGAGGACACATGGTCACCGGGCTCTCCAGCGAAACAGGGGCCATCTCCATCGAAGGTAATCTCCCATCCCACACAAACAAGTTACACATTGAAAAAGTGCTATTCAAACTTTTGCTAGGGATTTCTTTATATCAACCATAAAACAGTTGTTATGATGTGGTGGTAGATCATTTAAAGTGTTTTTTTTTTTTTTTTTCTGTAGGAGTTGGAACCCGTTACTGAGGAAGAGAAGGAGATGGCAGCCGAACTTGAAGCCATGATGAACGGCTTTATAAGTGAGGACACTGAGAGCATCTCACGAGCACTGGACTCTCCAGCAACACCGGGCTCCTCCAGATCACACGGGTCTTCTCCTCAGAACAATCCTTACTCCCGACCGGAGAGCCCTCTGGAGGTGGCAAACCAAGCCAACTGTGCAAGAAACTCGCCTAAAGCCAGTCCCCCTACGCCCTCTGCATCGCAGGTAAACTCCCATCCCACACAGACAGTCACACATAGGACACAGTGCTATTCTAACTTTAACTGGCTTTATATGACTATTTTACTTTATATCAGCCACTATTTTTTTCCTTGATGTTAACTTTTGGTGCTCTAAAGTTGCATTGTGTAGCTTTTCTGGTGGAGGTTCTGTCAAATGCTTTTGGAGATGTTATTGCTTTATCTGAAATGTTTCACGGTATGGTATTACACCTTTCTATCTTCATGGAGACCAAACCGTACCAAGTTACAGGTCAGGTCTGTGGAGAGGCAAACCCCGCTCACAGTCACAATGCCTGTTTTCATTTTTGAGCTACAAAACTACCTGTAGTTTAATAAATGTAAGGTAGAGCTGATTAATGTTATACTGTGGAACATTGACATGACATAGTGATGAACCCCCAACCAAAATGTGACATAGTGCACCTTTAAGTTATACAAATTAAAACAAAGTATTTGTGTGCTTTTACAGATCCAAGAAACGTCGATGTCGCCGGACTATTCGACAGACACCGATGAGGACGCGATGGCAGAACAAATCGAAGCCATGTTGGACGGCCGTGTTAGTATGGGCACTGGTAATGAAGTTCCACCAACATCTCCTGTGGACTTCCAGATGCCATCAGCATTGCAACACCAAATTGCTGAATACTACAGGGCTCAGAATTCAATTAAAAATTCTGCCCTGGAAAACACCACGCCGTCACCAGTCTCCCCGGTGATAGCAGGCCCATCTTCACAAGTTGGACCTGCCCCAAGGAGAAACGTTTATGCTCCTCGGAACAGTCCACCGTACTCCAGACCAGCTGCACCAACAGTAGCATTGCCTACAGCTCGTCACGTTGAGCCACCAACACTGATGGTGCACTCCAGTCCTCCAGAAAGAGTTGTACTGTCGAACATGGAGAACAGTCAACCAAACTGGAGCCAGTACCAGCAAGTGCCTGGACCATCTACACAAATGGCAAATTTGCAAATGCCATGTGCAATTGTCAGACCCTCAAATCTTTGCCCAGTTATAATCAATGGGAAAAAAATGTTCCAGATAACCGGACCAATAGGAACGGTCAATAATACATCCCAAGCACCAGTCAATCGTGACAAGAAGCCTTACATCAAAAAACCTCCCAATGCCTTCATGTTGTACAAGGCTGAGCAGAGGGAGCTTATTATGCAAGAATTTAATATAACAAATTCGGCGGAGGTGAACAGAATTGCTGGGGCGAGATGGACAACGCTCTCAGACAGTGAACAAGCCCCATATTTCGAGCAGGCAAGAGCGGCTAAGAGGGAGCACGAGGCCAAGTTCCCAGGGTGGTCCGCCAGTGATAACTTCGGGCGGAAGAAACGGAAAAGCAACACAACAACACCTGCAGCTTACACCCACCCCGCAGCTCCAGCAGGTCCCGCTCAGCCTTTATGGAACTACCGTGCTACAATGGTACCACTGGGTTATAATCGAACAGTCCCGCAAATGACTGGATATACCAGCCCAACAACAGTACCGACAGCTCCCTTTAGGACCATGTACTACAACCCAGAAATGATGGTGGGTCCGACCTACCAGACAACAAATATTATGTAAACAAGTACACGAAGAAGCAAAGGAGGCAAGGACATGTGATGAACATGTTCTGTAAATAAAAGTTTTCTCTCAATCAGTCATTGTGTAAATTGATGTATTTTTACCCAAGATCCAGACCAGTCATTATTAAAAAAAATAAAAAAAAAATAGATAAAATATTATTATTAATAATAATAATAATAATAATAATAATAATATATAAATAATAGGCTGGAGCTCTTAGTGCTGCACTTTAGTTTTTGAAAAGTTTTGTTTACTGTTTACAAGGAATTTATTTTTTATATTTCACACATTTGTTGCTTATTTGAGAATATATTATTTGACATATTAGTATTACCAAGCATCACTTTGCATTTATTTTATTTTCCCGTTTGTATAATGTTAAAACTAATTGTTGGTTAAAATAAACAAACAATAAACAACAAGCAAATGGTTTTCCTTTTTATTCCCTGACTGTACCAAAAACTAATTGAACTGTGACCTCAAAACCGAGGTACGTACTGAACCATGATTTTTTGTGTACTTTTACACCCCTAAAATATAGTAATACAAATATATCTCAACTACATATATATAAGAAGTCATAAGGAGAAACAGTGCAAAGATTAATCTTATAACATACATAAGGGTGAGTTGTTGTACAGTTGTAGGGAGTATTATCTATTACATAAGGGTGAGTTGTTGTACAGTTGTAGGGAGTATTATCTATTACATAAGGGTGAGTTGTACAGTTGTAAGGAGTATTATCTATTACATAAGGGTGAGTTGTACATTTGTAGGGAGTATTATCTATTACATCAGGGTGAGTTGTACATTTGTAGGGAGTATTATCTATTACATAAGGGTGAGTTGTACATTTGTAGGGAGTATTATCTATTACATAAGGGTGAGTTGTACATTTGTAGGGAGTATTATCTATTACATAAGGGTGAGTTGTACATTTGTAGGGAGTATTATCTATTACATAAGGGTGAGTTGTACATTTGTAAGGGAGTATTATCTATTACATAAGGGTGAGTTGTTGTACAATTGTAGGGAGTATTATCTATTACATAAGGGTGAGTTGTTGTACATTTGTAGGGAGTATCTATTACATAAGGGTGTTGTACCGTTGTAAGGAGTATTATCTATTACAAAAGGGTGAGTTGTTGTACAGTTGTAGGGAGTATTATCTATTACATAAGGGTGAGTTGTACATTTGTAGGGAGTATTATCTATTACATAAGGGTCAGGTGTACAGTTGTAGGGAGTATTATCTATTACAAAAGGGTGTTGTTGTACAGTTGTAGGGAGTATTATCTATTACATAAGGGTGTTGTTGTACAGTTGTAGGGAGTATTATCTATTACATAAGGGTGAGTTGTTGTACAGTTGTAGGGAGTATTATCTATTACATAAGGGTGTTGTTGTACAGTTGTAGGGAGTATTATCTATTACATAAGGGTGTTGTTGTACAGTTTTATGGGAGTATTATCTATTACATAAGGGTGAGTTGTTGTACAGTTGTAGGGAGTATTATCTATTACATAAGGGTATTGTTGTACAGTTGTAGGGAGTATTATCTATTACATAAGGGTGTTGTTGTGTACATTTTATGGAGTATTATCTATTACATAAGGGTGAGTTGTTGTACAGTTGTAGGGAGTATTATCTATTACATAAGGGTGTTGTTGTACAGTTGTAGGGAGTATTATCTATTACATAAGGGTGTTGTTGTACAGTTGTAGGGAGTATTATCTATTACATAAGGGTGAGTTGTACATTTGTAGGGAGTATTATCTATTACATAAGGGTGAGTTGTACATTTGTAGGGAGTATTATCTATTACATAAGGGTGTGTTGTACTAAGTTTGTAGGGAGTATTATCTATTACATAAGGGTAGTTGTTGTACAGTTGTAGGGAGTATTTATCTATTACATAAGGGTGAGTTGTTTGTACATTTGTAGGGAGTATTATCTATTACATAAGGGTCAGGTGTACATTTGTAGGGAGTATTATCTATTACATAAGGGTAGTTGTTGTACTATTTGTAGGGAGTATTATCTATTACATAAGGGTGTTGTTGTACATTTGTAGGAGTTATTATCTATTACATAAGGGTCAGTTGTACAGTTTGTAGGAGTATTATCTATTACATAAGGGTGAGTTGTTGTACAGTTGTAGGGAGTATTATCTATTACATAAGGGTGAGTTGTTACAGTTGTAGGGAGTATTATCTATTACATAAGGGTGAGTTGTTGTACCGTTGTAGGGAGTATTATCTATTACATAAGGGTGAGTTGTACATTTGTAGGGAGTTATTGGAGTATTATCTATTACATAAGGGTGAGTTGTACATTTGTAAGGAGTATTATCTATTACATAAGGGTGAGTTGTTGTACATTTGTAGGGAGTATTATCTATTACATAAGGGTGCAGTAGTTGTACATTTGTAGGGAGTATTATCTATTACATAAGGGTGAGTTTTACTATTACATTGTAGGGAGTATTATCTATTACATAAGGGTGAGTTGTTTGTACATTTGTTTGTAGGGAGTATTATCTATTACATAAGGGTGAGTTGTTGTACATTTGTAGGGAGTATTATCTATTACATAAGGGTGAGTTGTTGTACAGTTGTAGGGAGTATTATCTATTACATAAGGGTGAGTTGTACATTTGTAGGGAGTATTATCTATTACATAAGGGTGAGTTGTTGTACATTTGTAGGGAGTATTATCTATTACATAAGGGTCAGGTGTACATTTGTAGGGAGTATTATCTATTACATAAGGGTGAGTTGTTGTACAGTTGTAGGGAGTATTATCTATTACATAAGGGTGAGTTGTTGTACATTTGTAGGGAGTATTATCTATTACATAAGGGTCAGGTGTACATTTGTAGGGAGTATTATCTATTACATAAGGGTCAGGTTGTACATTTGTAGGGAGTATTATCTATTACATAAGGGTGAGTTGTTGTACAGTTGTAGGGAGTATTATCTATTACATAAGGGTGAGTTGTTGTACAGTTGTAGGGAGTATTATCTATTACATAAGGGTGTTGTTGTACAGTTATAGGGAGTATTATCTATTACATAAGCGTGTTGTTGTACAGTTGTAGGGAGTATTATCTATTACAAAAGGGTGTTGTTGTACAGTTGTAGGGAGTATTATCTATTACATAAGGGTGTTGCATTTTTTTCCGCTTATCCGGGGCAGCAGTCTACTCGCGATCACATTACTCCAATTTTTGCATTGTTGCATTGGCTTTCTTGTTAATTTTAGAATTGATTTTAAGCTTTTATTGTTTGTTTTTAAAGATTTGAATGGACTGGTTTCACATTACATCTCGGACCTCATCCAGATTTACACCCCCGCACACGCTCTGAGGTCCGCGGGCTCCAGCTCGTGGCGCCTAAGATGAGATTTAAAACCAGGGGTACGGGGCCTTCTCCTGGGCCGGGCCTAATCTCCGGAACGCTCTCGTCGGAATAAAAGACCAATTTTTATTCCGTGACTTCTAATATAGCGTGAATTGTGTAGCTCTCTGTGTCTTTTATCTATTTTATTTTTTAGTACTTCCTTTATTTACCAATTTTATTATTTTTGTTAATTGATTTTATTATTAATAGTATTTTATTTATTGATTCTGTTAGTTCCTTTTGTTTAGAACACAATTCTGCTGACTTTTTAGAGTTTTTTTTTTTTTTCTTACACTGCTACGTGAAGCGATTTATAAAGTGTGTTATACAAATAAAGGTGGACTGGATTGAATTGGATTGGAAAAAATAAAAAAATAAATATGCGAGATATACTTTAAGAACTGGTTAATGTAGAACTCCATTATCACCAGCATAAATGTAATACCCCCCCCCAAAATAGCTTTGAACTATCTCTCAGTATCTGCACAGCTTCTTGGCCCATAAAATATCTCGGATCGGCGCTAGAACCAAGGTCTGTCGTTGTGTCCTTAGGCAAGACACTTCACCCACCTTGCCTAATCTGAATATAGTACGTGAGTGGCTGAGGCATTATACATATTATGCCAGCTTTTCCTCCCATTATAATTATTTTGCACATTTATAGATGAATGTTTGTCCTCATATTAATTCATCAGCTTGTGTTTACTTTCATATTTATTTATTTATTTATGAAAAAGGTTCATTAACAATATGACCAATCCCTCAAATTCCACATGATTTCTCTGCCCATAAAATATCGTGTATCCTCACTTGGACTAAGGTCTGTCATTGTGTCCTCAGGCAAGACACTTCACCCGCATGGCCAACTGTGTGAGTGTGTGACTGATGGTCGGAGGGCCTGACTGCGCACATTGGCAGGCTTACTTCTGTCATTCTACCCCAGGGCAGCTGTGGCATTAAATGATGATAGTGTAAGACATTATACATATTTTTGTTTTCATTATATGTACCGTACTTTTTGGACTGTAAGTCACTCCAGAGTATAAGTCACGCCAGCCAAAAAATGCACAATGAAGAAGAAAAAACATATAAGTCGCACTGGACTATAAGTCGCATGTTTTGGTGGAAATTTACAGTCCCTGACAAAAGTCTTGTCGCTTATCCATTTTGTAGAAACAAAAGCTTATAACCTGACTTTAAATTAATCGATTGTTTTTAGAAATGTCTCATATGAAAGCTAAAACCCTCCCAAATTATGCTCAATATACTAAAATAAATTTGCTTCACTGAAGAAAGATTGATCATTTAATGAACACAGAAAGGTCAGATTTTGGCAAGACAAAAGTCTTGTCGCCTTGTCATATGATGCACCCAATCCTAGATTACAGCCTCACCTGTGATCAGTTACTGATCAATCAGTTAGTGGGTGTGTATAAAAAGAACCCCAGCACACCAGACCTTCACATCAACTGCAACTTGACCTCTGACAACATGCCTAAGATCCACCCTGAGACCAAAGCGTTAATTATCAAGAGGCTGAAGACCAGATCCACTGCTGAGGTGGTGACACCTTCAATGTGTCTCAGCGTCAAGTACAAAGAATAAGAAAAAGATCTGAAATGACTGGAGATGTTTTTGACAAGCCCAGGTCCGGCAGACCCCACAAGACAACTGCTCGGGAGGACCGTTTGTTGATTCGAAAATCCACGGCTCCTTTTCCACTGCAGCAGACTCCACCAGGCCTGGTCACCTCAAGTCCCTGTGTCAACCACAACAGTTTGTAGAATTCTGTCTCGAAATGGCCTCCATGGTCGAACCAGTGCACAGAAACCAGCACTAAACAAAAGGCAATTAAAAAAACCGTGTGGCATTTGCCAAGGCCCACAGCCTGCTAAAAGGATGGACACTGGAAAAGTGGCAGAAGGTGGATTTCTCAGATGAATCCTCAGTTGAATTACATCACAGCCGCCACAAATATTGCAGGAGACCTACTGGAGCCCACATGGATCCAAGATTCACCCAGAAAACAGTTAAGTTTGGTGGCGGAAAAATCCTGGTCTGGGGTTCCATCCAGTCTGGGGGTGTGTGAGACATTTGCAGGGTGGAAGGCAAATATCAATAACCTAAAATATCAAGAAGTATTAGCTCCTCTTACATTCCCAACCATAAAAGGGGTCACATTTTGCAGCAGGATGGTGCTCCATCGCATACTTCTATCTCTACATCAAAGTTTCTCAAGGTGAAGAAGATCAAGGTGCTCCAGGACTGGCCAGCCCAGTCACCAGACATGAACATCATTGAGCAGGTCTGGGGTAGAATGAAAGAGGAAGTATGAAGGCAAAACCAAAGAATCTTGATGAACTCTGGGAGGCATGTAAGACGCTTTCTTTGCTATTCCTGATGACTTCATCAACAAATTGTATGAATCATTGTCGAACTGCATGGATGCAGTCATTCAAGCTCATGGAAGTCATACAAGATATTAAATATGGATCTCACAGCACCACTACTTTATTCACTGACGTTATGCAACATATTTTTGTATTTGAAGTTAATTATTTGTTCAATTTTCTGTAGGCGACAAAACTTTTGTCTTGCCAAAATCTGACCTTTCTATGTTCATTAAATGATCAATCTTTCTTCAGTGAAGCAAATTAATTTTAGTTTATTGAGCATAATTTGGGAGGGTTTTAGCTTTCATATGAGACATTTCTAAAACCAATCGATTAATTTAACGTCAGGTTATAAGCTTTTGTTTCTACAAAATGGATAAGCGACAAGACTGTATGTTACAAACTCAGACACCAGGAACCGACACCGACATTTCATCTTGAAAAGCAAGTTATAGTAAAAACAATAGAACAGAGAACAACAGACTGTTAACATCACATATGAACAGTTCTTCAGATAAATATAACATAAGCAACAGAACAGAACAAGTTTACCAAACTCTCCATCTCACTCCAATCACTAAATACATTCAATTCTTCATCCTCTGTGTCACTTCTGAGCAACTCTGCGACCTCCGGAGCTAAACAGAGCGTCACTTCCTCTTCTGTGTAGCTGTCGTCAGACTCAGCATCAGTTCCAGTTAGAATTATTCTGGCTGTTCTGAATCCCGACAGGATGGTTTCGGTGTCACTGAAGTCCAGGCTCTGTCCATCCATCCAGTGACTCCAGGAAAGTTTCATGGTGCATCTTCCCTGTTCTCACAAGTTTCTCGCTCACTCCAAACTTTCTTTTTGCTGCTCGATTACCATTTTTGGCTGCATATTTTACAACTTGCAGCTTGTAACCTGCAAAATATTAATTTCTTTTGGGGGCATTTATGTTCAGTCTTCTCAGTCGTCTTTATAAGTTTGTTTACATTTTCAGTGGTACAGAAGTAATGGTGCGACTGACTGACATGATACAGACAGGACAGAGGCTCTTTCTGCAGGAGACATGCGCAGTAGAGAGTAAAGTGACAGTGGTACAGGAGGAACAGGAGCAGCAGATACTGACACACAAGACTAGAGCGCCCTCTTGCGGCTGCCAGTGTGAAAATTTTAATATACAAGTCACCAAACCACCCAAACCATGAAAAACGTGCAACTTATACAGTATTTGTTTTATTTATAGATGAATGAATGTTCTCATATTCATTCACCAGCTTGTGTTTACTTCCAAAACATAATTATTTATTTATGGAAAAAAAAAAAAAAAAAAAGTTCATTACCAGTCCGCCCAATCCCTCAAAAACCACATGGCTTCTGGGCCTGCAAAACCTGTAAAACCCACTCCGGTCTCCTGTGTCATATTTCATTTGCAGCACTCCGCGTACAGCTGCTCTCATAATTGATTTGACTTAATCTGATGCTTCCACTGCATATGTTTGATCCAATTGGGCTCCCGTAGAAGGACAGTGTCACAGCCAGTTGGAATAATTCGTCTGCAGTGATCATTAACGTCAAGGTGGCAGCTCCACTTAGGGCTCCCTGTCACTCCGAATACCGCCCCGCGCAAACCATTAGCCCTTTCAAATCCTCGCCACAGTCCGACCATTTAACCTTAATGTCCAGATGTCCAAAACGCTCCTAAAATTCCCAGACTTTACTGGCTTTACTTCCCATATGTTATTTGTTTTCCTTATAAATATGTTGGCGTTTTCCGACCACCTTCGAGTCACCTTTTGGTTTTGACAAAGTAAATTGCATTTTAATATTTCTGGAGGGCAATGCTGTTGTTGTTTTATTCAAATGGGCCGTGGAGGAGACAGAACAAGGGCGAGGAGATAAGCGTTGACAGGGGAGGTCAGGTGAGCCTTCTGCCTGCTACTGTGAGCCCGGACCACCCCTTAAGATAATCCTTTCTTCCAGACACTATATTTGTCTTTGGTTTAATCTCCGCGGTGACCTTATGTTGAAAAGCCAAGTTTACCATCACTTAGGATATGTCATGGGATTGTGTATTCTCTTGAGGAAGTAATATAACAAATTACTCGAAAAACCTGCAGTAATTTTTATGTGTTTTGTCGGATGCCCTTTTCTAAAACAGCTCGGTCTGAAAAATCCATGGTTCTTATAGACAAATACATCCTCATATTGATCAATCACGATGTTATATTTCATTTAATTTTGACGTAGGGCCCGGTCAAGCAGAAGTAAACAGCAAGGCCAAAAATTCAAGTTAATGCATCTGATATAAAAATGTATTCAAGATATCATATGTACTCTAGTTTATGAAACTGTTTACCTTTTTTCTGTACCATTTTTGGTTCCATGCGTTTTAAACAGACCATGTATGAAACATGGAACAAAAATTATTTCCCAAATTTCAAAGACCTGCAAATCCTCTTCAGGTTAACTTTCAAGCTTAATCTTTGACTAATCTATTTGATCTTTGAACTGTTGATGAAGGTAAATGATTTTTCAAAAAAAAAAAGTAAAAGTATTTAAAATGATAAAAATTTGCTTGGAAGGACTGACGTATTTTATAGAAATAGTTTCCTTTCATTTTGAAGTAATATTAAAATACTGGGAAGAAAAAAGTTGACAAATTATGCAAAATCATGCACCTTCTACTTGCTTGCACAATTTTCCCTCCGTTACTTTTCCCTCCGTTACCATGACCTTTCTTAATAAAAAATCTCATTACTCAAAAAGTAAGAGGTTTTTCAACCTAATCTTGAACCATATGGTAGAAAACTATATGAAGCAAATATTCAAACCAGTTTGTTAAGGATATGTAAGTGAGAACCAAGAGTTATCACTGTTTGTATTTATTGCCTATAAAGTGCTGCATATTTCATTCCCTCCGTTATCGACATGAGTTTTAAAATTTTTTGTCAACAACTTGAAAGAATATCACTTTACCCTGTTGGAGTGTTAACTCTTTCCTACATTCTAATACTTTACTTATTTCAATAGTTCCTCTAGTTTCTGAATAAGAGCTATTTGAATGTAAAAAATCTGCCCCTATTTCCCTCCATTACCGTTTGACCGGACCCCGTAGTCAAAATCCATAAAAAATCTCTTTCACTACTATTTTCTGCAAAGTTTTATTTAGTGCCATTTAGGGAAGAAACGATCCAGCTTTTTTAGTTCTGATTTCCATACTAACTTTATCATCCGATGCCAGTGCAGAGACTAAACAAACATTTATTTTCTTCAAACTAAAACAAAACAAGACAAAACTGATCCAAATGTGTTATGTGTCTGTCTTTTTTAAACTACAGAACAGTTTTGTATAAATAAAAGTCTTATTACATAAACTTACATGCCCAACTTGGGAGGTATTCCATGAAGTGTCAAGATTATTTTAGCTCTGTCTCCAAGAACGTCTGAAGAAACAGTTTAGCAGTCTGTGTGCGATACAGGTGAAAAAGTGATTTTAGTCGAGTGTCCATACGCTCCTGTGCACGGGACATGTTTGTGTGGACGCTGCACTCACCTAAAAAGGCACAAACCATATAAAAATGATCTTCACATGTGGATGTTGTGAGGGGCAGTGCAGCTTATATGCACAGACAGACGCTGGTTTGGACTCTGAGGATGACCGTGGGTTCTGTCTGTTCACTCCTTCATCACGTTTGTCTTTCTCTCATCATTCCCTCGTCTCTTGCTCCCTGTCAAACCGCAAACACATTGGCCCAGATTTGATAATTTCTTGTTAGGGTACATGTGAAGAGGTCCGTTACGGTTTTACTTTTATGCACAGCGGAACTTAAGCTCTGCATGTACTATGGCGCATCAAGAAGGGGTCAGGCAACTTCATTCCCTGGGCGTATTAACCAGCAACTCCGCACTCCGCAGCCAACCTCCTCTCTACCCGCGGAGTGACCGGGAGAGAAGGGAAGCGACCAGGAGAGGAGGGGGAGTTATGTCTTTCCTCTCGCTCCTCAGATCAGAATGACCAGAAAAGTTCTGTGGCCCAAATCAAACTTTGTGGGTTGGCCTGTATCTCCTCTCTCCTTTAGTCATAAAAATAAACATCAAATTTTTGGTCCATTTTCTGCGATGTCATTGCCCCATTGATCTGACCTTCTCAAGTGCGCACAAAGAGCAGCTTAAACTTCAGGCCTGAATTAGCTTTGGTCAGACTCAGGCTTATTTCTGTCATGGAACGAGTTGAGGCTGAAGCTGGAGATGGAGATAGATTCAGCTCAGGATTTCAGGATAAGCCTGGACTTGTTAAGCCACTTTGATGGAACACTCCCCAGGATATCTGCCGAACTGATATTAGGAAGCTGATATCCTCTCCAGCAATTTACAGTATCGGCTCTGATATTCGATACCAGTCTCAGATCCCTAATGCCAATACGCAAAAACTTTTCCTCGAAAGTCTGAACTGCTGTGTGCTTTTACTGACAGAGAGTTGGCTATAGATTTCTTGGTTTAAAAGATCCATTATTGAGGATTAGACATGACAGAATCTCGATCTCAGTTTAATTGAATTAACTATACAGCCTCATCCCTAATGTTTAATGGGAATTAGTTGAAACCTATCCTTCCAACACTCTTCAACTAAAATTTACTCTTATTATCTTATGTATTAAATAACACACATTACGCATTCTTGTGGCACAAGTTATTAATGAAGAAAAGTACACCTCCAGGTTTGCATTTGATGAAGGGACCACAACGTAACACCGGTAAAAGCTAAAAAAAAGTAAATTTTGTGTCTTTTTGATTGAATTTTACTTGGAAAATTACCCTTATTGGTCTGCACAAAGGGAAAACTTGGTTTCACGTAGGATATGTGACGTAAAACTGTACATTCTCCTGCGGTAAAAATAAAACACATTACCAGAAAAGTCCGCACTCATTTTCAAATAGTTTTTATAGAGTATTGTTGGATGCACATAGGGTCAATTGAAAAAAATCCATTATATTCCTTCACTCACCGCATTTCTTGTTAAACCCTTTTTAAAGCCTTCTGGATGCTCACACTGCAGAGAGGCCGGGACTCTGGTGCAGGATGTGGAGTTGTGACAGTAAAACATATTGTTTGGTTCTCGTCGTACGCGACAGCTGGCCTTGTGTCATGGGACATAAAGGCTCCCTGTAAAAGTCACTGTGGATTTAAGTATTTGTCCAGCAGAGCTTTAGGGGGCTGTGCGAGTCAGGCAGTGTTCTCCAATAAGTCTCCACGGGTCTGTATAGTCCACAAAATATTCATTGAGTTCTGGGCTCATGTTTAACAGGTTTTTATTTTGGATTTTGCTAGCATTAAAGGCGCCATAGCTGCTTTTTACTTCTTAAAATGTGAAAAACAGTCAAGTTCACCTAATGCTTACCATGCTAACGTGCACTTCCTGATAATCAGACAATGAAACGCTTTATAACTAGATACAAACAGCATGCAGAGGACATATTTTGAGCATAAGAGCTTCTTATAGGCGAGTTTCAGCTGACGTCATTGTTATTAAAAGCCCGCGTTGCATGCTGGGAAATATTTTGGTCGGAAGCAAGAAACACGGTAGCGTCAAACACAGTGCGTAAACTCGCGTATTTCTCTCCGATAATGGTAAATTCCTGCTGCATTATCGGATGCACAAATAGAAGCACAGAAGAAGGAAAATGTCTTTTTCGTATTCTGAGTGAAAAGAACCGCTAACGGTGAATTAAACGGCTTTCAAATATTCGCAGAGCAAACGTAGAAGATCCTAACAAACCGTGGACTCCAACAAGTTCAACAACACATCGAGACTCTTGGAGGATTTCATCTTTTCTGCTGTGAATGGCCCAGGAGTTTCCACCAAGTCATTGTGGATATCGCCGAAGTGAATATTTGTCCAGGTAGTTGGTGATTCAGATCAGAACTTTGGTTTGGTCCAGGCTTTGTCGGGGTTGAAAATGGTGATTTGGCTCCATCGATGCTTATGATCAATTTCTGGTCAAATGGTCTTGGGTCCTCTGCCGTTAGAGTGGATAAATAACCGGGATCAATACCCTTTATGTGTTTTCTTGCTCCGTCCGTCATGTTGAATTAGTGTTTCTTGCCACCGACCAAAATAATTCCCAGCATGCAACGCGCGCTTTTGTCAACAATGAAACTCACCTATACAAAAGAGTTAATCTGCAATAACCTACCGGGCTATTAGATGTGCTCTTAAGCCTCCAACCCCATTAAAAAACTACCGCGCGCCACAATCCAGAGCGCCCCATACACGAATCCACTCGGGTGTCCCAGCACGACTTCAGTAAACTACAAAGCCGCACCACCTGCAGCGCACGCAAACACACACAGAGCAGACAATGAGCCCGTGAACAAGGAACGGAACGGAGGAACGAACCGAAAAAGTGAGTGCAATGTGCCACTTCTAGACACAACTGAACAACTGAGTCACTGCGAACACGCCGACAATCCGTTGGTCCCAGACAGCACCCTCCCTACACGCCACAACTGAACAAAGCCCAGAGTCACCGTGAACGCGACAAACAAAGTCCCACTGACCCATCCAACTGTTGTGTTTCCTTTAAAGTCCAGTGCGGTTTATTTGAGAAAAAAGTTCGAAAATAGACCATTTAATGACAAATTTAATGACTAATCCAGAGCGCCTAATAGCCCGGAAAATACAGTACATTACAGGTCAGATCTGTGGTGATGCAACCGTATTCACAGAGAGAATTATTGTATTCTTGAGCTATAGAAACACCCATAATGGATAAATGCTAGATGTGTTTAATGTTATACCACAGAATATTCCAGGCAAAGCAGTAACATCTCTGCGGAGAAAAGAAAGTGACAGATCCTCCTCCAGAAAGCTCCCGCAATGCACCTTAACTAAGGCTATATTTATATGATGATAGTCTGAACAGAAGACGCAAAAGTGGCGCTGTGTCTTCACTTTTTAGTCCGCGTTTAGACGAGCATTTTCAGGAGGAAAATTTTTTAATTAATACTTTTATTTGCAAACTACATAATTACAACAAATAGGATCCAAACAACATACAAGATACAAGACAGACATTTCAGGAGGAAATCTGCGTCCATACGATGACGCAGAAGTATGTGGAATTCGATTGGGTACACATGGACTTAAAGCAACAACAGCATCTTTGAACATACGGAAGTTTGCATGCCCCACATTTTCATCAGATTCTCTTTCCATGAAGTTGTCCCACCATCGACTGGTTCTCCAGGTCTTGTCCATATCCGTCTGACTCGCCTGTGACGAACTGGTGCATCCAGAACGTGACAGAGGTGACTGCAGATCCTTCTCTGTTCACTAATAGTATCTCTGCAGATTCTGTACATTTGTTGGGGGCCTCCTGTAAGTTACAGCTGGCAGAGCAGTTTTGAAGGTCCGACGCATGGAAATGATCCGACATGTTTGTTTCTGTGTACTGTATGTATGTGACATAAACTTGTACGCGACCTGAGCAGATCTGACCAGAGTTTTGCGTCTTGGGCAGTGTAGACAGAAACGCTACGGTGGAGCGTATTCAACTTTTCCACTCTGGAGGGTGGTTTCAGATTTTTGAGTTTTTAAGCCACAAAAACGCCGTCACCGTCTAAAGGAAAGGCACTTCTGATCAAAAATGTTGTCGTTTATACCTGCAAAAGTTCTCGTGTAAACAGGCCCTAAGTTTTATTTTGACACTTGGTTGAAACTATTAAGTCACTTCTGTCAGATGTCTTGGACTTATATAAACTTCACTGATCCACGTGGGAAATTACTTGGACACTGTAGCTCATACTTCACCTATATTCATTTATACTTAATAACAGCAAGAATAGATGTAATAAAATTCTAATTACGAAATAATTATAGAAGTATAGCATTTTTTTGTTACAAACTAAGTTCCTAATGGTATCTCACGGGTACATTTCAATTTACAGAACACAATTCTTGCGTGAGTGGCAAGACAACTCACTGTGAAACACTTGTGTCCAGTTGCCCTGTGAATTTCTTCTTTCATTTATCATTCTCGCAGCCATAAATTTGTTATAAAATGTGGTATTTTGTGGTATTATGTGCTATTTTTTGCACTGGTCAAACCCCATATCAGTGAACACTCAAACACCAATAATCCAGTCTGATCCAGCCTTACATTGTTTGCACAGCACTTCTGCAAATAGTCCTTATCACAATCTCAAACCACCATTTACTCTGCTCCATCAAACCGTAATACAACACACAATTGTTTTCACTTCCAATCACGTCTTCGCTTCAGTGCGCCGAGGCTGACGTCCAAGCGCAGGAAAACACAGGACCACAACATCGAAGCCCCCATTACAAAGAAATAGACTTTACACAGACCATTGTGTGTGAGGAAGTCCGACATTCATGCTTCACAAAATGATTATTCGTCATGACAACGTATGGACTCTAAGGAGCGTGAATGAGGAGAGCAAGCAGCTGTGAAGGCGTGCGTGGAGTTATTGCCATGTCAGAACACCACTTGTAAGTAAAGTGAAAGAAAATGGCTGCGTGTGTGTTTTCAGGTTGTCACATCGCGCCGAGAGCTCACGTAACACTTCAACACTCTTCTCCACATGGTCTAATTTCAAAGCTTTCATTCAGTTCACGTATTTTCCATTGTGCATTTCAGTCAATGCTTTTCTTCAGGCTTTTGTTTAACTTATTTGCTATTTTGTTATATCTCATTGAAGCAGAACAAATAATAATAATATATATATATTTTTTTTTACCCCATGTCCTCTCCTTGAAGTGCCTGAATGATCCCAGGAGCTATGTTGTCAGGCCTAGGGTGTGTAGTGAGCGTCTGGTGGCCAGGCCTTCTCCCACACCACATCGGGCCGTCCTCCTGTGGACCCACCACTTTGCCCCACAGCTCAGCCGCTACACGTTGGTGCTCACCTCAGTGAACAAAAGGGTCGTGTTCCTGCACCTTCGGGTCGGGGACAGGTCTGTGCAACATTCACTGAGGTGGTTTGCAGTTTTGCAGAGTGTGTGAAGCGGTTAGGACGAAAATCACCTCCTTCAAATCTGAGGCCGTGATTCTACCTTGGAAAAAAAAAAAGTTGTTTGCCCTCTCCAGTCCCAGCCTTAACCTGTTAGAGGGATAGTTCCGGATTTTTGACATAAATCTGTATGGCATCCCCGTGAGCAGTGTCGTGCATCAACACTGACTTACCCCCGACAGCCTCCGGTGAACCGAGATACTGCCCGTTTTCGGTGCTGAAGAAAGTAGTCCGGCAAGTTCACTGGGGACTGTATAATAAAGCGTTTTTTCTTCTCAAAACAATATGTGTTCAAAAGAGTGATACTTTTGCATCACAAAACCATCGTTGCCAAAAAAGTCAGACGTCATTATCGCTTGGCACTATTTTCTTTCCATTCGTATCACTGCGCGCTGCCGCCAGGTGACAGCCGCGCACGAATCCATCACTTTCTGCAGTTGTTCGGCAGTGTTTACATGCACAGACCGCTGCGACGCAAATGTATCACTGTTTTGAACACATATTGTTTTGAGAAGAAAAACGCTTTATTATACAGTCCCCAGCCAACTTGCTGGACTACTTTCGTCAGCACCGAAAACGGCCAGTATCTCGACTCACCGGACGCTGCTGGGGGTAAGTCAGTGTTGATGCGCGACACTGCTCACGGGGATGCCATACAGATTTATGTCAAAAATCCGGAACTATATGGAGGAGTTCAAGTATCTCGGGGTCTTGGTCATGATTGAGGGAAGGATGGAGTATGAGATTGGATTTGGGTAATGACCGAAAGATTGCAGATACAAGTGGCTAAAATGAGTTTCCTCTGCAAGGGCACTCTCTTAGAGAAAGGTGAGGAGCTCAGTTCATGGAAGGAGCTTGGAATAGAGCCGCTTTTCCCAATTGTGCTATTTTTTTCAAAAAACACTGATGAATCTTGAGATTGCTTAAAAAAAAAATAAAAAGACAAAAAAGTAGAACAAAGTACAGAGCAGTGGGTGTTTTAAACAATAAGATAAGTAATTAGTAAGAAATACGTAAAAGTATCACATGACAAAATTGACTTAATACTAGATATAAAATCAGATTTTTTCCAAGCTGTCACATCCTTGCAGTTTTCCTAAAAGCAGGTTCAATGCACTGCTCTTTTTGCCTGGTGGCTTATACTGAGAGAGACTAGATAATAGAGAAGAAGGGGACATCATCCTCTTTTTCCCTCAAATGTATTGATTTATGGAGCTGATAATCTGCAGTGGCACAGAGGGGGAGTGAGGGGGCAGCGCAGGGGGAGGGGGGGGGGGCTCATTTGGGCTTTGGGAAACTCAGACTTTAATGAAGTCATTTATCTCTGATCGGAGGTTCTGGGATCACCACTCATCCATCCACACACACGCGCACACACACACGCACACACACACACACAGTCTCCGGTCCTCCGCTTAGGATGGGTGATAAGACAAGGTGGTATTCAAAGTGTAGGACAACCTGTGTTTTTAGTTTCACCTGATTTGAACTTCTCCTTTAGGGAAATAGTCCAGATTGGCACATGCTATAACTTCTGGTTTCTGTGGTGTTGTCGGTTGCTGACATCAGCTTGGGACTTGACTCAGACTTGTCCCAAGAAGTGACTCAGTTTACCCATTTGTAAGTTTGTAAAGTTTAACTTTGAACCTAAATCCATCATTAAAAACTCACAAACTCAGAGTGGAGTCCCAAGTCATCAGTCATTATGTTCGAGTCAGGTCCTGCAGTACTTCATCTCTGCAGTGAAAAAAAAAAAAAAAAAAAAGTGAGAATGCATTAATCAATCTTCTGAAAACTCCAGAATGCATTTGCTTGATATCTTTCTCCTTGATATTTTAATTAATTTATTCATTAGTTTAATTATTTTAATGTTGTAATTAATTTAGATTTATTTCAGATTCAATGACAAACATCAACAAGAAAACACACCTAAAGTACATGAATAAATACTTTCTCCATAAGTTTTTTTACTGTTTACTGTGGATCAAAACATATTCCAAACATTTGATTCATGAAAGTGTCCACCTTTGGCAGATATAACAGCTGAACACACTCGTGGCTTGTTCTTTTTACGATAGAAATCAAATATTTTTCAGAAAGTTCTTCCCAAGTCTGTTGCAGAAGTTCCCATAAATGTGTGGCACTTGTAGGTTTCAGTTTTCACTCTTCTGTTCAGTTCATCTCAAACCAGCTCGATGGGGTTTAAGTTTGGAGACTGTGCTGGACACTCAATGTTTTCAGCTCATCATCTTGTTCTTTTTTCCCCAAGGAAAAGCTCTGCCAAAACTAGCAGAGCTTGGACTTGTGTTTTGTTATCTTTTATCTTTTTTTATTTATTTATTTTTTAACCTCTGGTTGTTCAGTTCTTACCTTTGTACTATTTCAAGCTCTTCATTGGTTTTCCACGACTTGAACTGCAATAAATAACTGGAAACATTAGGGTGTTCTAAACCTTTTGACCGGTGTTGTATATAGAAGAACACAAGTAAAGTGAAGTAAAGACAAGTAAAAGTTAGGTGTAATACTTATTACAGTAAATCCAGGGAAGCCAAAATTATTATAATCCTTTTCAAAAATGTTGCTGAGGTTGTAAGAAACATTAATTACAGCAACATTGCTTCTTTTTGTTCAAACATAAAGGTCCATGGTGCAATCTTCAAAAGAATACATTTGATTTGTCTAGCACTTGTCTGTCTAGGTATTCACTCCTCATCCAACCTGATTCATCAGCTGGATTCACTTAGTGGAAACTGTCTGACCTCGCAGCATTAGGATTTGTTCACTCGACGGTAGGCATTTTTTTATTTAACCAATCGCTGCTATTTGGTCGTGACGTATGTAAAGCCCTGCTAACCGGACTGAATGGTATATTAAGCTTTTGAAAAATCCCGTAGGAAGAAGGGCAATAACGTCTTTCCCCTTGATAAAATTCATCAAACATTGTCTTTGTTCCGGCTTCAAATCCTTGATCTCGGGAATCGTTGCCAACAGAGAATGTATGACTCTTCGCTGATTGGCTGGTGCCTGAACTCGCACTTCCGGGGTTTTTGCGAACCGTCTAGTGTATTCTGATTCCTGACCTAGTCGCTGGAGAGAAATGAAATTGAGCGGAGGCACTAGGTGGCACCAGCCTGGCTACTCCACACCTGCTCATGCTCAGAAACTTTTGTAAAGCCATAGCTGCCCTGAGGTACACTGACAAAAGCAAGACTGCCAATCTGCACCTTCACCGTCCATACGTAGGTAAGATGGATTCCACATCTTGCCCACGGAAACAACAGGTGTATGCATTTTTATTATTTTTTTCTCTCAGAGCCACTGCCATGTGCAAGAAATACTCAGAAACGTGTGTGTAGACGATATTATTTAAGTATTTCTTCCTTCCTTGTGCTTGTGATTGTACCAAACAACAGAGTTTCTAATAGTGCACTTTCCATACACTATGCATTTTTATTTCTTCTTGAACATAAATAGATATAGATAGCAGTTTGCAATTACTCCATTATCAAACACCATTCATCACTGTAGAGACTCCCAACACCGAGAGCCTCACTACAAACTGGAACCGTCCTGTCTCCGATACCACACGCTAAGGCCACTGCGACGCCATTTATCTGGGTTACCTCATCTTTTTACCATTTTCTTCATTACACACTCCGCGCCCTATCTCCCGCCCCAGGTCCCGAGCAGCTATTGTCTGAGATAAAAACGAAAAAAGAAGGGACGGGGCGCGGGGAGGGGGGGGCGAATTTAGTAAAAAAATCTCTCTCGGCGATCTTGTAAACCTCTCGCGCTTCAACTGTATCCTGCAAACTCATGAATAATGGATGGCGTCCTCTGTCTTGTTCGCGTATGACCTATAGCTAGAATGATTATGCAGATTCGGAAGTAAATAAATAAAGAAAGTCAACTTGTAAATGGTCACCCGGGGGCAGGGAAGTGCACTGCGTTTATCAGCCGGCTCGGGTCAGATTTTCCTCTTTCAGTTTGGTTCGTTTTTCCTCGCCTTTAGCCGACGCAATTGGCCCAAATTAACACACTAATGCGCTGGAGTTGTTGTGTGCACAGCTATTATAAATGTAATTATTTTCAGGCTGGAAGAGCGGTGATGGAAGCGGATTAAGCCGGGAGTCCAGTCGTGCTTTGGGGTTTAGCGTAAAGGCTATGTATGCAGGGCTTATGTTTTTTTTTTTCGTTTTTTTTTGTTAATGGGGCCAATCGCACCTACAGCTGGTATTGTCCGGACAGTGCGGTGCCTAATTGCGTTTGTGTAAGGTTTAAATTGGCCGAGCAAAGCGGCCTCGTAAACAAAAGTCAGAATATAGAAAATGTGTAAAATGCTTCACAGTTTGCAGCTTTAATCGATAAGTGGTGATTTCGGTTGTTGAAATGTTTCGCACCGTCAGCGTTTTTTGGGGAGTTTGGAGTTTGGATTTGTTCCTAAACTTAAGGAGGTGGTTTTCATGCATTTTCTCACAAACACTGAGAATGATATTACTTTATCTTGTCAGTAGTTTAAGTAATGGAAGTTTTTTTTTTGTTTGTTTGTACATCACCCAAATTTAACTTACAATACAGTGGTACAATTTTCTGATACTATATAGGGCTTTTTTTGTCCTGAGTTTGCAAAAGACTGTTTCTTCCTTCCAAGTCCTTACTATGGTCAAGGAGTTTTTTTCTGGTTGTCCTGACCAAGATCCTGGCTCAAAAATCTGGGTGCCTGGACGTTCTGGTTCTGACAGGTTGCTCCAGGACAATGTGGGTCAAATGCATTGGACATTTTTCTATACAGGACTGATTCTTGACCGATATATTGAATAAAAATGACAGATATCATCAGCCTGATTCATCAGCCAGTTTCACTTTGTGGATACCGTCTGACCTCACAGCATTATAATTAGTTCGCTCGAACGGTAGGCAGGTACTTTTATAATTTAACCAATTGCTGCTATTTTGTCATGACGTATGTAAAGCACTGCTAACGGGACTAACTGGTATATTGAGCTTTTCCCAAATCCCGTAAGAAGAAGGACAATAACGACTTGATAAAATTCACCAAACATTCTCTTCATTCCGCTTTAAATCCTCGATCTTGGGAATCATTGCCAACACAGAATATATGGCTCATCGCTGATTTACACTATCAATGATTACACTAGACGGTCTAGTGTATTCTGATTCCTGACCTCATCACTGGAGAGAAATTAAATTGAGTGGAGGCACTAGGTGGTACCAGTCTGGCTAAGACATCATTGCTTCACCAGGTCAAATATGGCACACTTGTTAGTAAGACAATTCAGGTTACTTTCTAGAAAAAAAAAATATTATTGTGAGTTTAGGTTTGAAGTTATAAATTCTTAATAAATCCTGCAAGATTATTTCTGTTGAACTGCAAAAATATCTTCTGAGTATCATTAAGTGAATGAGGGTAAATATACTATTTTAATCGACTGTAGAGTTTAAAGCTTTGTATTCTAATAATTACAGTAAAAATAATAATTGTGATAATAACATGGAGAACACAGTGGTATTGTCCTGCTGTTGTGTATTCAGCCTGGGAGAAGCAGCGCAAAATCACTCCTGTGGTTCTTATTTTCAGATGGGATATTCCAAATGTTTTACACCTATTATATGTACATTTTTAAAACAATTGTCTGTTGAAATTTTGATATAAATAAGTCCAGCTGTTTATTTCTGCATTGTGGACTTGTACTTCAGCCATCTTGTGTCCAAAAAAAGCTTATGAGCCACATGTAAAATACAGTTTATTCTGTTTATATTTCATTGTATTGAACTTCTGCATGGGGTACAACATTGTGTCTTTTGGCAGGACACTTCCTTCATCTTGCAAGAATATATACATATGAGACAAGACAGTGATTAAAGGTCTTATATTACGCAAAATTGACTCTTGGTGAACTTTAAGCCATGTCAGCAAATTATTTAAATTCATTTTGTGTTATTTCTTCCATTCTGCCATAGAAATACATGTAGAACAGCCACACTGTCACTGGAAATTATCAACTGTTGTCAACCCAATTGTTTAAGTGTCTCATCTATAGTTTATTTTCAGTGCACATGCTCAGAAGAATCAGATATAAACCGTTTACGAACTCCACATCAGAGTCATCAGCAGCAGGAAGTATGTGGCTTGTATTTCATGTCATTCGATTGGAAACACAGAACATGTGATTAGAGCAAAGCCTTCAGAGCCTTCAAATCCTCATACCGTCTGTGAGCTCTGAAATCAGCCCCATGTCGTTCTCCAGGGGACAGGAACGTGTGTGTGCAGGTACGACTTTATGTTCTACTGCTGCAGATTTTTTTGTTCCAGTTTTGTCTTTTATTGCTCATGCTCCACCCTGTCTAAGACCAATTTGACTATGATACAACCACCTGTAGACTCTTATAATGTTGTCAAGATACTAAAATGTCAAACTTGATGTCGATACTAAGGAATAGATTCAATAGTCAATACTGATTCTGATACAACCATCATAATAAAAATGCTCTTTATTTAGACAAATGTGGTTTTCAACATTAAATCGTACTACTTTATTTTATATTACCATGTGGTCTTATATTTGTATGATCCCTCAGTGATCCAGGTAGGTTCCATAGTGGTCCATGGGCATTTACTAATCTGTGTGCTCTTATACTTGTTCTTATACAGCTCAAGATCACTCTACACATAGCCAGGCATGTTGAGAAAATAATATTTTCCAAAATAACATTGTGCACAGAACATAATTTTCTAAAAAGTTTTTGTTAACATCAAACGTGAATACGCCATCGAACATCATCATAACTACGCCAAGTCTCTGGGCGGCACCTGGATTAGATTCAAACCTGTACCAGTTATTTCATTACAGCTGTAAGTGCTACTCAAAAATACCTTGACAAACGTGCATTACTGAGCGAACTCGCCTCTCCACAGATCTGTTAAAGAAGTGGCAAAAGCGCTGACCTCCGAGCCTCATTCGTCTCTGGTCATGGATATGAAACATCAGCTGTGTGTGTAAATACAAACACATGAAAAGTGTTTGCATCAGAAGAAATGCGACTGCTGCTCTGAATGCTCCATCATCATCATCAGAGCAAAACGTAAACATTGGTCGCACGTTTGGCGCGTCAGTTCCTAAAACTCTGTTTATCTCATTTTACAAGCAAATGCAAAATTGTAGTTTTTCAGAATCTCCAAACAAGCCAGAGTTTTTAGAAAGATTTGTTTTCAGAGTCTAATTTGCCATTTGCGATGGGTACAAACGAAGGGAAATGTCTCCATTTTTAAAAATACCCGAGTGTAAATGTGTAAATGGAGCTAAAGCTATTGTGTAAAGGTTCATTTCTGTCCTGAGAATGTGACTCTTTTAGTATCGATACTTGGTCACATGTGTATCTTGTTTCGATAGTAGATTTATTCACCATTAGTATCTAATATACTTTTGAGAAACCCAGATTGTTACACAAAGATGATTTTATTATTATAAGTCATATATATATGTGCATAATGTAACGTAATGTTGCTGTTTCGTTTTTGTATTTTGGTTTGTTTTTTTACGGATACACCGAAGACAAAAACTGTGTCTGATATTTATTATGTTATGGACAGTAATTCCAACTGATTCTGAAAGGTGCTTTGAAAGAACTGACTCTCCGTAGTCCTAATAATGTATAAGCGTGTGTTTTACCCCCTATTTCCTTAAACCAGTATATGAAACATGCAGGGGGTTATGCAGAGACTTCATTATGCACAGATGAACAGGTATCTGGTTTAATCCAGCCCAGATAAGAACTGCATGACCTGTGAATGTGGAGAAAGAGGAAATGTACGGGCCTGAGCAGCAGAAAGTAATATCCTGTTCAGAGGAGGGAGAGGAGGGAGGAGAGGGGGATGGAGGGAGGAGGGAAAAATACCAGTGTGCCCTCTGCCTCCTGCTATCACCGAAGCCATTTTGGTCATGTTCAAAAACACTATTCATTCTTGTCCTTTGCCCATTCATTTGAGCGGCTGTGTCTGGTAAGAGCCATCAAATGAAACCATGTCAAAGCCTCCAATTGAGGGCAGGAATACTATTTTAACTGAGCTGTGCAGAGTTTAAACCTGTGTATCCTAATAATTATAGTAAAAACAGTATTTGTAATAATAAAATGGAGGCCACAGTGCATCTAGTGCAAGATTGGCAGCGAGATCCTTGTGAGGCTTTCTGTCTTTTGGCAAGACAACCCTAGTCTGATTCATCAGCCGGTTTCACTTCGTGGAAACCGTCTGACCTCACAGCATTAGGATTCGTTCGCTCGACGGTAGGCGGGTACTTTTTTTATTTAATCAGTCGCTGCTATTTGGTCGTGACATGTATGCGCCAAATCCCGTAGGAAGAAAGGCAATAACATCTTTCCCCTTGATAAAATTCACCAAACCTTCTCTTTGTTTTGGCTTTAAATCCTCGATCTCGGGAATCATTTCCAACACAGAATGTCTGTCTTCGTCTACATTCAGCTTGACCGCTTTGTTTACAGTTGTGCTGTACAACAAAAGGGTCTCAGTCATGGCTTCGCAGCTCTTCGCTGATTGGCCGGTGCGCGGTCTACAGCTTCTGGGGTTCTTGCAAACTGTCTAGTGTATTTCGATTCCTGACCTCGTCGCTGGAGAGGAATGAAATTGAGCGGAGGCACTATGTGGCCCCAACCTGGTTAAGACAACTCTCCATCTTACAAGAATATAAATGTATGTTTTTGTCAGTCTTCACATCAAATCGAATGACTGAAAGATACAGTATGTACAAAGCCATACGGTGGAACATTCCAGGCACTAACATTTCCATGCAGACAAACCTGTGGCAAATCCCTCACCAGAATAGTTATGATGCACCTAATTTACAGTCTAACTTGTATAAAAATCTGACTATCAGTGGCATTTTTAAAGGTAATTTCTTTAAAGGGCCCATATTACACTGTTTTCTGATCTGTTTTAACGTTGTTTCTTCATCAGAAACATACTTGGAGTTGTGTTTGGTTTCATGCACACATATCTATAATGAGTTTTTATCTCACACAGAAAACATGCTTTGTTCCACCTTGTGAAGTCATTTGGTTATACAGGAAGTGTTCTGCTACAATCATTTGGACATTTTCAGCCCTGAAATTGCCAATCTCTACTGAACAAAAGGTCAAAAGTAGCAGTTAACTTGAAAACTACCACTTTATGACATCATAAGGAGGAACAGAGCATTTTGAGTTTTGCAGATGTAGACAAACTAATAATAAAGGGTTACTCAGACATGTGTGAATGAAACAAAACACAGCTCCAGGTCTGTTTTTGAAGGGATAACAACATTCTGATTTAAACCTCAGAAGAGTATACGATAGGATATTAAGAATATTAAAGGTTGTATGGAGGATTTTTTTTTGTTTCAAGTTGTCAATGATAGATTATAGAGATGCAGTAGCCTTGTAATTATGATGACCAAAAAAAAAGAGAATAAAAATTCAATCAACTCTGGACGTGGTGGGGCCAGATAAACATTTGCCAATAGATAACGACACTGCCTCGTTATCTGTGGGCTGACAGGCTGTCAATCAATCTCCCTACGTTTCTAGTGTAACTGACTTGCCTGCGCGCCGCCGGTACGTGGTTTACGTACGCCTGTCACGCAGTCCACAGACGCAAGACGCACAGACGCTGTTTACTCCACCAACGCAACAGTTCTTAGCGGCTTTTTTTGACCTATATCTTCCTCGCAGTTCGCACAAAGTTTGTTGCAATGGCGACAAGAATCCAGGAGCAGTTCGCCACAAAAGAAAGTCCGTTTTTGAGGTCGCTGAAAGAAGAAGACAAGGGGAAAAGCAGCGAAGCCAAACTAAGGTGATTCTTGGAGATTCATTCCAGCGATGGCGCGACTGAAGCAGACACAGGGTCTAAAGACTGACGCACTGGTCCACAAATTACTCCTGGACAGGAAACTTCTGCTTATTATGAAAACGTACTTTATTTCCAAGAGCTAGACAAACGTTTTTCAGGACACGAAAGCGATATCCTATGTCTGAAAACGTAATTTTCAATGCAAAGAAAGAGTCCGCTTGCTGCTGCGTGTTGTAGCTAGTTCATTCGCACTGAATCTCCGCACAACCTTCTCTGCACCCCTTTCCTGCTCCTGTCCCCGCTGCCCGTTCCGCTCTTCCCCCTGCTCCTCACTTCTCCGGGCACAGAATCTCCGCGCACCGCTCCCCTCTCCTCTCTCTCCTCTCCTCTCTCCCTCTCTCTCTCCCTCTCCTCCCCTCTCCCCTCTCCTCTCTCTCTCCTCTCTCTCCTCTCTCCTCTCTCGCTCTCCCTCTCCCTGCCCCGCTCCTCACTTCTCCGTCTTGCCTAACCAACACTGTAGTTAGTTGTTTACAAGTCACGTGCAGCGCACCGGCTGTAAACAAACCTGTTTCTGGCGTAAAGAGGAGGCGGGAGGAGGCGTTTCTACGTATGGAGCTGTAGGGGAGGGGGGGGGGTTTCACACATGTGCAACATTTGAAAAAGGACAAACAGTCGCTGGATTTCTCGTTCCTTGGAAAATCCTCTATACAACCTTTAAAGAGGCGATCCTTCCGTGTAGCTGCACATGTAATGATGGAACATAAACAAACAGAAATTACGCAAGCTCATTCGTGCACAACCTCGTCCCATATCAAAACAGTTGAGCACAAACACATGTACCGTTAGACCCCTAATTTTTTTATTTATTTGAATTATATATAGTTTTATATTTCAATGTTGATGTCTTTATAATTTTTATTTTTTTACTCTGTCTTGTTACAGTACCAAAGAACTGTATTGTTGAAATTCTCTCACTGTACAAAAACTTAACAGTGAGCGTGTTTTTGTACGGCTCAGGCAGGACCCATCAGTCTGTGCTGAAAGAGCCGGAGAGGGAGCCACAAAACCACAGGCATTTCATTATGTTCCGAAAATAGCACAACATGGCCGTCTCCCTCTGATGGAGCTCATGTTTGTGGAGGTGAAGCGTTCCCCAGACACTGTCCACTCCACAGCCTCCTGCTCCGGGCCTCTGTGTGCGGGCTCTGCCTTTACAACAGGACACCATGTGGTTATGTAGAGGGCAAGTCCCGTAATGCATCTTTAACCCCAGGAGAGGGAGTAAGACGCTAGAGTGGTGTTAGCTCCTGTTGCCATGGTAAAAGCAGCAGCCATGTTGTAAATGTAGGAATTGTACAAGGTTTTTCTGGTTACTCTGATTGTCTATACAGTCGTCCCTCTCGTGGTCTTGCTGTTTCACGGAATTTTTTAGTCCAATTTTGCATGCTTTTTTTTTTTTTACAGCGTATGAACACGTATTGTGTTCCTCCCCGCGTCCTGATTGGCTAAGGAATTGTAGACCATTGTCAGTCAATCTCCTCTATGCCGTGTCTCCTGTACAGTACAGAATGTGTTCAGCTGCCAAAGTCACATAAATGTTCGATCACTAGCAGTGTGATTCTGAAGTGCAGCTCGATCGGGCAATTGTCGGGCTTACCGTGAGGTGCAGAGCTCTCCGTCGGTCCTTTCTCCTGCGGTCACCTCCGAGCCCGTGCCAACAGTGAGTGGTTCAGTTCTGGTTTAGTCCTGTTTTAGTCCCGTTTCAGACCTAGTTCAGTCCTGGTTTAGTTCTCCTCTTCAATCCTGGAATCAGTCCTAAGTTAGTCCTGGGTTAGTCCTGGTTTAGTTTTGGTTCAGTCCGTGGCCAGTGTTGGGAAGGTTACTTTTAAAATGTATTCCCCTACAGATTACAGATTACATACACCAAAATGTAGTTTGTAACGTAATCCATTAAATTACTTAAAGTGAGTAACGTAATCTGAATACTTTGGATTACTTGATTTACTGTAGAGAAGCAAAGACGAGGAAATCGTAACATAAGATGTTTTGTCTGATAAAGGAAAATGAAAAGGCCAGACTTTACTGAACCAAATTAAAAATATTATTGATAGAAGAGGAGGAGACATGGTTTAGTCCTGTTAAATCCTGTTTCAGTCCTGGTTTAGTCCTGGTTTTGACCTGGTTTAGTCCTGGTTTTAGTCCTGGTTTAGACCTGGTTTAGTCCTGGTTTAGTCTTGTTTTAGACCTGGTTTAGTCCTGGTTTTAGTCCTGGTTTAGACCTGGTTTAGTCCTGGTTTAGTCCTGGTTTAAACCGGGTTTAGTCCTGGTTTTAGTCCTGGTTTAGACCTGGTTTAGACCTGGTTTAGTCCTGGTTTAGACCTGGTTTAGTCCTGGTTTTTGTCCTGGTTTAGTCCTGGTTTAGACCTGGTTTAAACCGGGTTTAGTCCTGGTTTTAGTCCTGGTTTAGACCGGGTTTAGTCCTGGTTTTAGTCCTGGTTTAGACCTGGTTTAGTCCTGGTTTAGTCCTGGTTTAAACCTGGTTTAGTCCTGGTTTTAGTCCTGGTTTAGTCCTGGTTTAGTCCTGGTTTAGACCTGGTTTAGTCCTGGTTTAGTCCTGGTTTAGACCGGGTTTAGTCCTGGTTTTAGTCCTGGTTTAGACCTGGTTTAAACCGGGTTTAGTCCTGGTTTAGACCTGGTTTTGACCTGGTTTTGACCTGGTTTAGTCCTAGTCTTAGTTCTGGTTTAGCCCAAAATGTGAAAACAGGAAAATACCGCCATGTAATCCATTTATTTCAACAAAGTGACTGTAATCCAATTACCACTCACTTAAACAGTAACTGTAACTGAATACAGTTACTCATAATTTGTACTCTGATTACGTAACTCCGGTACATGTAATCTGTTACTCCCCAACACTGTCCGTGGCGTAGGCAGGGTGCGGTGTTGTACTGTGCGGGTGCGGGACTCTGCACTGTAGGCTCCATTACGGAATAAATTAATATTCGGTTCCTTACATATAAAGAAGGAGGAAAATAACAAAAGGACGACAGCAGTAATACGTTTTAAGAAGGATGCAAAATGTGGTGTAACTGTCCTGTCTGAGAAAAATGTATAAAGTGGGTGGTGAGGGGTTTTACAGACTTAAAACAGATATAATAATTGTAAAATATAAAGCTGACTACTTTGCGGATTTCACCTATCGCGGGTTATTTTTAAAACGTAACCCCCGTGATAAACGACAGACCACTGTACATGAGTTTCAGGTAAATCTGTTTAAAAGACATGACATTTTAATTACTTCCATAGCTTCAGACCCATGAACAGTTCCCTACCTACGTTTCAGCGTGGAAATTTTATTGCTTTGGGTTCCTCCGTGTGCCATAAAACGTGATTTATATCTATGGAGAATGTTCCAATGGTCTGAACTTTCTGTTTCCATGAAGTGTAAATGTGAAATGTTATGCAGGTGCTTTCATTTCAAGTAGATTTAATTTCATTTCACATTTTATCCTCCTTTGGGTAGGTCCTGAGATAGAGCTACTGCAGCCAATGTGCAGTGCCGTGGGCCTAACATTTCTGCTGACAGGTCTTCTAGAACAGGAGGCTGGTGAGTTTCTGGGCCGGTTCGCATTTCAGAACCAGTTTTCCGCTCTGTGACGGAGCGCCTGTGTTGCCCCGTCATCTCCCGACTGGCGCGTCTGCATCTGGCCAAAGACGCACGACGCTTCCTTCCCTCCCCGTTTTGCGGAGCTAAGCTCCGATAGACTGGTTTATGCAGGAAGCTCGTGTGTCTCGCGGTCCTGTTTTTCCCCAACATCTGAACGGTTTCCCGGCTAGTGCGTTCGAGGTGCACACTCGACGCCGACGCTGCTTTCCTACCTGCAGCAGCCTCCGCGCCGTTCTTGAGTTTAGGGCCAAACCGAGGCACTTCCTGGTTGTGCTTTAAATAGCGCATAGTGGCGCGCTCCAGGGGGACATGTGATCGTGGATTCGACCATTGTGTCTATTTGGGGTCATTTGTGGGTTTTTGAAGTTGTTTAATGAAACTTATGTTAACCTTATGAGGGGTTCTTTAAGTTATTTTTATTATGTTTATTTCCAAGTTGATTTGTGTTCCTCAATACAATTTTGCTTATGTTAATTCCTTAAAACCCCATTTTTGTTAATTGGTTAGCCCAGGGGGAGGGGCTAAGGGGGTATAAAAGGAGGGAGCTCCAGTCATTTGGAGGGGGTATTTGGCCTGACTACGTGGGTGCTGGCAACTGTAAGTGATTAGTGTACATATGTTTGTAAATACTTCTGTCTACCACCTCATTTTTTCTTTGTCACTGTAAATATTTCACTCTGCACTTGGAGCTGTGGTGCGAATAAAAACCCACTTAAGTGAAGTTTTTTGACTGAGCCATCATTTTTACATTTGACCGCTCAAAAAATGCTGCTGGAGAGCTAGACCCTAGTGCCTTTGCTCAGTTTCATTTCTCTCCAGCGACTCGGTCAAGAATCAGAAAACACTAGAACAGCGACGTCAAACTCATTTTCACCCACATTTGGATCATGTTTGTCGTCAAAGGGCCGGTTATAAAGTTAAAACTACAACTGTAACTGTAATATCAGTACGTTACATATCATTTAATATTTATTCATTTTGTTTATTTTTATGTTTTTTTTACTTATTCTTGCTCTTATTTGATTTTACTAGTTTTATTGTCTTAATGAGGACTAGTAGAGTTAAGTAGAGCTTTACTTTATATTTCTTTTGGACATGTTTTATTCTGTTTTGTGCAGCACTTGGGAAACTGTTTTGTTTGTGAAGTGGATTGGATTTTATTTAAAGGTTTAAGTTAAAACATTCACATCACTCCTTCAGAAACATTCATGAAATAGCCGTTCTTCTGCATCAGTTTTTTCTTTTCTTGGACATTTTTGGGGAAATTTGATGAGTTTTCTTGGCGTCTCTCGTGGCGGGATGCAGTCACTTCACGGGAAACAACTGCGGTGCATTGTGGGAGATGTAGTAGCGGCACAGAGTCACAACATAATAATAAAGTTTGTTATGTAGAAGGCAAAAGAATGTCAATCGTAATGTAAATACAGCAAAGACTAGATGGGGCTGTTGGGAAAAAAAAACAAAAAAAAAATAGCTAATTCTGTGCTTCAGTTGTCCTCAGAGGTCAAATTTGTCAAGTTCTGGCTTGTAAATTTACACTGGAAAGTCCAACCATCACTGAATTCCTACTCTGAAACTCAGGTAACATTTCAGAATCCAGAGGTAGTTAAAATATTGATCATACTTGTGTTGTTTTCCTTGTTGTTTTCCTTTTTGTTCTCTTTAGTTTCCTTCATGCACCCTCTGCTGTGAACCTGCTCCTGAGCCTCTGAGCCTCTGCACTTCTGTTATATTCTGTTTCTGTTGCAGTTTGTTCTGCTAATGGTCACACAGAGATAATCACAACAAAAGCAAAACTTCACTCTCATACCTTGATTTGTAACTTAGAATTAGAATAACAATGTTTGGGTTAATAAATTGACTTAAAATGTCCAGCAAATTTGAGCACTTCCTAATTGTTATTGTGAACTTTAAGACACTACTGCACATATACTGTAATGTACTGGTCAACAGTGGAGGAGTTAGCAATTTGGGGGCCCTAGGCGAACTTGAATTTGGGGCCCTCACTATAATGCAACTTTTTTTTTATATATATTTATTTTCTGTTTTTCCTCATTGTTCTTGAGACATACACATCTCTATTTATTTGAATTATGGTGGATTGGAAACTTGTCTTATAAGTTAGGTCACGTACTAGATAAGTAGTACGTGACCTAACTTATAAGACAAGTTTCCAAGCAGAGCTGAAAGTATTTTATTATTATTATTATTATTATTATTATTATTATTATTATTATTATTATTATTATGTATGTATTTATTTTTCTTATGATTATTGTTTAAAAGTAAACTACTCATATTTAATGTCGTATTGAGAGAAAGTGTCCTCAGTGCCACAAGGGCAATTGGTTGGGGGGCCCCTCTAGGTTTGGGGGCCCAAAGCAGCTGCCTACTTTTGCCTAATGGTAGTGCCGCCTCTGCTGGTCAGTGTATTTTTATTTTTATTTTTTGTTGTTTTTTTGTTTGTTTGTTTTATTTATTTTTATTTTTTTCTGACAGAAGCACTGAAATACAGGAACTTGCTACTCCGAGGTCCGAGTTCCAACGCCTGAGACTAAACATAACGCGGCATAATGGCTGGCTCGTAAACTGTTTTGTTATGGCAGATAATTGGCAACAATTACTAGCTCTTATTTGTTCAAAACCAACAAGCACAGCTCAGAAGCAGCACCGACACGTGATGGAAAATGGATAGATCAGGTATAGGTCTCGAGAAGTCAGATCCTACTTTGCAGATTTTTGGTGTGAATAGTTTTAAAGTCTCTTGACAAATAACCAAAATGAAAAAAAAAAAAAAAATCTTATATGTGTAAAACCAGGACTGAATGTTTGTTAGGTTGGTTACTGTGGGAATGTCCACTCTAGTGCTCTATTCCTCCTCTCTCTCCCTCTCTCTCCTCCCTTGTTTTCCTCTGGGCCTGTGAAGTCGGCTACAAAGGTTAATGGTATTTTCCCTGCAGTAGACAGTGAGAGCCGGTGGTCTAAGTAATTACATATGGTGCCCGCTGACACACGCTCACACAGAAACACTGTAAAACCCCATTCAAACATGTCAAGGTTTTTCTCCTCACCCTGCACTGAGTAAATGTAATAACACTGTCTCCCTGTGGAAATGTTTACACCTGTTCTTGTGTTTGAAAATGCATCGAATTCACAAACACATACGCACCAATAAGGGCTGTGTTGTACTTTGCATGCAGTGCTAAAACCAAAGTGGGCATAAGGGGAAAGTTGGTAGACAAATGCATGCGTGATGGAATACAACAGTCATGTATGGCTCTGTGACCACTGAATATAAATGGTCTCATTTTTATACAGCGCTTTTTCACCTTTAAGGCACTCAAAGCGTATATACACACCCATACACAATGAACAGTGATCTACAGACAACATAAAGCTACAAGAAACTGAATTAAATTAATAGTAATGCAGTTTATTTTCAAAGCCTCTCAAAGCTCTACACCAGACATGTCAGACTCAGGCCCAGGAGCCAAATTTGGCCCACAATATAATTATATTTGGCCCTCGAGCTCATATCAAATATGTATTAGAGCTGGCCCGCCGGCTGCCGCTCCAGTATGGCTCATGCACCGCTAATACCACTACTACTAATACTACTACTTTGATTAACTTGAATCTAAGGCCCCATTCAGTGTTCGTCCACACTATTCCGATGGAAAATGGCTCCAGAGACGGAACGATCTGGTGCCACCAGCTCCACAAATTCATCTGAGTACAGATTTGATTCAGCACTGTGTGGACGCCTGAAAACACTGATACGCTGATGTAGGTCTAGTTATAGAAGTAATTCACCGCCAAAACGCTTAGAGGCTAGAATATATGTCCATTCATAAATATGGTCTCTGTGTACGACCTGCAGACGTATAATCTCTGAAAAGTTTAACATGAACCATCTCCAACACGACAGAAGCACAGAACAGACTCACCATCAGCAGAACATCCCTCTGTCACAGAAAGAACACTCATATATTCCACTGAGTCGTGTCCTTTAGTCCGACAGAAGTTCAACTGCATCAGAGCACAATAGGGAGCTGTTTTTTGAGCTCTCAGTTTATGCAAATGAGCTATGTGGTTTTAAGTTTTGTTTCTGTAAAACGTAAACAAATATGCTCAAAGCTGTGTGGATAGAGAAGGCTTCAGAACACAGAAATGACGTGACTGGACACAACTCGTTTCAGATACGGTGATTTGTTTCAGTGTAAACGTAGCCTAAGAAGAGATGCCAAGTATTTATATCGGTTTTGGACCCGTTTGCATCAGAGTAAATCACAGTGTAGCAAACTGAGCTTGGATGATTTTTAACTGTTCATAGTTGAAAGATTGGATTTTCATTGAAGCGAGTAGTTATTTTTGACTGTTGTATGTTCATGTCCCTCTTTGTTGTTCATTATCAAACAATGAACAACCACTGGACTGACATGGAAAGGTGCGCTTCAGGTCATTACCTGTCACCGGTACTGACCCACTACTAAACCAGCGGCCTGTATTACAAAGCTGCATCAGAGGGTTAGAGGTAATGAGGTAAGGCTGTGAACCTGACTCATGGTACTGATTACTCTGAGACTCATGTCTGGGTTTGTCTGGGTAAGAGAATCTTATGAAGCTGACTGCAGTAATGCTGGATATCGGCCTGTGGTCTATAGCAGTGGTCCTCAGTCCCTGGTCCATGGGTCATTCGGTACTGGGCCGCACAGAAAGAATAAATAACTTACATTATTTCTGTTTTATTTATTATCCGAGTCTGAACAAAATTTTGAAAAATGACCAAATTATCTCCGTTATATCCATCTGTGACATTGTTTCCCAAAGACTGGGTCATGACTCTAAAAGTGGGTCACAAGAGATTTTTTTGGTACTGTGTTATATTTACAAAATACCGCATTTTTTGTTTTGTTTTGGTTGTATAATTTAAATTTAGCTGCAGGATTTTGCCTAATGGACATTTTTGGAGTTTATGGGGTGAGGAGAATACATAGAGGAAACCCATCCAAACATGAAGAGAAACATGCAGGCTACGTTTATATGATGACGGTCTGAACAGAAGATGCAAAAGTGGCATCGCATCTTCACTTTTTTTTTTATAGATGAGCATTTTCGGGAGGAAATCTGTGTGCATACGGTGACGCAAAAGTGTCTGGAATTCAATTGTGTATGCACGCCAGGCGACTAGGTGGTGATGTATGTGACGTAAACAGACATGAGCAGATCAGACTAGAGTTTTGTGTCTTGGGCAGTAGACGGAAACGCTACGGTGTTCAACTTTTCCACTCTGGAGTGTGATTTCAGATTTTTGCATTTTTAAGCCCCAAAAACACCTTCACCGTCTAAACCAGGGGTGTCCAACTCATTTTGGTCCGGGGGCCGTATCCAACCTATTTTGATCCCAAAGGGGCCGGATCAGAAAACTCATGGCATATAAACCCCAAAAATAACAATAAGTTCAAATATTTGTGCAGAGAAACACAAATCTTTTACAGAAATAATTTTTAATTGATGAACTCTTTCTTTTACAAAATATTATAATATTATGAACAACCTGAAACTTTAAGAAATACAATTTCAACACAATGTTTTAACATGAACTTGTATGTAAACAGGAATAAGTCCATTTTTTCTTGTAAAATCCTGCACTCGGCTCCACTTTTCTCATGTTGGACATTTTGTTGATGAGGGTGTCATGGTCAACAGTCAAAACGATCGTCCTTTAAGAGTGCTTGGAAAGAGACAAGTCTTCATTTGTGCTGCTCTGGTGGGAGGGGCCACGTACAGAGACGCTGGAGACGCTGCTGTGATAAACACCGCAGAAAATTACCAATATTTTAATAGAAAATATAATTAAAATATTTTAGTAGAAAATCAGCCGAGGGCGAGATTAAAGGTCTTGGAGGGCCGGATCTGGCCCCCGGGCCGTATGTTTGACACCTGTGGTCTAAACGAAAGGCACTTCTGATAAAATATTGTGTCATTTTTACCCACAAGCGTTCTCGCAGAATCAACACAGAAAAGCCAAGTTATAGCTGCACCTCTTTTCCTTTAACTATGTGTCAAATTTGAGGACAAAATACTGACTTCATTTCATATCTGGCAACATTAAAGACATCAACTATTACCAACATCAGCTCCACATGATAATAATATTCCACATCCATAAACCCCCATAAGGTTACACATTTTGGACAAGCGCTACCAGACCTAAAGGATCTCGCACGAAAACATACATCACTAAAACCTTACGGCGAACAACACTGCGAAATTAGCCTCATAATTTTGTTTGATTTGAGGACTGTTACAGGGCACTCCAGTTTGGCAAATCCCTGATCTCCCCATCATCACAGGCTAACGCGCTGCTATCTGTGCCGTGGCGTATAGATTTCCTGTCGTCTACGCTGGAGGTGCCCGCTGTAAATTGGCTGCTTGTCACTGATATGAGGCATTAGCCCGTGGGCATAAAGGGACGCCTCTTTGGCACATTTTAATGCAGTGTCCAGACCACACACACAAAATCACGAGGACCACGAGGGAGCAGCCGTGATTTAAGAGCAGAGCCAGGGAAGCGCTGGAGGAGTGTGAATCATACGAGAGCAAACTGCACATAAATTGTAAGTCTACTGGAATATAAAGGAAAGATTGTAGACTTTTGTACAAGGCGTTTTTTAGAAACAGAGGAAATGTTTGGGCTGTGTTCACAATAGCACGTCAAAATTGGGGCTAATCTTGGACTAAACTTGGACCAGGGTTTTTAGAGTCTTAAAAAGTTCATAAATTTCATGTTTCTTTGTTGTCCAAGGCTTATTTTTTTCACAAAGGTCTTAAATTTCATTAACCTATTTTTTGTATACGCAACCGGGTCGCAGTGCAATGTTAAATAGAGGGAGGAAAAAAATATATATAATAATGTAACGTGAATGAACGTTTAATTTGGAGTATGTGCAAACAATTCTTTGGTTTCTGGTGCCGGCAACAATAAATAAACAATCAGTAGAGTGGAGGAAGACGGTTGATGGATCATGGGGAAATG
This sequence comes from Boleophthalmus pectinirostris, assembly GCF_026225935.1. Taxonomy (NCBI): domain Eukaryota; kingdom Metazoa; phylum Chordata; class Actinopteri; order Gobiiformes; family Gobiidae; genus Boleophthalmus; species Boleophthalmus pectinirostris. The sequence continues at coordinate 33,415,083 of NW_026571447.1, read as the reverse complement.
TAGGTTTAATCCACAGTGGCTCTTAGATTCTAGACATAGTAGTTGGTTGGTCATTACTAGAGTTGGATCTGGTGTTTTTTGCCCGCATAATGGGTGCAATGTTGGTCTTAATTTTCATTTAAGGGGTCTTATAAAGGACCGTTGTGGTGAAGAGGGAGCTGAGCCAAAAGGCGAAGCTCTCGATTTACCGGTCAGTCTTCGTTCCTCCCTTCATCTATGGTCATGAGCTCTGGGCAATGACCGAAAGGACGAGATCGCGGATACAAGTGCTCAAAATGAGTTTCCTTCGCAGGGTGGCTGGGCGCTCCCTTAGAGATAGAGTTAAGAGCTCAGTCACATGGGAGGAGCTTGGAGTAGAGCTGCTGCTCCTCCACGTCGAGAGGAGCAGCTGAGGCTCAGGCATCTGTTCCGGATGCCTCCTGGGCGCCTCCCTCAGGAGGTGTTCTGGGTATGTCCCACCGGGAGGAGGCCCCGGGGAAGACCCAGGACACGCTGGAGGGAGTATGTCTCTCGGCTGGCCTGGGAACACCTTGGGGTCCCCCAGGAGGAGCTGGAGGACATGTGTGGGAGTCCCTGCTTAGACTGCAGCCCCTGCGACCCGGTCTTGGATAAGCAGAAGAAAATGGATGTATGGATGGGTCTTAAAAAGGTCTTAAAGAAAGTCTTAAATTTAGGGTAGTCAAACCTGGGAATACCCTGTGGACTAGACCATAAGAAACTACACCTGGACCAAACCAAATCTACATAAGGACTAAAGCGTAACAGGTTATAAAGTTAAAGTGCTGTTGGAGTCCATATTGTGCTATTTTATGATGTTGTAAAGTTGTTTTCTGATCACAAACATACCTGGAGTTGTGTTTTGTTTCATTCACACGTCTGACACACATATATTTGGGCTGACTTCTTCTCTCAAGCACAAAACACTCCACACACCACCTTGTGATGCTCCACCGTGTTTTCATACTCCCTCAATTGGGTCATTTGGATCAATTTTAGGTTGAACAATGAGGAATAGAGCATTTTGAGCTTTGGAGATGTAGACAGCCTAGTAATGCAAGGTTACTCAAACATGTGTGAATAAACCAAAACAACTCCAGGTCTGTTTGTGATGAAATAACATTATAACATGTTTAAAGATCACAAGAGTCAATTTTGCGTAATTTAGGACAACCATGGGATTTGAAACATAATGAATCCACTTGTTCTGACCATATGTTATATTTTGTAGTCTATATAATCAGGCAAAGTCTATATTTTATCTGTATTTATCTTATTTTTAATGCATGCCTTCTTTTTATTTTATTATTGGTTATATTTACTCTTATTGTTCACCTCACTGCCGAAGTAAGTTGTGAATTTTGTTCACTGACAACGGAAATAAAAGTTATTTTGATGCTAAAGCAGGATCAAACCAGGCCAGACCAAACTGACTGAGGGACAATTTGAGTTTCAGAGGGCTGCAAACATAATACTTTTCCATTAAGTGATATTATTTAGGCGCCTGAAACGAGGGCACAAATGTTTTTAACTGAGGTTTCAATGCACCTTTTTGTACGTCTGTAGACACAGGCCTGGGTCAAACCGGGACCGAAGCAGTGTAAATGCAGCCTATTCTGCCACTTCACTGCATGCGTGACATTTCTTTTCAGGTTTATTGAAATATTTTACGATCGCAGTATCTGAAAATGTGAATAAAACTTTAAACCATCAGTGGTAGTTCACGTCTCAAGTCTGTATTTTAATGACAGAGAGAACCAAAGCTCCCCCTACTGTTTCCTTTTATCTAAAAGTTCTTTAAAAGTAGCTGAACTTTACTAAATAAATCCTTATCAACTCTTATTTTAACGTTTAACAGTGTAGTAGTACATGTTAAAATGTTAATACTGTAGTGATTTTCTGATAAATATAACACAGGCATCTTGGAGCAGGGACACAACAATTTACCTCGTTCTGACTGTGCTTTATTACAACAAAGTAGAAAATAACATTACACATGGCTGTAGTTTTTTACACACAGAGCTGGTAGTGTAGCATTTGTCGCCGTGTACATCTTGTGCTTCATCTCTAGCGGCTCTTCCTCCTCCTTGTTAGATTGGTGCTCCTGAACTACTTCATAAACTTCCTCCAACTTCTGACCAAAATCTTTGCTCATGATACGGAAGGATTAGTCAAGCTGGAGCCACCTAGTGCCTCCGCTCAATTTCATTTCTCTCCAGCGTCTAGGTCGGGAATCAAAATACACTAGATCAGGGGTGTCCAAACTTTTTTTCATCAAGGGCCACGGATCTAAACACAGATGAAGCAGAGGGCCGATCGAGGGCCGTAGACTGGAGCTCAGTACAGTTCGAACACAAGAGGTGCTACCGGTGGTAATGTGTTGTTCCTATGTACAGGACGGCTCTTGGTGATTCCTCGTTCTCTTTTAAAGGGGCCAGTCTGTGGAACGGTTTACCAGCTAATTTAAAATTGGAAACCAATAACAACAAATTTAAAAGGAAATTTAAATTATTGTATGTTTCCAATCAAAAATGCATCCATTGAAAATGTACTGCATATATTTTATCTGTATGTAACTTATGTGTCTTGTATTCTCTGTTTTATGCCTGTAGTTTACATTTTTATATGGACAGGTGTTGAAAACTAGCACTGCGCGAAAACACTCAAAGCAATGCATCTGGCTTGTCTAATGCGATTGTGATGTACTTAATAAACATTAAAAAAAATTGAAATATGTGCATGTTTAAACACGTTAGAATGAGCCCTCAGTCTTTATTCATGCTAAGATCCTTAAAATCACACACTAAATATCAAATATTAGCTTTGTCAAGGTAGATTTTCAAAAAAAAACTTGCAGTAAAAAGTTCATTTTTAATTGATGCAAGGTCATTTGGGCAAATTCTCCTTGAAGCCAAAGGGCCAAGAAAAATTTGTCTGAGGGCTGCATTTGGACCACGAGCCATAATGTGTACATGCCTGCACTAGATGGTTCGCAAAAAGCCCAGAAGTGCGAGTTCAGGCACCAGCCAATCAGCGAAGAGCCATATATTCAGTGTTGTTAACGATTCCCGAGATCGAGGATTTAAAGCTGTAACAAAGAGAATGTTTGGTGAATTTCATCAAGGGGAAAGACGTTATTGCTCTTCTTCCTACGGGATTTGGGAAAACCTTAATATACCAGTTAACCCCATCAGCGGCGCATTATATACATCACGACCAAATAGCAGCGATTGGTTAAATGATAAAATTTACCCACCTCCTGTCGAACTAACGAATTCTAACACTGCGAGGTCAGACTGATGCTGAGGCTGATGAATCAGGCTACGGAAGGACAGCCCCAATGGCAAGATAAGCATTCTCAAAATGAGTCTGGCGATGATTTATGGACCCAAAAACTGAGCAATGTCTTTACCTATGACGTCACAATCCTGGAAACTTTTCTTTGCTTCTGAGTTTCGCAAAAAAACACTTTAGAAAGGTTTTGTGAGACCAGTGTAAATGAAGCTAGATACAACTCAAGGTACTTTTTAAACGAGGGAACAAGTCAGTTTTGCATAATATGCTTTTTTCTTTCTCTGATTTATTCACATTTACTGTAAAATAGACTTAAACTACATTCTGTGTTTCATATAGAGCTGTAAATAAATTGGTGTATGAGGAGGTTGCAGTGATGCGCCGCAGAGGTCACAGACATGATGTTTAACTAGTCACCAACAAAGTGTAAATCTGAAAGTCGCTAACCTTTTCGAGAAAGTTTTTTGGGTTGCATTCCCATCAGGCTTGGTCAGGGGTGACTTAAAACTTTTAACTTTAGTCATCTCTGTATTATAACCTCAAGAATATAATTATACCCAAGGGAATATTTCAGTGTGTACGAAGAGGTTACGATTATGTACAATAATGGCAAGAAACTTTTTTTCAAATCAAAGGTTCTGTAACTTTAAGCAGTATCTGGAACTTTCCTTTGCTTCTGACACATTTTCTCCAGTACTTTTGCAGCCTTTAGGTTTTGTGCTTTTGTGTGCACTGCCCACACATAGAGAGTCCTTCAAAGCCATAATGAAACAAAATATATATAGTTTACATTTTTAGCTTGTTTGAAACCTGAATCTATTTTCTTTCTTGTGAATTATTAAAAAACGGATTTAACTTTAAAAACGAACTAATTCCATCTCAAATCTCCCACACTTGCTGCTCCTATAATCTATATCTAACCCATTATGTCTTCTCCTTCTTCTCATTTCCATGCTCATGTTCTTCTTCCAGGTATTAGAGGAACGTGAAGACCAAGAGCACTTGTCGACTTCAGAAGTCCAAAAATAAGGGCTTTAGTATCACAATTTTAGTAAACAAACAAATAAATGCAGGTGACAGTGTGAGAAACAGTACCTGTGGTCACCAGGTAGAGTCCTAAGCTCCGTTTATTTGAGGTGAAAGCTATTGTAGATCTGCTAATGAAGAATATGGTTGTGGATTATTTTCTTTGTTTGTTCCTTTGGCCGATTTAAAGGTCCTATATCAGTGTTTTCCAAACTTTTTTCTGGGGACCCATATTTTAAAATTACAAACCTTTGCGACCCAAATCAATAAACATTATTTGTAAATCACTAAATCAAGGTGGATTTGAGCATTATTGAACATTAATGAGGATATTTTATTGTTGACTGAGTGATCGTGTCTCTCTGAACAATTAATTTTACTCAAGTTTTAAACAATGAAAAACAGTAATTGAATCAGTAATAAAAGGATCCATAAGTCGCCTATTTGGACATTAAATGCAGCCCGTTTCTTTTTCTTTTCAACATTCAATTGAACCAGCAATATTGGAACAAAATAGTCAATAAAATAATTACAAAAAGATGAGAAATTATACAAAACATGTCTTAGCATTTCAACATTTCTAGTGAGATAGGTGGGCCTGTCTGTGTTTTGTAGTGTGTTCTAGTCCGGCGCAGCTTCAGTCTGTTTCTGTGCTTTGTCTTCATTTTTGTGAGCACAGAAAATCCCAATTCACACATATATGTAGTAGTGAAAGGAATAAGCAAGGAAATAGGGGCCCTACTCAGGACAGGATATTCACTCGCTCTCTCATGTGTCAGCACTGTATAATGTAGACCGAAATGTAAATCTTGACAAGGCGATCCCAAAAAAATCTCTTCAGGATCCAGTCTTTCGGAAACAATGTCCTATATTATGCAAAACGGACTTCTGCGAGCTTTAAGCCATGTTTAAGTATTGTTTCTTCCTCAAAAACACCCATATGTTTTGTTTCATTAAGATAAGTTTGAGAAATTCTTCATTATCAGTGTGTCTACATTAGTGTGATTCATCAGCCGTTTCACTTCGTAGAAACCCTCTGACCTCGCAGTGTTAGAATTTGTTCGCTCCACGGTAGACGGGTACTTTTTAAAATTTAATCAGTTGCTGTTATTTGGTTGTGATGTATGTAATGCACCACTAACAGAGCTAACTGGTATATTAAGCTTTTCCCAAATCCCATAGGAACAAGGGCAATAACGTCTTTCCCCTTGATAAAATTCACCAAACGTTCTCTTTATTCCAGCTTTAAATCCTCGATCTCGAGAATTGTTGACAAGATGTCAATGTATGGCTCTTCACTGATTGGTTGGTGCTCGAACTTGCACTTCCAGGGTTTTTGCGAACCGTCTAGTGTATTCTGATTCCTGACCTGGTCCCTGGAGAGAAATGAAATTGAGCGGAGGCACTAGGTGTCACCAGCCTTGCTAACAGTTTCAACTTCTCTCTAGCGATCTTTCTCAGAGCAGTCGAAACTGTCAGGTATGAAAACAAACTCTTGGTTTGAAAAAAGAACCTAATAATATAAGTACTAGTAGTAGTAGTATTGTATTCTGATTCCTGACCTAGTTGCTGGAGAGAAATGAAATTGATCAGAGGCACTAGGTGGTGCCAGCCTGACTCCAAAGTTCACAATACTCACTGACACTGCGATGTCATTAATCAGTATTTTTTAAGTTAACACCTACCTTTTTACCTTTTGCTCACTAGACTTTGGTAATTATAGTGAAGGTGTATGGAGTACTCAGCCTAAACATGCAGGGTTTGTGTGTTAATTAAATGTGTGAATGAGACAAAACACAACTCCAGGTCTGTTTGTGATAAGGAAACAATATTATAACGTAGATCAGAAAATAGCGTGAAATGGACCCTTTAAATGTGCTTTATTAATAACATGGATTTAATATTCCAGCCTGTCTGCTATAACAACTACAAATAAGCGGCTTTGTTTCTATCGAAGAAGAGAAAAAATCCAAATGCAGTTAAGGCAGAAAAAAACAAAGGATAAAATTGTTACTGCAACTCTGCTTTGAATCCACCATCAACATTTTAGTTTCAGATTCTCACAAACTGAATCTTGGCTCATTTCCCTCGTGTTTAGTTGTGCCTCGGCTGCTCCTCCTCTGCTCCGCCCGTGTGTGGAGGACTGACTCATTTAAAGTGGCAGTACAGTCATTTGCAAACCAATGTGCCCTGCCATCTCTCTGTGAGTAATGCTTTCAGCCTGGCTTCCCCATAAAACTCCTCTGGCTGCCTCTTCCACCCTATGACAATGAAAACCTAATGCAGAATAATACGCCGTATACTATAGAAGGGAGATTAGCATAAACATACGGCTGCACTGGACTATTTATAAGGTGCTGTTAAAGTGATGTATTTGTGGGCTACATCAGGACAAATTTGCATCTAAAGTAAAGGAGGCAGAAATAATGCAGATTTGTACTTCAGTGAAAGTGATACTGGAGTATTTTTAAGTTAAAGTACTCAGTAGACTTGTTGAGTTGGAGTTATTGAATACAAATGTGTGTGTACTTCTGTGATACTGTAAATATTAGGAGTATTTGTAGGCTGAAGTACTCAATAGACTTGTTGAGTTGGAGTAACTGAACCAAAATTAGCCTTGATTAGGTTTCTACTTCAGTGAAAGTTATGATACCGCAAATTTTAGGTGTATTAGTATGTTGAAGTACTCAATAGACTTGTTGAGTTGGAGTAGTTGAACAAAAATTAGCATGTGCTTCAGTGATACTGCAAATGTTAGGAGTATCTGTAAGTTAAAGTACTCAGTAGACTTGTTGAGTTGGAGTAATTGTACAAAAATGAGCGTGTACTTCAGTGAAAGTTATGATACTGCAAATGTTAGGAGTATTTGTAAATTGAAGTTCTCAATAGACTTGTTGAGTTGAAGTAACTGAACAAAAATGATCCCTCAGCAGTTATTTCTATCCCCGGATAACAACTGGCAATCAGACTTTAAAGTACTTTCATCTAATCAATTAATTAAAGGTGCTCTGTGTAAGTTTTCTGGTTGAAGGTCTGGCACCTGTTTGTCTCCATGGAGAAGTTATTACTTTGTCTGGAAATGTCCACAGTATGGCATTCAATGTGTCTGTATCAGTGGAGACAAGCAGGTGACAACACTGGGCCAAGTTATAGTGTATCACACCAATGGTGAAATGCAATAAAGTAAAAGTAGTAAAGTATTGTACTTCAGTGTCACCAAGAGGTAGGTTAGGTAGGTTAGGTTCCTTTATATTACATATTTACACAGTTCACAGCTGGAGGACGTGTCTGGGGTGAAGGAAGTCTGGGAGTCCCTGCTTAGGCTGCTGCCCCCGCGACCCGGCCCCGGATAAGCGGACGAAAATGGCTGGATGGATGGACAGTTCACTATGACATAAACAAGGACAAGGACAATGTGGTATAAAAAATAAAAAAAAAAATTGAGAAGCTTTATTTAATATTTATTTCTAGATGATTAAAAGTTATTTTGTTTCATTATTAACCAAATCAACAAATGAACGTGAGTCTAACCAAAGGTTAATGAAAAGCAAAACAAACTGATGAAACTCCTTATTTACAATTAAAGTGCAAGAGCTGCGTAAAACATGGATGATGTGCTAGTTGGTATTTAAAGTGCGTGTGCTAAAGTGCTTGAGATCGGATTTGGCATTAAGGTAAAGTGCATGGGGTTCTAGATCACAGGTGTCAAACATACGGCCCCGGGGCCAGATCCGGCCCTCCAAGACCTTTAATGTGGCCCTCGGCTGATTTTCTACTTAAATATTTGAATTATATTTTCTATTAAAATATTAGTAATTTTCTGTGGTGCTGAGCATAGCAGCGTCTCCAGAGCCTCTGTACATGGCCCCTCCCACCAGAGCAGCACAAAAGAACACTTGGCTTTTTCCAAACGCTCTTAAAGGACGATCGTTTTAACTGTTGACTGTGACACCTCATCAGCAAAATGTCAAAAATAAGAAAGGTGGACACTGAGTGCAGGATTTTCCAAGAAAAACTGACTTATTCCTATTTGCATACAAGATAATGTTAAAACATTGCGTTGAAATAGAATTTTTCTTAAAGTTTCAGGTTGTTCATAATATTATAATATTATGTAAAAGAAAGAGTTCATCAATTAAAAAATATTTCTGTAATAGATTTGCGTTTCTCTGCACAAATATTTGAACTTATTGTTATTTTTGGGGTTTATATGACATGAGTTTTCTGATCCGGCCCCTTTGGGATCAAACTTGGTTGGATACGGCCCCCGGACCAAAATGAGTTTGACACCCCTGTTCTAGATGGTTACAGTGCCTGGTGCTCAGGAGTCTGTCTGGGCTAAATTTGACTTGCGCCAACCCTGAAGATTATAGCCTTGGATTGCACTGAGAACCCGGACTATATTGCACTTCACTAACCCCACCCAAATTACAACAAGACTTTATTATCCCACAACATTCATCCAGTGAGGTCTAACATTTAACACGAGCACAGACTGGAGAATAGAAAAGAGCATGGAACCCAGTACACAACAAAAAAAGCATTTACCTAGAATCTGGAAGATCACGCCCTACATGGGGCTCGGGGTGCAGTCAGAGTAGCCGCCGTCACCACCGCCAACGCCATACAACACATTTAACCCGGTTATCTTAAACACCACATTAGAACAGGCTTACACTACAGCAATCACTATCCAAACATTATAACAGGGAAGGGAAACAGTTTGAACAGAGGTTTGCAGTCACATAGATCTGATTCCCTTTGCATTTATGGAGTTTGTAAACTTCCAAAGCCTGTTTTCTGCTGTTGGGACGTCCAACAACCACACAATGAGTGCGTATACATGCACATCAGTAACCCGGTTATTAGCCATATTCCGGTTATGTCAGTATTCGGGTTACTGTGTTTACATGCGCACTGAGAAACCGGGATACTAATATCCGCGTATACATGATCAAATGGAGTATCCCGGTTTCTTGACATAATCTTACAAATGCGCAGGCGCAAAATTAACTTAAATCAATTTCATAAACCAGGAAAAATACAAACCGTGAGCTCCTTTAGCATAAGAAGCTAAGGAGCTACGAGATCTCCCACAATCCACTGCGCAGATTCTTCATTAAAATCTTCTGCATAAATAAACTCAACTTTACAACATATAAACCATAAACACTATAGACACATCAGCCCGTTTGATCAGATAATTCAGCTGTGATCACATTTGTTTACGTTTTACAGAAACGAAACTTAAGACCGTTTGGCTAATTAGCATAAACTGCTAGCGGCGATAAGAACAACTCGCTCCTTGCGCCGCTGATGCGATCAGTTTTTTTTTTGGACTAAATGACACGACTCTGTGGATTATGTGTGTTATTTCTGTGACAGAAGAGGCGCGCTAATGATGGTAAGTGTGTTTCGTGCGTATAGAGTATAGGAGATAGTTCATGTTTTAGTTTTTCAGCGTCACACGAGTGCAGATTGTACGTGTGCAGATTGTACGTGTGCAGGTTTAGCACAGCTCTTAATTTTACAGTCATTTCACTCGTTTGGTCACTTTATTTATGTTGGTCAATTTATTTATGTCACTACTGTTGTGTTGAGAGGCTGGAAAGTGTCTTTTGGACGCATGCGCACTCAACTTTATGTTGCAGTAACCGGGGTACTGCGTTTACATGCCACAAGTATCCCGGTTACTATCGGAATAAACCAGCTACAGTAACCCGGTTTCTAATAACCGGGATACTGCCATAGACCGGGTTACTGAAACCGGGTTACTGCGTATACATGCACCATCAAGAACCCCGGGATACTCAAAAAACCTGATCATAACCGGGTTATTGATGTGCATGTATACGCACTCAATAACGATGTCCAAATCCCATAACTAAAATATGACAATATCAGAACCAGAAACAAAAGTGATATGGCTCAAAAGTCTTGAAAAGGTCGACTTTGACAATAGACGCAATCAAACATGGCGATTTGATGTTTACTTATTTGGAGGATCCTTCCCAGTATGCATTGTGCGATGAACGGACGTCCAAAATTCAGGATGCATGTATACATTTACTTAAGTAGATTTTGTCATGTGATACTTCTACTTATTCTTTACCCAGGTATCATGAAAGATACTGTGTGTTTAATGGTATATCATGGAACATTCCAGGCAAAGCAATATCAGCAATGACCGACCCTCCACTAGAAAAGTTACACAATGCACCTTTAAATAAATAATAGCACTCATTAATAATATATGTTTTGATGAGGAAATACAATTAAACGATGCTTAACTTTATGTTTCTCCTTGAATCTCATGAATTCGTACCCACCTCCGTTCCAAACAAAAGCCATTTCCACTTTTTAAATCTTGTCCCTTTTCCCTAATTTCCATTTGGCAGTAAATCTTCCTGACAGCTTTGGGTCAGCCACAGTTGAGTCACGTCCTAATCACCCTGTATTGTCATATTCTGCGGTCCTCTGTGCTGCTCATTTGGGAGCAGATCACAGGGACATAATGGAGGCTAATGGTGTGTTCGAGTGACTGAGCGACTGTGGGAATACTCAGAACTGTCTGCTGCCTTATCCTAATGGCATCAGTGTGAACCCGTTAAGATAAATGACTAGTTAGAGATAGGACACCCCGGTCTGCGCTGGAATTACATGTACGTGATTGAATAGATGTCATTCTTTGTCATTTGGGGAGTTTGCGGCGTGATCGGAAAAGTTACGTAGTGTACCTTTAAAGATGTAACAGTCCAGTCAAATCATTAATACAAACATACATTTCTCTTTATTAGGTTAGAAGTGTTAAATGTAGAAACAGTATATTTGAATTTACTAAAACTTTGGGACACTCCTCCTCTTAAGCAAATTGGATCTCATTCCCGAATATTTTCTTTAAAATTGTTCGTAATTTCCACTTTAAGAAAATGCTGAGAGATTCACAAAGCGTTCTTAAACAGACAAATTTCTAAAGTGACATTTGTGCCTAATTCACCAACATCCAGCTACGAACACCACAACATTAATTTACATTTCATTTACTTAAAAATGAATATGACTTTGGTTAGAAACGCCCTTTGAACTTCCAAATTTGGACATTATGGGTTTGGTGTTATGATTCGACGAGAGTGAACGAGGAAGTCAGGTGAAGCGTTTTCAGACTACGAGAGTTTTACAGCTTCATCGGGGATTTCAAATGTCCAGACTCACATGAACACACTCAGGAAGGCAATATTTAAGTCGACTGCTTTTATTATATTCATCGCACTTTCCAGGATGAACCTTTGACTGCCTAAGAATTCATCCCGGGACCTGAAGTAAATAGCTAGACAGGAGGTGGGTCGGGGGTCGCGTCCCAGTGTGCCCTGGTCGTAGGGGTTTAGGAGACGTGATGGGGGTGTTGAGTCCAGCTCGGTGACCAGGGCTGTGACAGAGGCTCATATGTAGAGCACTGGGGCTGGGACAGACTGAGGCTCACTGCAGCCTGGAGAAAGTCTGTTAGACCCAATAGACACATGCTCTATAATCAATCAGTTATTCAAACTTTATTTATAAATACAGAAATATAACACAAAGCGCTTTACAGTGATTAAAAACAATGCCACATTTCCATTTCAACCCACCCAGCACCTTTTAAATCAAACAGTAATACAGGAATAATACAGGAAATCTTTTAATAAAATATATAACTTACAATCATGGAGGAATTTGATTTTTTTTTTTTATTGCACTATCAGAGTAATAATATTCTAAAACAGTAGAGTTTTTGTTCTTATGAGTGCTCCTGACTGACTGACTCTTCTTAGGATTTGTTCTTCCAGAAGAACTTTATCAGAAAATATTTTGTGAATGCCAGAAATGTTCATAAGAAGACCTTAAATACAAAATTCGTTTGTAATGTTTCACGAATGAGGGCCGCTGTTGTTTGCCCTGGAACCTTTTTAATGTTCTCCAGTTTCCCAGGAGCTCTTATGACTGGAACATTACAGAACATAACATTAAAGAAAAAAATGGGCCATCACATTTAAAAAAAAAAAAAAAAAAAAAAAAAAAAAAAGGGCCTTCAACAAAACCAAGAGAACTAAAAAACAGGACAACAGAGAATCTGAACCTAGGAGAAAGGGGGTAACTTTTCCCATACATGGCTGGTGTTTCTGAAAAACTACAGAGGATTTTCAGACAACATGAGATCCCGGTCTATTTCAAACCCACGAACACTTTAAGACAGAAACTGGACCAACCCAAAGAACAAAACACTGAGCCACAAACAAAGCAATGGTGGTCCACTACATTGGAGAAACTAAACAGCTACTTCACAAGAGGATGAACCAACACAGACGAGAGAGCAGCAGTGGACCTCAGTCTTCAACCAAACTAACTTTTGTCCAGTCGAACAACTGAATTTTCTCCTCGCCATCACATTAAAGATGCATTATGTAACTTTTCTGACAGAGGGCCCGCCAGTTGCTTGTTTACACGGAGACGTTATTCCTTTGCCTGCAGCGTTCCAAAAAAAAAATTGCATTCAACTTATCAAGCTCCACAGAGACAAGCAGAAGACACCACCAGGTCCATTTACAGGTGAGATCTGTGAAGAGGCGACCCCCCTCAGTCAAGATGCATGTTTTTAAAATGCATTTCTGAGCAATAAAAACACCCATAATTGAATAAATGCAGCTTATATCAGAGAAAAGTTGCACAGTGCACCTTTAAATGCACTTTCTTAACCTTATATATTTCACAGCTGCAAAAGACACATTTTCACTGAATATACTTTTTAAACTTCATATGTTTTTCAGCTTTGATCTGCGTAATTGACGAGCTACATTACAAAAGATTTAGGTCGTGTCTCAATTCCCTCTCCTCTCTTCCTCTCCTCAAGTCTCCATTTTTCAGCTGTCAATCAAATACGCCATATTAAGTGTTGCTCCAAAGCTCAGAGGAGACAAGGGAAGAAAACCAGAGAGGAAACATGAGGGACGGTTCAGGAAGATAAGATAAAATAAAACTTAATTTGCCTCAGTGAGGAGTTTGTTTTGATGCAAAAACATGTTCACAGTTTCTGAAACCAAAGATCTTGGTCTGGATTTGATTTAAAAGTCGTAGAGTAATAAAATAAGCCTCAGAATTGTCCTCACTACAGGGTCATTTAGTGAGAACCAGCATCTCCTCGTCTCTCTTCCTTCTTCTTCACTTTCTTCTCCTTAAGTTTGCAGGAAGTGGTTATAAGGGTAGGATATAAACTCCTCACTGAGACCAATAAAGTTTAATTCTTTTCTCTGATGTCTGCCTCCTGAAGCCTCCCTCATGTTTACACCTTCCTTCTGTCGCTTTCTTTGGATCGCCACTTAATATGACACAATTGATTGACAGCTGAAAAGTGGAGGATAGAGGAAAGGAATCAAGGTGAAGGAAGCGAGGAGAGAAAAATGAGATGCGGCCTCTGTGTCTGCTTAATGGGTGGAACTTCTAATTCCCGCAGAATCGAGGAGAAGGAAGTGAGGAAAACTAAATGAGATGCAGCCTCGGTGTGGAGGACCAATCAAACACACCAAACCAAACCCCAAAAAAATATCCGTAGATTGTTCTGTATGGATGAATAAATCAAATAACCATCATGAATAATGCATTCAATTTATATGGCCTTTATTAGTGTTGTAGTCAAGACAAAGACCAGTCCGAGACCACAGGGTCCCGAGACAAAACCGAGACTTTGAGAAACTGAGACCATGGCCCATCGAGACCAAATCGAGACTCTTCATCATTTTCTACATTTCTTTGTATTTTACAGTTATTCTGGAACATATATATCAATGTTTTTATAAATCTATCTACCATTTTATCACTCGTCGAGTATCAGAGGCCAAGACAAGATCAAGTCCAAGCACCTTCAAGACTGAGTCCAAGCTCCTTCAAGACCGAGACAAGACCGAGTCCAAGCTCCTTCAAGACCAAGACAAGACCGAGTCCAAGCTCCTTTAAGACCGAGACAAGACCGAGTCCAAGCTCCTTCAAGACCAAAACAAGACCAAGTCTAAGAGTCTTCAAGACCAAGACAAGACCGAGTCCAAGCTCCTTCAAGACCGAGACAAGACCGAGTCCAAGCTCCTTCAAGACCGAGACAAGACCGAGTTCCAAGCTCCTTCAAGACCAAAACAAGACCAAGTCTAAGAGTCTTCAAGACCAAGACAAGACCGAGTCCAAGCTCCTTCAAGACTGAGACAAGACCGAGTCCAAGCTTCTTCAAGACCGAGACAAGACCGAGTTCAAGCTTCTTCAAGACCGAGACAAGACCGAGTTCAAGCTCCTTCAAGATTGAGACAAGACCGAGTCCAAGCTCCTTCAAGACCGAGACAAGACCGAGTCCAAGCTCCTTCAAGACCGAGACAAGACCGAGTCCAAGCTCCTTCAAGACCGAGACAAGACCGAGTCCAAGCTCTTCAAGACCGAGACAAGACCGAGTCCAAGCTCCTTCAAGACCGAGACAAGACCGAGTCCAAGCTCCTTCAAGACCGAGACAAGACCGAGTCCAAGCTCCTTCAAGACCGAGACAAGACCGAGTCCAAGCTCCTTCAAGACCGAGACAAGACCAAGTCTAAGAGTCTTCAAGACCGAGACAAGACCGAGTCCAAGCTTCTTCAAGACCGAGACAAGACCGAGTCCAAGCTCCTTCAAGACCGAGATAAGACCGAGTCCAAGCTCCTTCAAGACCGAGACAAGACCGAGTTTAAGAGCTTGCAAGACTGGGCCAAGACAGAGTCCAAGTGCCTTCAAGACCAAGATAAGACTGAATCCAAACGCCGTTGAGTCCGAGATGGGTCCAAGACCACAAAAAACAGGTCTTGAGGCCGGTGGCGAGACCAGGAACGGACTCGAGTATTACAACACTGGCATTTATACAGCACCTTTCAAGACTGGGACAGACTGACAGATGTGAGGCTCCCACAGACCAACACCAACATGTGGGTGAAGTGTCTTGCCCAAGGACACAACAACAGTCTGCTCTAGAGTCACTGCTTCCTCTCTGCAGAGCCTCACAATTCCCAGTCTCTCATCGATCCAGTCCGGCCTTGGTTCGTTTTCGATCATATTGATTTTGGTTTGTGCAAGTCAAATTTGCCTCATAAAACATGTTGCAGGCAGGTTTACGGAGTGTTTTGTGTTTCAATTCGATCTGCTACGTCGTTTTATGAGGCGTCTCGCTCCAGATACATGAAGACATACAGCAGAACCACAAACCTCCTCAGCCTCTCAGTCTCTTCCTCTTCTCCACAAATCAGCTCATTCAAAGAATCACATCTCAACCTAAGCTCCAAACTTACTTTGCGATGCTCTCTTCACCATTTTGTCCTTCTATTCTCTCTCTATCTCTTTCTCCTCTCTTCTTCCTCTCTAGCAAATTCTCTCTCTCCCCTTTTTCTACTCCTCAGATTATCCCTCTCTTCTTTTTTCCCCTCTCTCACTCTCCTCATCTCTTCCTCGTCTTCTTTCTGTCTCTTCTCTTTATTATCCAGCCTTGAGGGTTTTTTATTTTTTTTTACATTTTCCCCTCTATCTATCCCTCTCTTCCTCTATCCTTTTTCTCTCCATCCTCATCTCTTTTTCTCTCTTTCTCTTCTCTCTCCCCTTTTTAGCAAAATACTCTCTCCATCCTTGAGTTTTCCCCTTTATCTATCCCTCTTTCCCCATCCTTTCTCTCTATTTTCTTTCTCCTTCCTCCCCTCCAGTAAAGTACCGTCTCCCTTTCCTCTCTCTTTCCATTCTCTCTTCTTTTTTCCCCTCTCTCTGCTCATCTCTTCCTTTTCTGTCTCTTTTCTTTATCATCCAGCCTTGTATTTTTTTTTTTTTTTACCTTTTTCCTCTCTATCTATCCCTCTCTTCCCCCATCTTTTTTCTCTCTCTTTCTCTCTTTTCTTTCACCCCTTTCTCTCTCCTCTCTCTTCTTTTTCCCCTCTCTCACTCCACACTTATCTCTTCCCTTTCTCATCCGGCCTTGAGTTTTTTGGTTGAGTTTGTTGGTTTGTTTTGACCTTTTCCCCCTCTATCTATCCCTCTTTTCACCCTATCCTGTTTCTCTCCATCCCTCTCTCTCTCTTTTCCCTCTGCTTTCTCTCTCTCTCTCTCTCTCATTTTTCTCTCTATTCCCCCTCGTGTTAGAAACAGATTTACGACAACGCGGTAAATGCGGCAAAACCATCACGCCCTTCAACCTCTCAGATTCTTCCTCTTCTCCATCCATCCATCCCTCTATCCATCCATCCATTTTCTTCCTCTTTCTATTTCCCTCCCCTTTCATATCCGCTGTTTTATTACGGAATTTTTATAGACACAGACGCTAAGATTGGAAGTGAAATTGTATTGTTTTGATTCATTCATAAAAAAAAAGAAAAAAAACGATCACACTATAAACATGTTTCTCTTGTTGCCGAGAAAGAGACGAGATGCACGAAAGGATAGAACGTGAAAACAGAGGGAGGAGAGGAGCGGGAGAGGGGGAGATAGGAGGGATAGACTCCGGGTCCCGCAGGAGCCGTGTGTTCCCCCTCGTCTCCACTAAAGCCTCCGCACAATCTGTAACAGCAGGTGGTCCTCTGTACCAGCGCCGACAACAATTAAAGCCTCTCTCCTCCCTCTTCATCCCTCCATCTTTCCTCTCTCTCTCTCTCTCTCCATTCGTCACTCTCTCTGCCTCCCCGTTCTCGCTCTTTTGTCTCTATTCTCGCTCTCTGCTCTTTCTCTATCCCCGTTTCTGCAGCGTATTATCTTCTTCCCTCTCTTTTTTTTCCTTTCTTCTTACCTTTTCTATTTCCAGCGATATTCTCTCTCTTTCTCGCTGTCTCTTTGCTTTTTTTCACCCTCTTTTCTCAAGCGTACTATCTTCTATTCTCTCTTTCTCTACTTGTCAGTCTTTCTCTTCCTTCTTTTCTCCTTCTTTTCCTTACTCTTTATATTTTTCTCTCTTCTCCCTCTCTTCTCTCTCTCAACTTTGTCTCTAGCAAACTTCTTCCCTCTCATTTCTCTTTTCTCCTTTGTCAGTTTTTCTCTTCCTTCTTTTTCCCTCTTCATCTTACCTTTTTCTTTTCTCTCTCTTCTCCTCTCTGCTCTTTCTTTACTGCTTTTCTCAAGTATACTATCTTCTAGTCTCCTCTCTTTCTCTATTTGTCTTCCTTCTTTTCTTCTTTTCATCTTACCCTTTATATTTCTGTCTCTCCTCCCTGTCTCTCTCTTCTCTCTCACACTTTTTCTCTAACATAGTATCTTCCTCTCCTTTCTCTTTCTCCTTGTGTCAGTCTTTCTCTTCCTTCTTTTCTCCTCTTCGTCTTACCCTTTTTATTTCTCTCTCTTCTACCTCTCTGCTCTTTCTCTACTCCTTTTCTCAAGCGTACTATCTTCTATTCTCTCTTTCTCTAT
Organism: Boleophthalmus pectinirostris; assembly: GCF_026225935.1. Taxonomy (NCBI): domain Eukaryota; kingdom Metazoa; phylum Chordata; class Actinopteri; order Gobiiformes; family Gobiidae; genus Boleophthalmus; species Boleophthalmus pectinirostris. The sequence goes on along the minus strand of NW_026571447.1, from coordinate 33,397,353 downwards.
TTGTCAGTCTTTCTCTTCCTTCTTTTCTCCTCTTTTTCTTACCCTTTATATTTCTCTCTCTCTTCTCTCTCTCACACTTTTTCTCTAACATAGTATCTTCCTCTCATTTCTCTATTTCCTTGTGTCAGTCTTTCTCTTCCTTCTTTTCTCCTCTTCGTCTTACCCTTTTTATTTCTCTCTCTTCTACCTCTCTGCTCTTTCTCTACTCCTTTTCTCAAGCGTACTATCTTCTATTCTCTCTTTCTCTATTTGTCAGTCTTTCTCTTCCTTCTTTTCTCCTCTTTTCCTTACCCTTATACTGTATTTTTCTCTCTTCTCTCTCTCTTCTCTCTCTCCCACTTTGTCTCTAGCAAACTTTCTCTCCCCTCTTTTTTCCCCCCATTTTTTTCCGCTTTTTCCTTGCCTCTTACCCTTTCTTTTTCCATCTCTCTCTCTCTCTTTGCTCCCTTTTCTCAAGTATACTATCTTCTAGTCTCCTCTCTTTCTCTATTTGTCTTCCTTCTTTTCTTCTTTTCATCTTACCCTTTATATTTCTGTCTCTCTCTTCTCTCTCTCACACTTTTTCTCTATCATAGTAGTATCTTCCTCTCCTTTCTCTTTCTCCTTGTGTCAGTCTTTCTCTTCCTTCTTTTCTCCTCTTCGTCTTACCCTTTTTATTTCTCTCTCTTCTACCTCTCTGCTCTTTCTCTACTCCTTTTCTCAAGCGTACTATCTTCCTCTCCCCCCTCTTTTTTTCCATTTCGGTCCTTTGCTATCTTTTATTCTCCCCTTTCTCTTTGTCTTTCTCTTTGTTAGTTTCTCCTCCTCTTCTTATCCCTTTATATTTCTCTCTCTTCTCTCTCTCTCTGCTCTTTCTCTTTCTATTTCCATTTTGGTGTTTTTCTTCCTTTTTTCCCTCCCTCTTACCCTTTCTATTTTCAGCTATACTCTCTCTCTTTGCTTTTTTTCACCCTCTTTTCTCTAGCTTACTGTCTTCTGCTCCTTTCTCTTTTTCCAATTTGTCAGTCTCTCTCTTCTTTTCTCCTCTCCATCTTACCCTTTATATTTCTCTCTCTTCTCCCTCTCCCACTTTTTCCTCTAATATACTATCTTTTCTCCTCTCTTTCTCCGAGTGTCAGTCCTTTTTTACCCTTCTTTTCTCCTCTTATTCTTACGCTTTATATTTCTGTCTCTTCTCCCCCTCTCTCCTCTTTCTCTTGTTCTCCTTACCCTTTATACTGTATTTCTCACTCTTCTCCCTCTCTGCTCTCTCTCCCATTTTAATGTTTTTCTTCCTTTTTCCGTTCCTCTTACCCTTTCTTTTTCCATCTGTACTCTCTGTAACAAGTGTTTGCTTATTACTTAGGTAATAAAAGTATAACGAATGTGTAATGATTGTAACTGTAATAACCATGTAGTAACTGTGTTATGACCGTGTAATAACTGTGTTATGACTATTATGTGTAATTAGCAAAGGTTGAATGATCAGAAGATTCTAAGTAAGGCTACTGGAGGGCAGGGGCAGTAAATTGAGACATGGGATTAGTGGAAAATGAATAAAGTGTATTATACAGGAAGTAAGTGAGACAACAAAATATACAACAGCTGCAGCAACAAAAATCAAACAACTCAGTTAAATGTCCTTGCGAACTGGGTCTGGTTGCCCAGGGTGTAAACAGAGTCCAACTACTTTAAAGTCCAGTATTATTATTTGAGGTTGTAAGATGTCCATAAAGCGCGGTTGATTGAATGGTTATGTAGTGGAGGTAGCTGGAGTAGGTGGGAGAGAGAGGATAGGCGATTAGCCTCCTACCAGACCGAAGCTCTCAAAAGGACAGTTCCTAGCTCGCCATCAATTTGAACCCAAGTTTGGGCACCTGGCCTGTGTGCACATTAACAAAAGGCCTCTTAGAACATATTTTCAGTTAGCGTTAGCATTGACATTAACATTACAAGAATTCATAAGTGAATCAGTTACAAGATACAACTAATCATGTGGAGCACATGTTAGCATTAGCATGCTAGCTGTTAGCATGCTAATGCTAAGTTAACATGGACATATGCTACATAAAGCAAGACATAGGGCCCTGACAAAATGGCTGACCTTAGCATTAGCATGCTAGCTCTAGCATTAGCACTAGCAGACAAAGCCACAAGAACAAAAGCCATTAAATACATCAATAAATAGGGTTCACTTCTAACTTACCAGTTCAGTAGTGTTTTAGTGGATTGAAAGCACACGTGACAATGTTGCATACCGGGTCTGGTTCTAAAAGATGTGAATGGTGAAGTTAACAATGGGAACATGAGAATTTGAAATGAAACAGTGTAGATGTACTGACCTTCAAGCTCTGTCCCCTGGCTCCTCTCCCACACAACTGAGGAGAGAGAAGTCAGGGGACCTTATATACTCTGACTGGGGATGTGTGATTGGATAATTGGTGAAATGGGCGGTGTGATGGGTGGTGACAAATCATGTGGAGAGGGGAAAACCTGGGTTGGATCTGGATAAGGGAACTGAACTTTACCCTGGTTACATCTCTCTCTCTCTTAGCTTTTTTTTTGCTCCATTTTCTCAAGCATACTATCTACTATTCTCCTCTCTTTCTCTATTTGTCAGTCTTTCTCTTTCTTCTTTTCTCCTTTTCTTTTTACCCTTTCTATTTCCATCTGTACTCTCTCTCTCTCTTTCCCTCTCTGCTCTTTCTCTCTTCTCATTCTCTGTCTCTCTCTCTCCTTCTCTCTGTCTTTTACCATTACCTCTCCTCTCTTTCCAGTCAGACACTCTCTCCTCTTCTCTCTTCTTCTGTCTGTCTCTCTCTCTCTCACACCTCTTTCTCCCTGTTTGCTCTCTCTCTCTTTGTCTTTTATCATAATCCTCTTCTTCCTCCCTCTCCATCCCTCTCTCTCCTCCTCTTCTCTCTCTCTCACACACACTCCTCTTCCTCTCCTTTTCTCTCTCTTCCTCTTTCCGTCTTTTACCATCATCTTTCTCCTCTCCCTGCAGACAGACCCTCTCACCTCCTTCCCCCTCTCCCTCTCTTACACCTCTTTCTCCCCTTCTCTCTCTCCCCCTTCCTTTCTGTCTTCTGTCTCTCTCTCATTCGCCTCTTTCTCCTCTTTTCTCTCTCTCGCTTTGTCTCTCTCCCTCTCTTTGTCTCTCTCTCACACACCTCTTTCTCCTCACTCTCATTTCTCTCTCCCTCTTTCTGTCTTTTACCCTCATCTCTCTCCTCTCCCTGCGGACAGACCCTCTCTCCTTCTTCCTTCGTCACTCTCACTCCCTCTCTTGTTTTCTCTCTCTCTCTCTCACTCACACACACACCTCTTTCTCTCCTTTTCTCTCACCATCTCTCTTCTCTCCCTGCAGACAGACCCTCTCTTCTCCCTCCCTTCCTCCTTCCCTCTCTCTCCCTCTCTTCTTCTCTTTCTCCCCCACACACATACCTCTTTCTCTCTCCTCCCCTCTCTCTCTCTCTCTCTCTCTCTCACCCACCTTTTTCTCCCCATTCCTCAATGTTGTTCTGCCCTGTGTCTGCCTTCCTGGAAGCAGCCTCAGGAAAGACTTTTTACAGACTGATGGTCCAGGCCCTGAACCATCACAGACTATGTGCTCGCCCGGACACTGTGTGGAGAGCTCACCTGGGCCTGGCTCCCACCCTCAGTCCAGCCTGGGGTTTTCTGTACAAACCCCCCTCCACCAAGAGACAGGGAGACCTGCAGTGGAGGCTCTGCATGGAGCAGTGGCAGTCACTCCTCTGGTCCATCGCATGAACAGTGGTGTGGGGAGGACTGTCCTTTCTGTGGGCTCAGGGAGACTGTGTTCCACTTTTTTGGGAATGTGTGCGTCTGACACAGTTGTTCCACTCTGGGGCAGTGTTCAGGAGTGTGGGGCAGGTGTTTAATGCTCAGGTGTTTTGTGTGTGGGCTCAGGTTCTCTGTGAGGAGTAGGAGGAGGGGCCAGCTCCTGAGCTTCTGATAGGACAGGCCAAGATTCTGTGTACATGAGCAGGAGGAGGAGGCTGCAGACTCAGAGCTGGTCAGTGTGAGACATCTGTTTGTCAGGACGGTGGAGGTCAGACTCAGGCTGGAGTTTGGCTCTTCTCCATGAACAACGATGAGGAAGGATTTGAGGAGCGCTGGGGCTTTGGGGGGGTGTTGGCCTCTGTTAAGGAGGGGCACCTCTGTTTTGGACTGTTTTTGTAAATATTGTAAATAGTGTAAATAGTGTAAATAGTATGTGTATGTAATGTCAATATTTTTATGTAAATAGCACGAGGTGTGGATGCAATTTAGTGTAAATGTTTTTTGACAGACACAATAAAGGTCTGTTAAAAATCTATCAAAAAAAATCTCCCCATTCGCTCTCTCTGTTTTCTACCCTCATCTCTCTCCTCTCCCTGCAGACAGACCCTCTCTCCTCCTCTCTCCTCCTTATCCCTCTCCCTTCCCCCTTCTCTCTCTCCCTCTCACACACACTTCTCTTTCTCTTCTTTTCTCTATCTCTCCCTCTTTCTGTCTTTTACCATCATCTTTCTCCTCTCCTTCAATCAGACGCTCTCTTGTCCTCCCTCCCTCCCTCTGTCCCTCTCTCTTCTTTTTTTCTCTCTCACACACCACACACTCCTCTTTCTCCCCTTCTCTCTCTCTCCCTCTTTCTGTCTTTTACCATCATCTCTCTCCTTTCCCTGCAGACAGACCTTCTCTCCTCTTCTCCCTTCTTCTGTCCCTCTCTCTCCCTTACTTTCTCTCTCTCACACACACCTCATTCTCCTCTTTTCTCTATTTCTCTCCATCTTTTCTCATCTCCATCTTTTACCCTCATCTCCTCTCCCTGCAGACAGACTCTCTCCCCTCCTTCTCCCTCCCTCCATCCCTCTCCCTTCCCTTCCCTTCTCTCCCTCTCTCACACACACATTCTTCTTTCTCCTCTTTTCTCTATCTATCTCTTCCTCTTTCTGTCTTTTACCATCATCTTTCTCATCTCCCTGCAGAGAGACACTCTCTCCTCCTTCCTCCTCCCTCCATCTCTCTCCCTCTCTTCCTGTCTCTCTCCCACACACACACTCCTCTTTCTCCTCTTCTCTCTCTCCCTCTCTCTGTTTTTACTATCATCTCTCTCTTCTCCCTGCAGACTTACCCTCTTTCCTCTTTCTATCCCTCTCTCCTGCTCTTCTCTCACCCATCTCTTTCCCCTCCTTTCTCTCTCTCCCTCTTTGTCTTTTACCATCATCTCTCTTCTCTTCCCTTTAGACAGACCCTCTCTTCTCCCTCCCTTCCTCCTTCCCCCTCTCCGTCCCTCTCTTCTTTTCTCTTTCCCCCCCACACACACCTCTTTCTACCCATTTTCTCTCTCTTTCTCTCTCTCCCCCGCTCTGTCTTTTACCATCATCTTTCTGCAGACAGATCCTCTCTCCTCCTTCTCCCTCCATCCCTCTCTGCGTCTGTTCTTCTCTTTCTTCTCTCTCTGTCTCTCACACACACACTTCTATTTCTCCCCTTTCCTCTATCTATCCCTCTCTCCCTCTTTCTATCTTTTACCATCATCTTTCTCCTCTCCCTTCAATCCTCTTTCCTCCTTCTTCCTCCCTCTGTCCCTTTCTCCCTCCCTTTTTTCTCACACACACACCACACACTCCTCTTTCTCCCTTCTCTCTCTCTCTTTCCATCTTTTACTATAATCTCTCTCCTCTCCCTGCAGACAGACCCTCTCTCCTCTTCTCTCTCTCTCCGTCTCTCTCTACTTCACCAGATGCGATAGGCTACAGGAATTCATTAGCGTCCCCTGTTCCTCGTACTTGTCCCCACAAAGCTATTACCCGCTGTGAGTTGAGTTCGAGGAGGCGCTTAAAAAACAGAAAAGAAAGCGCTATCTCACATTGTGCCGGGGCCCATAACACAGGCTTGTTTTGGCTGCAGACAGGGCTGCTTTGTCACCATTGTGTGTTAGAACAAGAAGGACAGAGGCTTTGAAATAGGTCACCACATATGGAGACACATTTTCAGAGCTTTTTATTGTGTTTTATGGACCCAATATCATTCTCCGCATTTTTTTTTTCTTCCTAAGGCCAGTAGAAGTTGCAGTTTTATCCGTGCACCGAAGCAAAACAAAACTGATATCTCGTTGGTTAAAGGTCCCATATCCCATAGGTCACATTATTCCGATTTATGTTAGATTTGTTGTTGATGTTTCCTCGTCGCAAACAGACCCGGAGTTGTGTTTTGTTTCATTCACAAATCCTGCATATTTAAGCTGAGTTCTTCTCTCAAAACACACAAAAAGCTCCACTGTATTCTTAAATCCGTACAGGAGTACCAGCACGGACGAGGGAGCAATAGCGGACCTCAGTCTAATGTACATCTCCGTCTAAAAGCCTCGGGCCGCTCCTTTGAGGATAGTGCGGTGCAGATCTTAGCCAGAGAAAAGAACTGGTTTGAGAGGAGAGTTAAAGAAGTGATTTTTGTTAAGAAAAAGAAGGCAAGGCAAGGCAAGTTTATTTGTACAGCACAATAGCTGGGTTTCACGTGAGAGGGCTACGTTTGTCAGCACGTAAAAGCAGATGGAGGGCAGGAAGTGAACTGACTGGAGGAAAATGCCGATGTGTTGTGTAGTTTACGGCTGTGCCAATTGTTCTAACTGAGAGAAGAAAAAGCGATTTTTGTAGAGTACCGAAGATAGCCGTCCACAAAGGTCAGAAATGGGAAAAGCTGACAGAACAACGCCGTAAAAAGTGGATTACAAAACCTGTTTGCAGTCGGAAGGAGCAGAATTCTCTAATGCTCGTGTCTGCAGTGAACACTTCGTCAAAGGTGTGATACAAAGCTAAATTGTTTTTTGTGGTTTACCTAAACATAAACGACTAACAGCTAACGACGTTTGTTGACATTAAATACTTCAGATAGAGGTCACTGCCGATACACTGCAGTTTTTCCCATAACCGTCTATACACATAAAATAACAGAAACACTCACCCCAGCTAAGACCAAACGATAATCATCATTTAGGCGTTTTGCACCAAGGTTGAGGACCCATCTACTGACAAAAAAAGTTATAAGCCTCCAAACTTTTGTACTTTGCCTTCATCTGTTGTCTGGTGTAGAACGATGTCTGAAGAGCTAAATAGTTCGTGATCTCCTCTGCCTCGATTGTCGGCAAATCTTTTACTTCGGTTGAAAATTCTCTCATTTTCAATAAGATCGGGGTCACGCCCAATATATTTGTCGACTAACTGCTCGTACTTTTGCCTTGATACTGGCTCTAAATCCTTACAATAAGAACTCTTCTCCATATCTGTGTTCTCCAGAGCCGTGTTTGTTTGTCGTGTTTGTCTTCACTTCCTGCCCTCCACCTGAAATTCGCGCATCATCGTGATCACGTGACTGAAACCCTCCTATTCGTACACAAAGTAATTCAAAGTGCTTTACAGAATAAGAAATACATTAAAATCACAATAAAAACACATCAAAGCATAAATAATCATCATACAATTAAAGTTTAAATTAAAAAAGAGAGAGAGAGACATTAATTACATAAATTGGAGAGAAGAGTGCGGAATGAAAACCTTTCAGTCATACGCACAGTTAAACAGAACCGTTTTGAGCCTGGATTTATACAGCGTCAAAGAAGAGGTCTGTCTCACATGTTCAGGAAGACTGTTACAGGTTTTAGCTGCATGAACCTGAAACGCTGACTCCCCGTGTTTAGTTCTGACTCTGGACACCAGCAGGAGGCCGGTCCCTGAGGTCCTCAGAGCGAGAGATGGTTCATAAGGCACTAACATGTCATAGATGTACTTTGGTGCTCGGCCATGGAGAGACTCGTACACAAACAGATCGGCTTTAAAGTCTATTGTCTGAGTCACAGGAGCCAGTGCAGAGACCTGAGCACAGGACTTATGTGCTCGTAGAGAATCCATCTTTGAACAGAAATGAAGGACTCAGACACCATCGAGCTCCTATTTACAACTCCATCCTCAAACAAAAATCAAAACAAACAAGAGAACAATAGGGATAACCAGGTGAGGTGCAGAGGTGTGAAAGCTCCATTATGGTCCTGATTGTTACCGGGTTCTTTTTTTCACACCAAGAGTTTGTTTTCATACCTGACAGTTTTGACTTCTCACTATCGGTCTTCCTCAGAGTGGTCACATAATGTTGCTGTGGCGTGTCCGGTCAGCTGATTTAAACAGGTTTTGGCGCCGTCTTCCTACCAGTGGAGGCAGGACGACAGCGCCATCTGCAGTCCGACTTCCTCAGGACAGTATCAAAGGTGTGTGAGAGTAAAAAAGCCCCCTCGTCCTGGTTTATAGTTCCGTGGGCACGTTTCCGTATTTCGACTGCCTCTTTAATCAGCGTCACAGCAACATCACGTGACCACTCTGAGGAAGACCGCTAGTGAGCAATTGAAACTGTCATGTATGAAAACAAAATCTTGGTCTGAAAAAAATTAACCCAATAACATAAATTATCTGAAGTAAAAAAGGAACTTCACTGGACTATGGCCCTGAATGATTCTGCTAATGTGACTCCACACTCAGTGCAGTTCAGTAGGCCTAATTGACTAACAGAAAGTGTAAACAAGTAGTGTGTTAGTTTCAGAGTAGTTTCATTATAGTTGGCTCCACCCTTCAGGCAGATATAAGGAAGTGTCCACCAGCATTTTGACCAGAATTTCGATATTTGATCAAATAAACTTGACATATTTAATTTCTCCTTTTGCCATGGATTCTACCTGGACGACTGAAGGTGATTTGGATGATTTCAGCCCTGGAATTGCCATTGAACTAAAGGTAAAAGGAGCTGTTAACTTGAAAACTACTACTTCATGAGGTCACAGGGTGGAATAGAGCATTTTGAGCTTGGGAGATATAGACAGACTTACAAAGAGTTACTCCGACATGTGTAAATGAAACAAAAGTCAACTTGGGCATGTTTCTGAGGAGGCAACAACTTTCTAACATGACTTAAAGCTCACAAGAGTCGAATTCTGTGTAATACTGGACCTTCAGTTTGCTCGCTGGTGCAGGTAGTGAATAAAAATGTGGAAACTCCACTCAGAAAAGTTCATAGTTCAAGAATTGGAAACTGATTTTGTGCCTCTGTGCTAACCCCGGGATGACTACGGCCTTGGGTACAGCTAATGAGGATCCAAATAAATAAACAAAATAAACCACTATGTCATTTTGAGGACTTGGCAGACTGGGGACTACAACTGCCGCATAACAAGAAGGTCTGAGGATTCACTCCGGGTGTGGTCCTCTCTATGGTCCATCTGCACTGTCACTGCGGGACACTGGGACACGCTGTACAGATGCGGGCAGGTGCAAACAGGTGCAAACGGGTGCTTAGAGGTGTGAATTGAATTCTGCATCAAGCAACACATGCAGTTTTAATAAACAAGCCAGATGAGGTATGTACAAGAAGGAGGTGAAAGCCTAGATACATCACTTTATCTTTCAGTAAGTTACTTATATTGTACCGTATTTTCTGGGCTATTAGGCACTCTAGGTCATTGAATGGTCTATTTTCAAACATTTTTTTCACAAATAAACCGCACTGGACTTTAAATGAAACACAACAGTTGGATGGGTCAGTGGGACTTTGTTTGTGGCGTTCACTGTGACTCTGGGCTTTGTTCAGTTGTGGCGTGTAGGGAGGGTGCTGTCTGGAACCGCTGGATTGTCGGCGTGTTCGCAGTGACTCAGTTGTTCAGTTGTGGCTCAGAGTGGCACATTGGACTCGCTTTTTCGGTTCGGTCCTCCGTTCCGTTCCTCGTCCGTGTGGAGTGATGAGTGTGTCTGTGGGTGTGTTTCGCTGTGCGGTCGCTGTCTGCTCCGTGTGTGTTTGTGTGTTCTGTGGGTGGTGCGGCTTTGTAGTTTACTGAAGTCGTGCTGGGACACCCGAGTGGATTCGTGTATCGGGCGCTGTGGCTTGCTTGTGGTCGTTTTTTGATGGGGTTAGAGGCTTAAGAGCGCGCCTAATAGCCCGGAAAATACGGTATTTATCCTATTTACCAAACCTGTAGACCTTTTTCACAATGGCCAGAAGTGCTGCGCTGTAGGGTTGCAGAACTTCTTATTAATGGCTTTTCTATGGCAAAAAGTGTGTGGAAATGTCTTGCGCATTCTCCATCATCTTAATAAATCTACCTGCCCCATCTCCAAATCTTTAATTATGTCCACAAAGGATAAACATTATGTCCATGAAGAATGTATCCACAGCTATCAAGGTAAGAAAGACAAAAGCCTGCCTGGGAAGTCTGGGAGTCCCTGCTTAGACTGCTGCCCCCGTGACCCGGCCCCAGGTAAGCGGAAGAAAATGGATGGATGATGGAGAAAGACAAAAGTTTAAAAGGCAAACAACGATTCGAATTTTAGTTGTTCGCTTTTAAGTTTTCATCTTTCTTACCTTGATGATTGTGGATAAATTCGTCATAGAAGAATGTTTATCCTTTGTGCATCTCTTTGGTTGAAGATTTGGTGATGGGGCAGATTTATGAAGCTGGTGGAAAATACGTGAGATATTTCCACACACATTTTACCAAAAGTTCCACAACCCTACAGCGCGGCACTTCTGGCCATTGTGAAAAAGGTCTATTACTGGACATAGAAGTTTAAAAAGTAATAATAATTTGGAGCTCTCGTTCGTATTTTATATTGGTGCAATTTTTAGCTTTTTTATTTTTACATTTAGTGATCATGAGTTTCCCAGCTGGACATTGATTGGAATGGACTCATGTAAAAATGAAATCATTCCTGGACTATGTCATTTAAGGATGGACTATTTTTTATTTTATTTTTTAAATGAATCATTGCATTTATTGTGCGTTGTGTGTTGTAATTGTGCGCTGTCCCTGTCTCAAATAAATAAAATAAATAAATACATAAATAAATACATTCAAAAAATAAATAAATATTGCGCCTTTCGAGATACTCAAAGCACTTTACAGTTGTTTTTACAGTCATTCATTCACTCAACACTCAGTGGTGGTAAGCTACTATTGTACACACCACACACACACACACACACCACTTTCATACTAGGCAATGTGGGTGAAGTGTCTTGCCTAAAGACACAACAACAGTTTTTTTTGTGACTGGCACCCACTTGTGGCACCTGATTTTCCCAGCAGTCTCCCATCCAAGTACTAACCAGTTTCTGAGATGTGACGAGATCAGGCTTTGACAAATCGGTATGGGCACTATCTGGTTCTAACTATCTGTGTGAAATGTCCATGTTCTCCACTGTCTGGTTGTTTTTTTGTCTGGATACTCCAAATATTTCTTCCAACTTTCACAATTCACAGCTAAATGCTTTGATAGATTGTCTCTGTAGCACTGCATTATGGGTCAAACGCGAAAGACAGTAACATGTAAAACTATTTCTGAGTATCAAGAGTATAAGACGAAGATTAAACACAAACTAATAAACAGATGAAGATTAAATTACATTACATACTAACAAACACAAACGTCTGATCTAAGCTTCGCCTTGTAAGTAAATATATATTTCACATGTACTTTTACACCCACATAAAGTACATATATTACCATATTGTAAGTCCAAGCAGAACCACCTGTTCTAACCACGGCCGCCCATCACTCACCACAAACAGCCAATCACGCGCCGTCGTCCACTCGGAGACGTCGGCAGCACCAGATGGAAAAAAAAGTGCAGCTAAAAATACAGACAGACAAACATGGCTGATCCATACAGCTCCATACTGCAGGGCCACATGGTCCTCTCTGCGGTCCATCTGCGCTGTCACCGCGGGACACTAGCACATGCAGGACAGGTGCAGGCAGGTGCGGACAGGTGCTGGACGGGCAGTTAGAGGTGTCAATGGGATTCTGCATCAAGCAACACATTCAGTTTTAATATAGAAGCCAGGCGAGGTATGTAAAAGAAGGAGGAGGTGGAAACCGAGATACATCATGTTATCTTTTAGTCATAATCTTTGCAAAGTTTATTACTACAAAGTACAGACAAAATCACAAATCTATTACTGGACAAAATATACATATATATATATATCATTTGGACACCCTGCCTGGTACTTCAACAAAATGTTGAACTTTTGACAAACATTTTTACAAAGTTGATGCTTCACCTAAAAAATACAGTAGATGTTTCTAGAAAATACTTTTCTCTTTACAGTTGATACATGTGGTGCTGAATTTTAAAGGAACAAACGGAAACATGTCGCTGTCACTTCTCTGTTTGACTTGAACTTATGGGCCAGTGACTTGAGACTCGACTCAGACTTGAGGTCAAAGACTTGAGACTTGCAAAACAACAACTTGGTCCCACCTCTGATCAAAGTTCTCTCAATAATATCGTGGACCATCACAATATATCGAATCACAAGTTTCTTAAATTCATTGTTATGGTGCAGCAGTGGCAAAAAAAAAAAAAAAAAGAGGGAATTACATAGACCATGATCCTTTGCTCTGTTTTGGTGCAAACTACATGAAGAAATAACAGTTCTAAACACTTTTATGTCTTAGTTTTTTAATTAAGTCTTGTCAAGGGATTTTAAGAGGAAAAAGAAGCATATTAAAAATTTTGTTTGCCTCCACACAATCTCGCCATAAATATTGTACCGTGAGATGTGTATCGTTACATCCCTAGTGTTTTTTTCATTCACAGATATTTAAAAGAGTAACCTTACATATTCAGCGTCTGTTCTTCTCTCACTGTGTTTTTAAACTCCAAACACCTTCACTAGAATCATTTGGATAATTTCAGGAATTGTAAGTTGCTACTGAACAAAAGGTAAAAGGAGCTGTTAACTTGAAAACTACCGCTTCATGACATCACAAGGTGGAACAGAACATTTTGAAATTTGGAGATGTGGACAGATTAATAACAAAACACAACTCCGGGTATATTTTTGAGGAGGTAACAACATTATAACAACCTAAAAGCTCTCAAGTGTCAATTTTGCGTAATATAGGACCTTTAACGACATCGAAAATCCTAACTCTTCTTCATAAACATTACTGAATTCTCACGAGATGAACATTTAACCAGAACATTTTCCGCTCTTGTTTTGCGCATTGGTCCTGTCTGAGCTGATCCGCCGTCTGGACGCACGGTTCAGCCAGTCGTTGTGACACCTCTGCAGCAGCTGACTCGACGCAGTCTTCCTCGCCACATCCACAAACAAGAAAAGCCCTGGATTAGTCCCGGCTAAACGCGCTAAGCCCATTTGATAATCGGGCTTCTCCCTGCTCTCCGCTCATTAACAAAGATGGGACCAGACCAATCTCCATAAACACCGCGAGTATCTCTCTGTACCATCAGCGACACAGGGAGGCGTTTTGTTCTGCGATTTCACGGATTACATTTGAACGTGCTGATGTTGATTTAACACGGAGAGACACAGGTGGGAAGATCAGAGCTGTTTTTGGAGGCTTTACTTTTACTTTGCGTAAAAGGTGAACTGTGTAACTTTTCTGGCAAGAGTCCAGCACCTGGTTGTGTCCAAGATTGCTTTAATGCACCACAGTACGAGCCAGCTAGTGCCTCCGCTCAATTTTATTTCTTTCCAGCGACTAGGTCAGGAATTGGATTACACTAGACGGTTCGCAAAAACCCCGGAAGTGCGAGTTCAGGCACCGGCCAATCAGTGAAGAGCCAGACATTCTGTGTTGGCAACGATTTCCGAGATCGAGGATTTAAAGCTGGAACAAAGAGAATGTTTGGTGAATTTGATCAAGGGGAAAGACGTTATTGTCCTTCTTCCTACAGGATTTGGGAAAAGCTTAATATACCAGTTATCCACATTAGCGGCGCATTACATATGTCATGACCAAATAGCAGCGATTGGTTAAATAAAAAAAAGTACCCGTCTACCGTGTGAAGAATCCCTCAGTCGTCCAGGTAGAATCTATGGCGAGGAGAAAAAAATCGGTTTGTTGATTGGACAAAAGTTAGTTTGGTTGAAGACGTTTAGCTGCTCATCCAAGCTTTTTTTTAATTTTTTTTCTTTAATCTCTTTACCCGTCTACCGTCGAGCAAACGAATCCTAATGCTACGAGGTCAGACGGTTTCCACGAAATGAAACCGGCTGATGAACCAGGCTACCACACTACGGCATTAAAGGTGCATTGTGTAACTTTTGTGGTGGTCCGTCAAATGCTTTTCTGCACAGAGATGTTGTTGCTTTGTCTGGAATGTTTCACAGTATGGCATTAAATGGTAATGGTAAATGGTCACATTTTTCTATAGCGCTTTTCCACCTTCAAGGCACTCAAATCGCTTTACAATAGGCGAGTTTCAGCTGACGTCATTGTTATTAAAAGCCCGCGTTGCATGCTGGGAAATATTTTGGTCGGAGGCAAGAAACACGGTAGCGTCAAACACAGTGCGTAACCTCGCGTATTTATCCCCGATAATGGTAAATTCCTGCTGCATTATCGGATGCACAAATAGAAGCACGGAAAAAGGAAAATGTCTTTTTCGTATTCCGAGTGAAAAGAACCTCTAACAGTGGAATTAAATGGCTTTCAAACATTCGCAGAGCAAACGTAGAAGATCCTAACAAACCGTGGACTCCAACAAGTTCAACAACACATCGAGACTCTTGGAGGTTTTCATCTTTTCTGCTGTGAATGGCCCAGGAGTTTCCACCAAGTCATTGTGGATATCGCCGAAGTGAATATTTGTCCAGGTAGTTGGCGATTCTGACCAGAAATTTGGTTTGGTCCAGGCTTTGTCGGGGTTGAAAAGGGTGATTTGGCTCCATCGATGCTTATGACCAATTTCTGGTCAAATGGTCTTGGGTCCTCTGCCGTTAGAGTGGATAAATAACCGGGATCAATACCCTTTACGTGCTTTCTCGCTCCGTCCGTCATGTTGAATTAGTGTTTCTTGCTGCCGACCAAAATAATTCCCAGCATGCAACGCGCGCTTTTGTCAACAATGAAACTCGCCTATAAGGAACCACTCACCCATTCACACACATATTCACACACCAGTGTACGCAGACACTGTGGGCAAGGTGGGTTAAGTGTCTTGCCCA
The DNA here is from genome assembly GCF_026225935.1 of Boleophthalmus pectinirostris. Lineage (NCBI taxonomy): Eukaryota > Metazoa > Chordata > Actinopteri > Gobiiformes > Gobiidae > Boleophthalmus > Boleophthalmus pectinirostris. The sequence continues at coordinate 33,382,349 of NW_026571447.1, read as the reverse complement.
ATGACACAACGACAGCATTTATCTGTGGGTCAGTGGATCTGACCGCTCAACCTGTGATGTTTATGTCGAGAGCAGGATTCAAACCACCAACCTTCAGATCAGTGGGCGAATGCTCTACCAACGGAGCTACTGTCGCCCATTAAACCTTTCTGTCTCTTCTGTCAGGTCAGATCTGTGGAGAATGCTTGTTTTTCTGCGTAATTTTGAGCAGTAAAACCACCTGTAATTTAATAAATATAAGATAGAGCTGTTTAATGTCATACTGTGGAACATTCCAGCTAGACCACTGTGTAACAAGTGTTTGCTTATTACTTAGGTAATAAAAGTATAACGAATGTGTAATGATTGTAACTGTAATAACCATGTAGTAACTGTGTTATGACTATTATGTGTAATTAGCAAGGTTGAATGATCAGAAGATTCTAAGTAAGGCTACTGGAGGGCAGGGGCAGTAAATTGAGACATGGGATTAGTGGAAAATGAATAAAGTGTATTATACAGGAAGAAAGTGAGACAACAAAATATACAATAGCTGCAGCAACAAAAATCAAACAACTCAGTTAAATGTCCTTGCGAACTGGGTCTGGTTGCCCAGGGTGTGAACAGAGTCCAACTACTTTAAAGTCCAGTATGAATTATTTTGAGGTTGTATAATGTCCATAAAGCGCGGTTGATTGAATGGTTATGTAGTGGATTTAGCTGGAGTAGGTGGGAGAGAGAGGATAGGCGGTTAGCCTCCTACCAGACCGGAGCTCTCAAAAGGACAGTTCCTAGCTCGCCATCAATTTGAACCCAAGTTTGGGCACCTGGCCAGTTCCGTAGTGTTTTAGTGTATTGAAAGCACACGTGACAATGTTGCATACCGGGTCTGGTTCTTCAAGCTCTGTCCCCTGGCTCCTCTCCCACACAACTGAGGAGAGAGAAGTCAGGGGACCTTATATACTCTGATTGAGGATGTGTGATTGGATAATTGGTGAAATGGGCGGTGTGATGGGTGGTGACAAATCATGTGGAGAGGGGAAAACCTGGATTGGATCTGGATTATAGGATTGACTTTAACCCTGGTTACAACCGACATACAGTATCCATAGAATCAAGAAGGTGATAGACACTTCAACAGAAAAGTTACACAATGCACCATTAAACTAGCTCATGATTTAATTATAGGTGTTTTTAAAGTAAAACAATCCCTCATAATTATGCATTCTACTGTAAGCGGGACCACCTCTCCACAAATCAGACCTGTCTTGGTTCTTGTCTCTCCGAAAATGTAATATCATAAACTCTACGCAAAGCAACCCGGAAACTTACACAGCGCAAGTTGAAAAAAAAGAAACAAACAAAAATAGATGTAGGTCATTTTAAACAGTTTGCAGTGGTCCAAACTCAGTCCTCACTTTCCTCAGACCACAGACCAAAGCAAAGTTTTTCCCGTGATAATAAAGTTATCAGTCCCTGTCTAGTTGCGTGAGAAGGGTTATCTAATATACTGCACAATATATGTCTTGTAATTTCACTGTGGCCGTAATGGAGTCTAAGGAGGTTCAAATGCAATTATATAAATGACTTTATGGGGCTCATGATGATAATAATAATTCATTAGTCTTATACAGTGCTTTTTCTTGCCTGGCCAGCCTTTTACTTTCTGTTCAAATCCAGAAGAGACCCTAACCTCAATCTTACCCAAACCCAAACTTTAACCCTAATCTAAGACACCTCCTTTTGAAAATATAGAACTTATTTTACCTGAGATAAGTAATAGTTTGGTGCTTCAATTGGTGATTCGGAGAAAATCCATGCTGTTTCTCAGTCCTTTATGTTGTTTTTGGGTTTTTTTTTTTCACCTTTTTCATGTCTAAGCACCCGTCTTTTGTCAATTGCTTAATCCACGTTATTTGTCTTTGTTAACTTTTGTTTTGATTCGTGTTGGCCAGTTTAACGCTTTTCCAGACACTCAAAATTGCTTCACAGTTGTGTGCATTATTCATTCACTCCAAAGTCTACATCATTGTCTCCTAAAGTCTTTGCCGCAGCTCTCAGATGAGTCGCAAGAGATTATAATTTTTTTTATTTATTTTTTTTTTTGGGGGGGGGGGGTCACCTTGTCACAATCTGCTTGTAGATCTGAAATGTACAGTTCTGACACATGCTGAAATGTTAAGACATGTTTTGTATCATTTCTAATCTTTTTTTGTAATTATTTTATTGCTGGTTCAGTTGAATGTTGAAAAGAAAAAAATATGCAACTTATGGATCCCTTTTATTGCTGGTTCAATGACTGTTTTTTGTTTAAAATTTGAGTATTACTAATTGTTCAGAGAGACACGATCACTCAGTCAACAAATATATGTTCAATAATGCTCAAATCCACCTTTATTTTTATTTACGAATAATGTCTACTGACTTGGGTCGCGAAGGTTTGTGACTTTTAAAATATGGGTCCCCAGAAAAAAAGTTTGGAAAACACTGATCAAGAGTGAACCTGTCAATCTACGTCACTGACCACTACCATCACCCACACATGCACCTTCACACCTGACAATATGGGTGAAGTGTCAACAATAGATTTTCCCCACTGCAACCCCACTGTGGTACCACATCTGACTTTGACAAGGAGGTTTGGGCACAGAGAATACTCAACCACTAACATGATGATGATGATGATGATGATGATGCTGTGAGGCTCGGGATTCAGGACACAGAGGAGGGACACTTTTGGCTCTTCTCCTCACACTGTCCTGACAAAGATCTGCTGACCTTCCTGTTAAACTGCACAGACGACGGAGAAGAGCAGTGGAAATGTTGCTGCATCAAAACTTGAATTTCTTTCGATATCAACAATCAGAGACATCAGCCTGGTCCCCATGAGGCATCGGTGAGGTCAGTTCATCACCACAGAAGCAGCTTATGAGGAGCCCAGCCCGTATGACATGATCATTATATCCACAGTGCAATGTGTGTATCTGTACAGGCCCATGAACATTTGTGTGATATTGGTCACACATGAGAATGTGTTTACTAGCGTGTAACGAAAATGTAATTTTTCATGAGTTGTGTATATGTTAGTTGTGTGACTGTAGATCAGTGTGTTGTGTATCACCAGAAAAAGAAGAAATGGAAATTATTTTTGTTTCAATTAGAATTTTAACGGCTACACTGAAAGAGAAAGGAACTGTTATATTAGTGTAAGGTGACCAAACGTCCGTTTTTCCCCGGCCATGTCCCTTTTGTTGCATCATGTCCTGGGCGTCCTTTTTTTTTTTTTTTTGTAAGTGATGGAAATGTCCGGGTTTTCATCACCTTTCATTGGGGCCATTAAACTGAGCGACTCTCGTAGCTCTGTAACCCAGAAGGAGCGAGCAGACACAAACAGTCGGTCAGTCTGCAACACGCCAAAGCACAAATGCGCATTTAACAATGACTTGCATGAGAAATGATCCGTTTTCAGTCCCGGTCGAGACGAGTGGGAGGCCATGTGCACAGGTTGGGAGGTGAGAGTAGCTCAATGTCGAGGTCCCACCCCCCGGTAAGGTGTCCGGGTTTTCACAAACGGAAATATGGTCACCCTAAATTAGTGACTATTTCGAAAACTATTAATATTTTACTATACAAATGCATAGAATTATAAATAGATGATCATTTTTTCTGAGATTTTGAGACCACTCCCGTTGCTCTAGCTCGATCCTTGGCGGAGTTATGACCAAAAACACGTATTTGACCTTGGAGATTTTGACCTTTAAGTGACTTGACCAGTTTCAACCTGTAACATCCAGTGTTCCCCGGTTATGTGTGTGCCAACTTGTGTGATGATTAGATGAATATTTAAGCCTGCAGATGCTTCAGAAATTGCCAAAATCACCTGTCCTTTATAATGGCGCGACCATTCAATTGACCCGTGTGACCTCAAATGACCTTGGATCATTGCCAAACTTTTTTTGTGGCATCGGGCACGGGGGGTTGACCCACATACCAAATTTGGTGACAATCGGTCCATAAATGGCGGAATTATCGCGGGTGCACAGACACACAGACACACGGCGTGAATATAAAACCTGATCAAACCTTTGGGGACCAGGTAATAAAGTTTTTCTCTGTCTGAAGGTTGACAGTTCAAACTCTGATCACTCCATGCTGTCATTGTGTCTTTACAAACTGTAGAAAGTGTCCCAGATGTAGGAAATAAACACTGTTTGACCCCAGACTGTTTTACCACCAAATATAAAACTTTTAACAAATCCATTACAGTATTTTTTGGAACATGTCTGAAAACCCCAAACCTCTAGTGTTGCGGTCTCATCCAAGTGAAATGCAGCTCAGTTTGTACCGTTTTATACAATCACATAAAAGAAGTTATAAAGTCCTATTTGGAGTCTGCGGCGTCGTGGATATATCATTAAAAAGTTAGAAGTTGGAAGCTAATAAGAGCGAGACAGCAGCAGTTTGAACAGTGAAAAAGCGCGATGGGAATCAGAGCTGAGGGCCCTGTGCGGCGGACTGCACTTCATTTCGATTGGCTGAGAGAGTGATAAACAATCTGAATAATGGTCCACAAGTGGCCTAATCGGGTTAGGACAGAGAGGCTGCGGGGGGAGGCCAGGACGGGTGAAGTGGAGCCTTAATTTCATCAAAATGGCGTCTGCAGTGTGGAGAAGCTGCCTGGGGTAAAACCAAGCTGCTCTCCTTCATCTTCAGCCTGTTAGATATTAGACTGTGTGCCATTGCTCAGGCTAATGCTTAAACTCAATTAGTTTGCAACCCGGTTACACTGCAAAAAGAAAATCCACAATACATGACTGCGTTCAGACTTAGTCCTGGTTTGGTCCGGATGACTTGGTTTGGTCCTGGTTTTAGTTCCAAGATTGTCGAGTTTCTAAAGTGTCTCAAGTCCTTAGAAAGGAGATGGTGAAATCCTTCAGTCGTTCAGTGTAAATTAAAAAAAGGCTTCAGTGATCATCTGGATACTGTTTTTTTAATCAAAACCATTCAGTCAAGTCAAGTACAAGGCCTTTAAACCCACAGTAAGTAACTCTTTTTGCCTTTTTGTTTGTTGCACTGGAAACTTCAGTGTCATCACTCAGAGTGGGCTTGCGTCGTCTCGTTTCCTCCTTCTTGTTTCCATAAAGTTTGTTTTTTCCATCCATCCATCTGTTCCTTTGGCTGTAATCTTCCACAGTATGGCGTAAACATATCTCCATAGAGAATGTACCAGAGTATGTTTTCCATAGAATCATGCAGGTGACTTGAGACTCCAGAAAGTTGAATAATGTTCCTGAAGTAAAGTAAATTGAAGTTTTAAATATTTTTAGATTAGATTAGCATGTGAGGTCGAGAGGTTTTTCATAGTGAGTCAGAGTTTTAAAGTTGCTTTGAATTTATTTGCTCTTATAAAGAAGAAATTCATTATTACATTTTTGCAGTGAAAAAAGAAAAAGAAAAACATCTTGTCCTCTCTTCTATCTTCAGCCTGTTGCGCTCATTGTTCAGGCTAATGTTTAAACCTGATTATTCCACCCACAGTTGGACTGCAGGGCGGGGCATCTCTGCACAGTGAGTGCTCACTGTCCCTGGGTGTGTGTGAACTTGTTTTGCATTGATAACTGCAGCTAATATTAGTTTTTGATTGAATCTGGCCTGAGCCGTGTCAGCCTCCTCACATGTGATGGATATCAGTGTTTGTAAAGTATCGACTGTGAAGTGCTCCACACAGGGCTGAGGAAGGCTCGGTAATGACGGAGATGTGTGGGCACGAGTGTTTAGAGGAGCCGTGTTAATTAAGATTATGCAAATGAAAGGGAATATAAACATGGGACGTGATGGAGTAGTGGGTTAAACGCTCATCTACGAATCACAGAGTATCCAGTTCAATACACACACAAGCACATACTGTTTCATGTGTCCCTGTAAAAAAAAAAAATATTTGTGCTCAATTGTCTTCAATGTGCTCAATTTCCTCTCCACTTAAGCTGTGTTGTTACATTCATACAGACCACAGTCGCAGGACTAAACTGAGGCGACGTTTATATCACAACGGCTTGAACAGAAGACTCAAAAGCGGCGTTGCGTCTTCACTTTTTATCCCGCGTTTAGACAAGTGTTTTCGGGAGGAAATCTGCGTACATACAGTGACGCAAAAGTGTGTGGAAATCGATTGAGTATGCATGCCAGGCAGCTCGGTGGTGACGTATGTGACGTAAACGCGAATGCGACATGAACAGATTTGACCAGAGTTGTGTGCCTTGGGCCGTGCAGATGGAATCACTACGGCGAAGTGCGTTCAACTTTTCTTCTGTGGAGGGTTGTTTCAGATTTTTTTGTTTTTAAGCCCCAAAAACGCCGTCAACAGCTAAACAAAAGGCACTTCCAATCAAATATTTTGTCATTTTTATCCACAAGCAAGTAAACAGGCCCTGAGATTAAATTCAGATCTAATCTTGGGCTAAATCAGAACTAATCCAGGGACTAGAAACTCAAACCATATCTACACGAGAACTAAACTGTGCTCAAACCAAGACCCAACAGTGTGTCTGGTTACATCTGGATTCAAAATCTGTCAAAATCATCTGTGGTTATGAATGAAAATGTGGCCGACTGTCCTCAAACATTTGCCGGAACATTGCAGATTCCATTTTCTCTTCCTCTTCCCTTTAAAATCGCTGTACTCTCCGAGCTGGGCGAGAGTGGGCTATGGAGCACTGATGACGTCGCAGGAAGCAATCAGTGCATTGTAACCACGTATTCTCTCCTGTATAAAAGCCAATTACTGCTCAGTCCTCCAACTCTGGGGCCACCGAACAAATTATGCTAATTCTGACATTTTCATATTCTTTTGTCTAGCGCCGATAATCCACTTACCGTCCTCTTTGTCTAATAGATTATATTTTTCAGAATGTTGCTGTTTTTTGTCATCTTAACGCGGGTGTGAATAATTTAGCAGTCATGAAATTTTCAGGGCCGTCCTCCAGGGTGGGAACAAGAAAAGCCACTCTGAGCTCGGGACGCACGGAGCATTTATTCATGAGGAGCAGGAACATGTTTGGACCAGGCCAAAGAAGACTCAGGACAGCACTGGCTCTATCTGGCTCTATATGAACACGTATAAGAACTCCTCCCGATTGATACTTTGCGGCTCGTGTCTGCAACATTCCCCGAAAGTGTGACGCTAACTGTAGTTTGTTGCTCAAGTTAGAATCTAATCTGAGCTCTGCTTCAACACGATCTGATCCGAAAGAGTTGGTTTAGTTAGAACTAATGGTGAGGTAATTTTGCTGTTAAAGGTTAAAGTTTTACAAATAGCATTACAGTCACAAGACCATGAATGTTTGTATTGATCACAGGCTCCTGAAAATATGTTGTTTAAATCATTTTTTTTCTTTTTTTTGGACATAGGACCTCATTTCCTAGTGAGTTTTTTTTAAATATTCCATCCAGTCCTTGTATTTGCAGAAGTCGCTGGTGCTAGGCTAGTGCATGTCAATGGCCATAGTTATCCTGCCGCTAAAAACAGTCTTACCCACTCCACAAAACACCCGAAGCAAATCTATTATTACACCAAACTGTTAATGTAAATGTCTGTGCTGATAGAATAATGTTTGAAATAAAACTAACCTCACATCACATGAATTGTTGCATGTTCAGGGATTATTTTCTCAAATATCATTCCGCCGCTGCCGAGCTTTCTGTCAGGAAGTACAACTTGCTGCTGCTGCTCAGACATAAATCCTTCAAATGCAACGTTGGTTTAACTTCTAAAATTATTCTATCAACACAGACATTCACATCAACAGTGGTGTAATAATAGATTTGCTTCAGGTGTTTTGTGGAGTGTGGTGAGACTGTTTTTAAGTGGCAGGATAACTATGGCCATTGACATGCACTAGCCTAGCACCAGCGACCTCTGCAAATACAAGGACTGGATGGAATATTTTCTTTAAAAAAAAAAGTGTCTCCACACGTCTCCAACATGCTGGCTCACTAGGAAATGAGGCCCTATGTCCAAAATTCGAGCCTGTCCCTTTAACAAAATGCAACTGCAACTGGGGTTACATTCTGAAAATAACAATATAATATAAATAATAATATAATAGGCTTTACTTTTTACAGTTATATCTGTTTTAAGGCTGTAAAACCCCTCACCACAGTTTTTACACTTTTCTCAGACAAAACAGTTACAACCCTTTTTGCATCCTTCTTAAAACTTATTGCTGCTGTCATTCTTATGTTATTTTCTTCCTTCTTTATGTAATGAACCAAAGATTACTTCATTCCGTAATGCGCTACAGCCGCGTAACTTCTACCTTCCTTCAGCGTGTCCAGAAGTCCAAGTTTTTGGTTTCTGGTTTGCATCTTCCTCTGTCTGTTGGGTGCGACCGCCGGAGCCTTTGCCGATGCAGAACGTTTCGTCAACATTGTGGGTTTTGTCGGGGAGAAAACTTGCAAATATGCTGCACTTCAGAATCGCACTGCTAGAGATCGAACATTTATGTAAATTTGTCAAGCTGAAGGAGACTGATTTATAATGGTCTATAGTCCCTTAGCCAATCTGGACACGGGGGGAGGAACACAACGCTCATTCATCCACTGTAAAAAAAAAAAAAAAAAAAAAGCAAAATTGCACACAAAAAAATCCGCAAAACAGCGAGACCGCGAAATGTGAACCGCGATATAGCGAGGGACAACTGTACTGGCCCTCATCAATAAATAAAGAAATCAACACTCTTGGATACTCAAAGTTTCCTGCCGTCACAACTGTTGTAGTTATAAGATCAACAAAAACACAATGTATGGAAGTTTAAATTCATATAAACAACTACCAACTATAACACGGTTAAAAGCTCTAAAAAGTCGATTTTGTGGAATAGGTCTGCTTTAAATATAAGGTTATTGGACCGGTGAGTGTGAAGTATCTTGCTCAAGGACACAACATCATTTCCAAGGTGTTGAACAAAACTCACATTAGCGAGTGAAGAAGAATAAAAGTCAGTGCCAGTGTTTTTTTTTTTTCTATATTGTCCTGACTTTATTCTAAACATGCTGCTCTATTTGACCCTTTCGGTTTTTAAAAGTTTTTGTGTTTTTACATTTGAAAGATGCTACAAAGCTGTGCCTCTCCACTGTCCTCTCCGGGCGACCAAAAACCGGCTGGATGTGAGTTAGATTCCCACAGATCTCCACTTCAGTTTGAACTCAAGCACCAAATTCAGTTTACTCGCTGCAGAAAGCCACTCTGCACTGCTCTTTTCTTTTACAGACATTCTCCAGGGAGGCACACATAGTCCCTAGACATTTTTTTTTTTTTTTTCATTTCTGCCGGCTGTGAAAGTGAAAGCAGAGCCAGCTCCTCTCTCCCCAGAGTCTAGTGCTTTGATTACTGGTCTCTTTATGTTGGTATATCTAAAACATGACGTGATCGTCCATAACAGCAAATCAATGTCTGTCTGGCCTGATGGCTCGGGAGGCTGCTCCAAAAGCAATTTACATGTTTTGATGTTGGCAAATGAGGGAATTGGAATATTGGACTCAGGCTCGTACTTAATAGGAATGGATGTTTAGAGGCTTTATATATCAGAAGCCAGAAGTACAGGGTTACAAGCCGCTATAGAGCCGGGTCTGAAAGGACATCTGGAGCAATCCAAGAAATCACTGCGTGGGTTAGAAACAGGATATTTTCTGTTGCAACCAGGTCTAAACCAGGTCTAAACCAGGACTAAACCAGAACTAAACTGGGATTAAACCAAAACTAAAATCAGGACTAAAACCAGGTTTAAACCAGGTCCGAACCAGGTCTAAACTAGGTCTAAACCAGGTCTACAACAGGACTAAACCAGGACTAAACCAAGACTAAACCAAGACAAAAAACAGGACAAAAACCAGGTCTAAACCAGATCTAAACCAGGTCTAAACCAGGACTAAACCAGGACTTAACCAAGACAAAAAAACAGGACTAAAACCAGATCTAAACCAGATCTTAACCAGGACTAAAATCAGGTCTAAAACCAGGTCTAAACCAAGTCTAAATCAGGACTAAAACCTGGTCTAAACCAGGTCTAAACCAGGTTTTAAAACAGGTCTAAACCAGGACTAAACCAGGACTAAACCAGGTCTAAACCAGGTCCCAACCAGGTTTAAAACAGGTCTAAACCAGGACTAAAACCAGGTCTAAACCAGGTCTAAATCAGGTCCAAACCAGGCCCAAACCAGGACTAAACCAGGACTAAAATCAGGACTAAAACCAGGTGTAAACCAGGTCTAAACTAGGTCCAAACCAGGACTAAGCCAGGACTACCATCAGGACTAAAACCAGGTCTAAACTAGGTCTAAACCAGGACTAAACCAGGATTAAAATCAGGAATAAAACCAAGTCTAAACCGGGACTAAAATGGGATTTAATCAGGACTAAGTCAGGTTCGTCTCCAATGCTGCCAGTCCGTAAAAATATTGTACCGAAAAGAACGCCACTGCAACTTAAATCTTGTGGGTCGGAATGGAGGAATGTTGAAAAAAAGTCCTGCCATTCCGACCAAAGACACAAACAAATGTCAGTGTGCAGAGACATTTGATAACAAAATGTAAATGCATGTCGCAATGGCAGCATGTGACCGAATAATTAGGGTAGTCAGAAAGCATTAAGTAGGTGAGGGAATAACTTTGGACAACTGCAAACTGTTGAAAATGAACTAGTTTTGTTTTAGTTCTGTTGTTTTAAAGGCTGTAAATCTGTACAGTGCCTTTAAAATGTGTTGAAATGTTTTGACATTCAGTTACTATGAAAATGTTTTGGTGACTGGAAAATTAAGTCCTGTTTGATTTTCAATACTAAGTTTATCCAATACAAGTCATGTTGAAGTGTCCTCCATATGTACCACCCCGAGTCTGCTATTTCTATGCAATCACATGCATTTACTGTGGTCGTCAGCTGGAGTGGTTCTTGACTTGATTAAAAGTCCACTCTGTGACGAGTTAAGTGTGGGCTCGAGTGTTTCACATGTGGATTATTAAAATCAAATCGAAATAATATATCTTTGAGTAGGAATAAGTTTTTCTAATAATGTCACTGAAACACATGATTGGTTTTCAGACTGTGGATTGTGCTGCTGACCTTCTCAGAGCTTTTATTTCAATGGACCATCAATGTCTAATGATACAGTTTGAATGTCAGGTGCCGTATAAAAAGACATAAAAGACATTCATAGTACAAAAAAGAAAATCTAAAAAGTTGCAGCAGCAGCTCGTGTGTGGTTTTTTTTTAAGATGTTTTGTCTATCTTTGGTTCTTTGTCCATCTTTGGGCATACAGCCCTTTACAACACACAAGGTGACCAGTGTGTATTCCTATAAAATATTATATATGTGTGTGTGTGTGTGTGTGTGTGTGTGTGTGTGTGTGTGTGTGTGTGAACAGCAGTGACTTAAACAAACAATCTCAGTCTGTGGAAAAGTCTGTATCAGTCTTTAGTAACTTGTTTTTGATTCATATTTTATATAATAGTCCATATATTTCCACAGCTTGAGATCATTTATCAAGTTTTGCAGAGTTTGCTGCCGTAAGCTGAGCAAAAATAATAATTAATAATTTTAGAAATATACTAGCACAAATGAAATTTGTCACAGGACAAAACAGCACAAACAAAATTGTTTGGTATAATTTTCTGCCTGTTTTGATCGCTATATAACATTTTGAGGGGCTGTATGACTAGCCTGATTCATCAGCCCATTTCATTTCATGGAAACCGTCTGACCTCGTAGCATTAGGATTCGTTTTCTCCATAGTAGGTGGGTACTTTTTTTATTTAACCAATCGCTGCTATTTGGTCATGCCATATGTAATGCACCAAATCCCAATAAAATTCATCAAACGTTCTCTTTGTTCCGGCTTTAAATCCTCGATCTTGGGAATCGTTGCCAACACAGAATGTCTGGCTTCGTCTACATTAATCTCGATCGCTTTGTTTACTGTTGTGCTGTTCCACAAAAAGGGACCCAGCCATGGCTTCACAGCTCTTCGCTCTTCATCTTCCTGGGTTCTGGCAAACCATCTAGTGTATTCCGATTCTTGACCTAGTCGCTGGAGAGAAATTAAATTGAGCGGAGGCACTAAGTGGCATTAGCCAGGCTACTGTATGACATCATTGGCCAAAAATAAAACTGTTAATATCTTAAGAACCATAATAGCACAAACAAAACCTTTTGCAGCACAAAACTGCACAATGAACAACATTACTTTAGGCCATTTTAGAGCATTTTTAGACTTCCTGAGGGCTGGCTAACCCCATTTTGACCTATGAAAGAATTGTTAATACCTAAAAAACTAAAAGAACAAATGAAACTTTTTTTCAGCACAAACGGAGCACAACACATCAAAAAGCCACAACGGAAGTGACTGCGGGACTCTATTTTCCGACGGACCGATCAAGCGGCAAGTGAAGAAGAAGAACTACAAAGTGAAAAGTAAAGGAACGGAGAAGTTGGAAACGTAAGTAAAAGTAATTTATCCTTTTATCATTATTCGTTTCACATTGTAGTTCTTCTTCTTCACTTGCCGCTTGATCGGTCCGTCGGAAAATAGAGTCCCGCGGTCACTTCTGTTGTGGCTTTTCGATGTGTTGTGGCTTTTTGATGTGTTGTGGCTTTTTAATGCGTTGCAGCGTTTGTGTTGTGGCATTTGTATTTGTTGCGGGGTTTGCATTAAATAGAGTTTCGCGGTCATTTCCGTTGTGGCTTTTTAATGTGTTGCGGCGTTTGCGTTTGTGTTGTGGCGTTTGCATTAAAATAGAGTCCCGCGGTCATTTCCGTTGTGGCTTTTTTTTTTATGTGTTGTGGCTTTTTGTTGTGTCGCGGCATTTGTATTTGTTGCGGCGTTTGCGTTTGTTGTGACCCCTCTCGGCTTCCGTACAAAACAGCTCGTTTAATTCATCACGATCAATATCCACATGATGTACAATGTTTACTCTGTGTTTGTGTTTACTCAGGTTACAATACGCACACACCCACTTCCTGCTCCCTGTACACATTTACACATTTACATAGCGTAATGTTGTTGAATCCACAGAGCATATGTCTGCGTTGCTCCTGTTGTTGATGGAGCTGTCTCTAAAAGGCCATTAAGAAAAGATTCCTCAAAGCAGATGATTATTTATGAGTGTAATCAAGCCGACATCTCCGTGATGACGATTCATTCATTCATTGTGTGTGGATCATGTGGCGTCGCGTGTCGGAGGCGTCACTACTACAATGTGTGTGGCAATTAACCATGTGACAGATGAATATACAGGTACACAACAGGGGATTATAATGTCTGCGATCTAATGGATTCAATTCTATAGTAAATGTTCAAATCATAGAGCGATATTAAAGGGTCTCCTAACCTGGCAGTGAGACGAATCCTCGCAATATCTCACAGGAATCCATCTGGACCGGTGAAAGTAGCAGAGTGTAGAGTGTGGACTAATCACAGAGCAGCATTGTGGTTTGGGCAAAAACTAAAGGCAAAATGTCGAAATGAACCAAAACGAATATGGTGAAGCGGACAGATGTACGTCAGACAATTAAGTGAGTAAGTGAAAATACGGACTATGTCGTATTTGAAAAATGTGCAGAGGGAAACATTTGTGGACAGGGAAGATGTTTGTGCTTTTCTCTGAACTGGATGTAACAAAAGTTTGATCTTTCTGTCTTGTTCCGCTGTTGTGGTGCTTTGTTCGATCAGATTCCAACAGTGATCATGACGTTACAATACCGGCCTGATCCCGTCAGATCTCAAAAGCTCAGCAGGGCCGAGCCTGGTTAGTACTTGGATGGGAGAATCTGTGAAAATCAGGAGCCACAGGGGGCGCCAGTCACAAGAAAAAAATAAAAATAATAAAATACTGTTGTGTTCTTAGGCAAGACACTTTACCCACATTGCCTAGTATTGAAAGTGGTGTGTGTGAGTGATGGTGGTGGTCAGTGGGGCCGATGGTGCAGATTGGGAGCCACGCTTCTGTTAGTCTGTTCCAGGGCAGTTGTAGCCAAAATAGCAATTTACCACCATCGGGTTTGGAGTGAAATGAATAATGAAGTGTAAAGTGTCTCTGTGGCATGTGTCTGTGAAAAGTGCTATATAAATAAATAACTTACTTACTGATGTTCCAACTTTTCCCAAACACTTTCAGTGAGAGCTGCTCCAGATTGATGATCTGTAGAGCTCACTTCAGATATAAACACAACAGTCTGGTATGAGTCAGCAACAAGCACACAATAGCAACCATGTTAAGTGACATTTATTTATTTATTTTATCTTTTATTTTTTTGCAAACTACATACAGGCTATGTGGATGATTTACTGTTGACCTGTATTATTACTAGTTGATTTGAGTATTGAAAATTTGTTAAGTGTGTGTTGGAGTTTTGCCTCAGATCCCCACTCAAGTGGGAGCAGGCCAAACCACGACCACGCCTCCCATGGCGAGTGCGGGGGCCACCCCCAGGGCTCCGCATGCGACCGCCCACCAACCAGGCTGGCCAGTCCCTCGATGAACCACCTCCTGGTCTGAATGTTCCTCCTCCCTGATATATATGTACATGTGCATATATTCACACACACACATGCATGCACGCACCTGCCTGCACAGGAACGTGCACACACATCCACATACACACAAGCCTGCACACACACTCACACATTCACACACATGAACCCACATTCATCCATGGTTGACTTGTGATGTATTTTAAAAAAAAGTTGGGTGTAATGCATTAAAAGTATCAGGGAGGTAAGGAGCTTGGTGGTGACAAGTGACATTTATAAAATCAGGGTGTTTGTTCATGTTACAGCCACAGCCTCCAGCTCCTCCTATAGTCATGTTTAAATCCCTGTGTGCATGCAAACCTCCAACTACAGACCCCTGCTGTGATCGGTGAATTCAATTTAAGATGGCACCTGGATCCCCTTCTGCTTGGAGGTGGAATGATGGAAAGCCGTAACACCTGGCCAGTCCTGGTCCTACACCTGCAGCACCGGCCCTATAAAAGGACCCGCCCCCTGCCACTCACAGCTGCTGTTTTGCTGTGGACTGCATGCCACTTGCTGTCTCTCTTGTGCTGTGCTGTTTAACTCGGTTCAGACTGTAGTAGTAGTCCTTGTGACTTAGTTCGAGACTGGGTTTTGTGTTTCTGATAATTGTCATTTTGAATACTGTTTTTGTTGGCCTACTTTTAGTTACATGCATTTTTGTTACTCTGTTTAAAGCCTCTTTTTGTTAATTATTGGAAATATCATATTTTGTTAGCTTTACCTTTACAATTCTTCTAAATAAATCACAACTTTACTTTTACCACTTTACCATCTTGGTTATTTCATTACTTCCCCTGTCTCTAGCAGAGCTGGGTCATAACAGTTCAGTTTAGTAATATTGCAATAAATAAAAATACATAAAAATTGCTAACTACTCCTAAGGTCAATGTACAGAACCCTCGTCTCTCCAAACCTGTATTTGTGCCGCTTGCCTGGCTTCTGCTGCTGCTGTTTGTGGAGCTCTATCTGTTTTGCATGACATTTCTATTGACACTTAAGAAGAAGGCTGCCGTAAATAATGTAAGTGTTATCGGCCGTGCCTGGTGTGTGTGCGCTGAAATTAAGGAGATTGATTGAGCTAACTCATGCATCATTCATCCTGATAATTAATGACGCTGTATCTTCACTCAATTGACCTTGTCATGAAATAACCATGAGAATAACAGTTGGGAACATGCTCAAACACTCAAGGTCAATGTTGGAAATATGCAAAAGAGCCACACACTGACTTGTTGCAGATAGTAGCAGTCTAATATATCACTATTCTATTAAGATAGGCTTTTGTTACATGCTTTTGGAGCACTGAGTATCTTGAACCTCAAAGTCACTCACCTGATTTTTACAGTTTGCAATAATCCAAAGTTTTTCCCACTTACCTTATGCATTCTGAACATGCTAATTATTCACTGTGATGAGTGTATACACGATTTTCCCAGCTCTCTGAGACCAGGGTGGAGTCTGGACGTCACGGGGTCTGGTCAAGTGGTAACGAAGGGAAACGGGCAGATTTTTTACATTCAAATGTCTCTTATTCACAAACTAGAGGGACTATTGTAATAAGTAAAGTATCAGAATGTAGGAAAGAGTTACACTCCAACAGGGTAAAGTTAAACCTGTGATATTCTTTCAAGTTGTTGACAAAAAATTTAAAAACTCATGTCGGTAACGGAGGGAATGAAATATGCAGCACTTTTTGGGCAATAAATACAAACAGCGATAACTCTTGGTTCTCACTTACATATCCTTAACAAACTGGTTTGAATATTTGCTTCATATAGTTTTCTACCATATGGTACAAGATTAGATTGAAAAACCTCTTACTTTTTGAGTAATGAGATTTTTTATGAAGAAAGGTCATGGTAACGGAGGGAAAAAGTAACGGAGGGAAAATTGTACAAGCAAGTAGAAGGTGCATGATTTTGCATAATTTGTCGCTTTTTTCTTCCGAATATTTTAATATTACTTCAAAATGAAAGGAAACTATTTCTATAAAATATGTCAGTCCTTCCAAGCAAATTTTTATCATTTTATTTATTTTTATTTTTTTTGTGTGAAAAATCATGTACCTTCATCAACAGTTCAAAGATTGAATAACACAAGATATGATGAAATACATCCATTTATTTACATGATTTGCAGGTCTTTGAAATTTGGGAAATAATTTTTGTTCCATGTTTCATACATGGTCTGTTTAAAACGTATGTAACTTTAGAACCAAAAATGGTACAGAAAAAAGGTCAACAGTTTCATAAACTAGAGTACATATGTATCTGTTCAATACATTTTTATATCAGATGCATTAACTTGCATTTTTAGCTTTGCTGTTTACTTCTGCTTGACCGGGCCCACAGTAAAGCTAACAACAGCAAGCATGCTAACCACGCACTTCACTTTATAGAGTTATTTGACTGTCAAAATAACTGCAATCTGTACTGGGACTTTTGTGTCTATTCTTTGCCTTATCTAAAATGTCAAACTTATTTTTTTTGTCATTTTAGTAATTTATTTTATTCAAGCGTATTTTGACATTTTAGTTGGACACTTTGTTTTTTTTTTCTAAAGGCGCATTTGAATCATTTTTATACTGAATATCTTGCATATCACTTTCGACTGCTCCTGTAATGCAAATATTATCAAATAGATCCTTTATACCCAACAGCGTGAGCTCAGTTTGTGTCTTCACTGTCAACGCGACTCCAGGTTTTTGAATTATTTACATCATGTACTTGTAAGATTCAATTATATATGGTATTATGTATCCATGTTTATTCTCATGTTAATCTGGTTACATGATGATCTACCACGTGACCCCATCCCCAGTAGTTTTTAAACCACATTGTGTGTCCATGCTGTAAGAAACATTGGCAAGTCATTTGTGTTCTGCTTATAAAGGCTTTAGTAATGTTATAAAAAAAGTCACTCTTATGAGCTTTAAGCCTCGTTATAATGTTGTTACTTCCTCAAAAACATTCCTGGAGTTTCGGTGGGTCTTGATCATCACCTGTATATTCCTCGTGGTTGACCAACCTTATGTTATTAGGTTCTTTTTTCAGACCAAGAGTTTGTGTTCATACCTGACAGTTTGGACTGCTCACTTGCGCTCTTCCTCAGAGTGGTCACATGATGTTGTTGTGACTGTGAGGTGTGCTGTTACTCTCACACACCTGGGATACTGTCCTGAGGAAGCCGGACTGCAGATGGCGCTGTCGTCCTTTCTCCACGGGTGGAAGACAGCGCCAAAACCTGTATAAATCAGCTGAGCGGACACATCACAGCAACATCACATGACCACTCTGAGACCCCGTTTACACTGAAACAAATCCATGTATCATCGGATCGGAAATTATCTGCATCCACACACGTCATTTTGGTCTCTGCAATCCTTTCTTATCCACACAGCTTTGAGCATATTTGTTTACATTTTACAGAAATAAAACTTAAAACCACATGGCTCATTTGCATAAACTGAAAAAAAAAAACAGCTCACTATTGTGCGCTGATGCGGTTCAGCTTCTGTCGGACTAAAGGACATGACTCAATGGAATATGAGTGTTCTTTCTGTGACAGAGGGGTGTTCTGCTGATGGTGAGTCTGTTCTGTGCTTCTATCACGTTGGAGATGGTTCGTGTTAAACTTTTCAGAGATTATACGTCTGCAGGTCGTACACACAGACCGTATATATGAATGGACATATATTCTAGACTCTTAGCTTTATGGTGGTGAATTACTTCGGGCGCATAGACCTGCACCAGCGTATCAGCGTTTTCTGTTGCTGGATCAGCTCTGTACTCAGATGAATTCGTGGGAGCTGGTGGCCGTTTATGAATACTACTAGTGTGGACAGGGCCTGAGAAAGACCACAGTGAGCAGTCGAAACTTTCAGGTATGAAAACAAACTCTTGGTCTAAAAAAAGAACATAAAATATCAGAAGACCAAATGAACCTCACTGGACTGTTGACCAACCTTTTCTGTTTTGTTCTTTGCCTCTTTTTCCTGTCGTCATGTGATATTGTGTTGTGATTGATAAGTCATTGTATTTAATAGCACCTGCGTGTCCTGTTCTATCATTATGCCCTGGCAAAGACCATCTTGCAGGTCGAAACGAGCTGTTGTCCCTTCATGTAATAAAGGACTTTTAATATATTCAGTCGGAGTGCCTCGGGTTTGTACCGTTCCCACTTTTATATTTTTTAGTAAGGGTAACATTCTGTTTAGATTACAAGTTTGACCCTCGTAGAACACCTGCGCTGCTATTTTTAAATTGAGAATTAACATTAACATTTTAAAACCAAAATGAAAAGCCTGTTAGCAGCAGTTACTGACAAGAGGAGTGACAGTTTTTTCAATACAAAGTGAATTAGAACCGGAATCAGTGAAGCATTCAGTGAAGCCACCTCTTTTCTTCATCATTCCTGGAGTTGTGTTTTGTTTCATTCACACATATTTGAGTAATCCTGGATTATTATTATTCTGTCCAAATCTCGAATGCTCAAAATTCTCTACTCCACCTTGTGATGTCAGGAAGTGGTAGTTTTCAAGTGAACAGTTTCATTTTACCTTTTGTTCAGTAGATATTGGCAATTGTAGGGCTGAAATTAAAAGATGTATGGAGTAAAAAAAAAACTGTGGAGAGCTTCCTGAATCCATGTATAACTCGTTAATTCACTTTTTAATATAAAACCAAAAATAAGAAAATGAAAAAGCAACAATCTTCTTTGTTATTTGTCTTCAAAACCAAAATGAAAAAACGGATAATGATTAGTTTTTCATTTTTCGATTTTGTGTTTAAATCACTAATGGAAAAAAAACGGATAACAACTGTTTCCCGTTTCTGTGACTTAAACTGCGATGCTGGACTGAACCAGGACTAAACCAGGACTGAATCAGGACTAAAACAGGACTAAACCAGGACTAAACTGTTTTCAGTCCCAGTCCTGGGTCTCTCAGTCCTGGTCCTGGTCCCGGTCTTGTCCCAAACTCAGTCCCAGACCTGGTTTAGTCCTGGTTCAGTCCTGGTTCAGTCCGTATACGGCGCAAAATCCAGCATCACAGTTTAAGTCACGGAAACGGGAAACGGCCGTTATCCATTTTTTTTCCATTTTTCATTTAAACACAAAATCAAAAATTAAAAAAATGAATCATTATCCATTTTTTCATTTTGGTTTTGGAGACAAATAATGAAGAAAACAGTTTAGTTTTCTTATTTTTGGTTTTATATTAAAAGACGCATGAACGAATGATACACGGATTTTCCTGCATTACCACATGACATCACAAGGTGGAGCAGAGTGTTTTCTGTTTGAGAGAAAACTCAAACGAAATATGCAGGGTTTTTGAGTTAAACATGTGTGAATGAAACAAAACAAAACACGACTCCAGGTCTATATGATGTGGAAACAACATTATAACATCAACGAAAATAGAAAATATTGGACCCTTTAAATTCCTTTTTCCACATCCTAGATTATTACTAAAGATTATTACAAGAAGCAAGTATTTTCTTTGTATGTTTCCTCACTATTCACTCTTGTCATTCTTGGGTTTTCGTGGTGTCTTCTCTGCTGTGATAAGGGCAGAGCTTCCTGAGGAGCAGATCCACAGATACAGAAGAACCAGAGGCACATCGGTGGACAGAGACGATAAAGACAGAACCTTTCCAACCCCCTGAGACTCTGGAACAGGGAGCAGCACCCAAGGGAGACGGGGACTTCTGATAGCGCTATAACATAAACACAATATATAAAAAACTTACTCAAACAAGATGTCGGTAGAGAGACGGTTGGATAAGCGCAGGTGGAAAGAAAATCTAAATCTGTACAGTTGGAGATCTAGATCACCGCTCAAGTCAATTCACAGTGATGTTATACAAAGAGAAGGAACTGCACCATAAAGATGTTTCTAATGTATCTTCAGCAGAATAAATCACTTTTTAGGCATGCTTGTTTCCATGGAGATGTTATTACGTTTCCTGGAATATTCTATCTAGGCTGAGTCCACCTAGTGCCTCCGCTCAATTTCATTTCTCTCTAGCGTCTAGGTCAGGAATCAGAATACACAAGACGGTTTGTGAAAACCCCGGAAGTGCAAGTTCGGGCACCAGCCAATCAGCAAAGTGCCGTACATTCTGTGTTGGCAACGATTCCCGAAATTAAGGATTTAAAGCCGGAACAACGAGAATGTTTGGTGAATTTTATCAAGACGTTATTGCCCTTCATCCTACAGGGTTTGGGAAAAGCTTAATATACCAGGTAGTCCCGTTAGTGCCGTATTACATAAGTCACAACCAGCAATTGGTTAAATAAAAAAGTTTAAAAAGTGAACGAATCCTAATGCTACGAGGTCAGACGGTTTCCATGAAGTGAAACTGGCTGATGAATCAGGCTAGGAATATTCCACAGTGTGGCATCAAACATACTGTATCTATCTCCAGGAAGACGAGTGTTTGACGCAAAAAAATCTGTACTGAACATTCAAGACAAAACAAGAACATGTCCATAAAGTCAAGCAGGTTGTAGATCTTCAACCGGAAAAACGACACAGTAAAACTTTGAGTAAGAATAGTTAAAAGTCTTTAATAATCAAACCAGAATTAAATAACAAAAAGAAATAATATCACTCAAATACTGTTTCTTGCAATGAGTAATATCTATGATTTACTAAAGATGTAATGATATCCAAATCTCTCGGTACGATATTTTCTCGATTTACATCTCACAGTACGGTATTTATTGTGATATTTTGTGGAGGCAAAAACTAAATTGTGAATATGCTACTTTTTCCTCTTAAAATGCCTTGACAAGACTTAATTCAAAGATTTAAAAGTGCTTAGAACTGCTATTGTTTCATAGTTTGCACCAAAATGGAGCAAAGGATCGTGGTTGATGTAGTTCCCTCTGTTTTTTTAGCTATACATGCATCCTGAATTTTGGACTTTCGATCATCGCACAATGAAAGATCCTCTGAAAAAGTGAGCATCAAACCGCTATGTTTGATTTCCCAGTGGGATGCGTCTATTGTCAAAGCTGATCTTTTCAAGTCTTTTGAACCATATCGCTTTAGTTTCTGGTTCTGATATTGTCATATTTTAGTTATGGGATTCGGACATCGTAATTGTGTGGTTGTTGGACGTCCTAACAGCGGAAAACGGCTCGAGAAACGGGCTTCGGAAGTTTGTTAACTCCATAAATGCAAAAGGAAATCAGATGTGTGTGACTGCAAACCTCCGTTCAAACTGTTTCTCTTCCCAACGGAATTGAAATAGTGAAAGGCGAACGCGATGGGCAGGACTGATCCACAGGAAGGACGAAAAAGGAAACTTTTGGCTGCCTAAAAAATCATCCCAAGTTTGCAGTGAACATTTTGTTGTGAAGCGCCATCAAAGCAAAATCTCAATCCCTTGCTCAAACCATCTGACCTCATAGCGTTAGGATTCGTTCGCTCGAAGATAGGCGGGTACGTTTTTTTTTTTTTTGTCTTTTTTAACCAATCACTGTTATTGACATGTGTAATGCACCGCTAACGTGGCTAAATTGTATATTAAGCTTTTCCCAAATCCCGTAGAAAGAAGGGCAATAACGTCTTTCCCCTTGATAAAATTCCAGTTTTAAATCCTCGATCTCGGGAATCGTTGCCAACACAGTATGTATGGTTCTTTGCTGATTGGCTGGTTCCTGAACTCACACTTCCGGGTTGTTTGGCGAACTGTCTATTGTATTCCAATTCCTGACCTAGTCGCTGTAGAGAAATTAAACTGAGTGGAGGCATTGGCTAACGATTTCCCACCAAGAAGCAAAATTTTAAAATTCTAAAAAAATGGCCAAACTGGGAAAACGAATTAGTGTTTTTGTACAAATCTTAAAGGTGCTTAGTGTAACTTTTTGTTTTGGGGTCTGTCACCTGCTTGTTTGGATGGTTTCTATGTCACTGCTCTGCTTAAAATGTTCCAAAATATGACATAAAACATTTCTTCCTTACATTTATTCAATTACAGGTGCTTTTATAGCTCAAAAATTACCCAAAAAATCATACATTCTGATGCACTCTGAGGCATTCTGAGCATTTGATGGACTCTCGACCAGAAAAGTTACACAATGAACCTTTAAATGTAATGATCTTAACTGCATTTTAGTGAACTGAGTAGTCTAACCTGTCATAGGCGCTTTAAAATAGGTCAGTAACACCAAAAGTTGTGATTTGCATGTGACCATAGCTGCACTTGTGTTTTGTCTCTAAAAAAAAAATCATGTAAATTGCGACGTTAACCCCTCTTTTCTCAGTTCCTCGGTGCTTGGCTCAACCTAAAATCTCGGCTCTCAGTTTGAAGCGGCAGTTCTGAGGAGTGCTGACCCAGACCCTCTCATCACCACTGAAGAAAATCCACTTTTACAGCCAGACCGAACTGTGTTACATAAGAGCAGCCTCTCCATCAATGAGTCTCTCCACGGGGAGCACGGGCTACATACATGATCACATCCACATGTTTTCCACAGCCCAGAGCGCACGGAGCAGGCATCAGAGGGATAATGCTGCCCCCATGTGGTCGCTCGTGGAAACGGTGTGTTCACAGTGAGGGGTGGAGGTGGTTTTGACTCAGAGTATTAGATTTTGAAGCATGCAATTTAGTGTTGTCATGATACTAAAATTTTAAGCTTGATTTTGATACTGAGGAATGAATTTGGTGCTCAATCCTGATTACGATACCATGATGATAATATAAACACTTTATATTTAGACAACAGAATGTGATTTTGAGCATTAAATTGTCGTACTTTCTTGTTATATTACCCTGTGGTCTTAGAGTCGTCCAAATCAGGTCCTGCACAGGTTCGTTTTTGGAGACCTGCTCCCGCGCAGTTCAGCACCACACCCGCCCGTTAACCCGTGATTATATCAAATTTAAATCCGCATTTGCCTGGATTCATTAACATTCCACCCGTTATATGCCAGTGCCTGTGATAAATCGAAGTCAGCCCATTACTCTGACAGCTGAGTAGTCCAGGACTAAACCAGGACTAAACCAGGACTAAACCAGGACTAAACCAGGACTAAACCAGGACTGAACCTACGCCGTGTTAATAGTGGATTATAAATATATACGCTGCAAACCGCCGAGCCGATCACCAGGACTACAACAGTACTGGATCAGAACTGAACCAGGGTTGAACCAGGACTGGACCAGGACTGAACCAGGACTAAAGCAGGAATGAACCAGGACTGAACCAGGAATGAACCAGGACTACACCAGGACTGAACCAGGACTAAACAAGGAATGAACCAGGAATGAACCAGGACTAAACCAGGACTACACCAGGACTGGACCAGGACTGAATAAGGACTGATCCAGGACTGAACCAGGACTAAACAAGGAATGAACCAGGAATGAACCAGGACTAAACCAGGACTACATCAGGACTGAACCAGGACTGGACCAAGACTACACCAGGTCTAAACTAAATATAAACCAAGAGTGCAACCACCAAGCCGATCACCTCTGCTGATAGGTTTTATGTAATAAATACACTAAAGTCTCTCTCAGTCTGGTCTGCCATCCTTCCAGGAAAAGACCAGGAAATGGCACTTGTTTTCCAGGACAACGGACATCCTGGACAATTGTCAAGTATTTTTCACCTGTCCGTCATTCATTTGATTCACCTGACCCGCCCGCTTGTAATCACTACCTGCCCATAAAATTCCAGAACGTTAAAACCCGACCTGGTGCAGGACTCTGTGGTCCAGGTAGGTTCCATAGTGTTCCACGGGCGTACACTAGTTTGTGTGGTATTGTACTTTTTCTGATAGAGCTCAAGATCATCCAAAAGCTATTCAGGAAAAATTGTTTTTTGTCCTGTAAATGTGACTTTTTCAGTATCATTCCCTGCACAAATGAGTATCTACTTTATATACTGGTTTTAGTGTTGATTAGTATTGGATTTTCGAATCGAATCAGATATATATAGCATAAGTATTACTGTTGGATTTTCGATATGTTTGACAATCCTAGTGCGAATCATATGTAAGTTCTTCTGAATACTCATTTAGGCATGTTTACCACCATAATACTATTGGGACCAGCACATACAAGAGACTAAACCATGATTTTCAATTGGTTCTTTGCAGCTTTGAAGTAAGTAAGTAAGTAAATCTTTATTTATATAGCACCTTTCATAGATAAAAGTGCATTACAGAGCAAAAAACAACATAAAAACAACTTAAAAACAAGAACAGAGGAATTACGGACATAGTCAACTAAAAGCCCGTCTAAATATCAGTGTCTTGAGCTGCTTTTTAAAAGAGTCTAATAGAGTCGGCCTCATGTAGGGCTAGGGGCAGGGCGTTCCATAATTTGGGGGCCACAGCCTGAAAGCACACGTCACCCCGAGTTTTAAATCCGGTCTTCGGAATCATCAAGAGACCCTGACCAGAGGACCGGAGGATGCGGCCAGAAGTTAAGCGTTAGACTTTAATCGGAGCTTTGTTTTAACACCGTCTGACCAGAAAGAACTGATTTTGTGCTGTCTCTCATGCATAAAATTACAGTCACAGCCAGCCCAAGTTTTTCAGTTCATCAACTTGAAAATCAAACACCTTAAAAAAAAAATGTTCAAAATACACCTTTTCCTCACAGCCTTTCGCCCCCACACAAGAATCATTACTGTTTTTTGCTTGTTTTAATCTAACTTTATTGTGAATCGTCTTTGTTTTACCATGAAAAACGCTATATAAAACCAATGTATTATTATTAAACCACTTCAGAAACACTTGTATTTATCACAGACTCCTGAAAATGTGTTATTTTAATCCATTTTGTAATTTCTCTTGAGTTTTCAGACAAACTTAACATACATTTAGAACATCCCAGCTTGATGTCACTGCAAAATATCAATAAGAAATTACCTCCACGGGAAAGTAAATTCACATAAGATATTACCAATAGCTCGTGTAAATATCTTGAGTGCATATTATGTTTAATCAAGCTTTTATAATGCATTTAGGTTTGCTATGAGCAGAGCATTAAAGACATTATCTGTCCAGCCATGCTTTACTTTGAGCTACAGTGGAATACATAATGGGCTCTATATTGGATAGTGCACTTTTCTTGTGGGAGGTAGATGTCCATTTAAAAAATCTAAACAGACTTTACAAATGACCTGGCCATATTATACTACAATTTATATACAATATGAGTTTTTACATGGCTCCACTAAGGCAGAGTTACAAAAAAGCTCAGTCTGACAGTTGCATATTATGACTCTGTGCAGCTGAAGTTGCCAGGACACAGTTTCAGTCAGATGTTTGCTGAATATGAATATGAATGCACTGTGCCATGTGTGGTATTCATGGACTGTATATATAAATCACATGTTATTAGGTTCTTTTTTAGACCAAGAGTTTGTTTTCATACCTGACAGTTCCATCAGCTCACTGCGGTCTTCTTCAGAGTCATGTGATGTTGTTGTGACGCGTCCGGTCAGCTGATTTATACAGGTTTTGGTGCTGTCTAGTGAGCAGTCGAAACTGTCAGGTATAAAAACAAACTTTTGGTCTGAAAAAAGAACCTAATAACATAAATTATCCGAAGAGCAAATGAACCTCATTGGACTATAAATGACATCGCTAACTCTTTGGTCGGTGTGTTCCAAATAAGAAGTGAGCATGGCCACACTTCAGCTCCATCGAATCTCTTTTTGTCGAAACAGTATCGCTGCTCTCTCCGTAACTGCGACTGTGAGCCTCGTCATTTTGGTCTTAAAAGGTTGGTTTTAACCCACTTTACATTGTCTTGGGTTTCTATTTTGCTGTTTTAACTGTAAATCAAGATATGAACAGACAAATAAGGTGCCTTTGTTCCTCGAGTTTGTTCCCAAAGGTTTGACTGACAGCGCTCGTCCTCTGCTAAACCAGCGACGCAAGCGGGAAAGGGCGTTACCTTCAACACCCTCACTTCAGACTGGCTCTTTGGTTGCTATGATAGTTGCAGCTGGAATTCCAAATATGGAACTCAGGACCAAATTTGCCTTGATGAGCTTCATTTGACTGGAGCTGAAGGCTGTGGGTGAGATCAGAATCACTATGGCTACGTTCAGGCTGCAGGGTTTAATGCTCAATTTGGATTTTTTTTGTGAAATAAAATTTTTTTGCAAGGTCGTTCACACTTCCAATTAAATGTGACTTGTATGTGATCTCCCATGTGAACTTTAAACTCCCCAAAAGTGTCCCGCATGCAGATTGGACACAACAACATCACATGCGGCGAGTGTGCTCAGTGCCAGAACGTGTACAGCTTATTTGTTTTGAGGAAGAGATTGAGAAGAAGAAGGATGAGGTTTTTGGCCGTGGCTTTTTGTGGGGCAGTGGCAGCAACGTCCGTAGAAAGGAACTTGTGGGTGCAGAGTCGCATCCAAGAGTGGAGGGATTGTGATGAGCTTCTCTGCTTCACTCACATACACAATTTTCGTATGATGAGAAGAGCGTTTGTGTACATTTGTGACATGTAGGTGGGATGAATGCGACCTGGCCGTTCAGACTGAAGTCACATGTCCAAAACATCGGATATGCATTGGTTTTAGGAGCACATATACAAGTGGTCTGGGTCACATTTTAAAAAATCGGAGTCATTAAAAATATCAGATACAGGTCCATAGGGATGAAAAAAATCTGATTTGGGTCACTTCAGGCTGCAGTCTGAACGTAGCCCAGTTTTTTTTATACAGTCTATGGTAGAATTATGAAATGAGTGAATGTCATTAGGGGCACCTCAAAACTGTGTTACTGGTGCTTCTGCCATAAGAGGAGACTGAAAATGTCTTGGTTTTTTTTAAGTAAACAATAAACTATTCTTACAATTTTTTTGATTTTTCCATTTTCTTAGTCATAGATCAGGGGTGTCAAACTCATTTTGGTCCGGGGGCCGTATCCAACCAAGTTTGATCCCAAAGGGGCCAGATCAGAAAACTCCTGGCATATAAACCCCAAAAATAACAATAAGTTCAAATATTTGTGCAGAGAAACACAAATCTATTACAGAAATATTTTTTAATTGATGAACTCTTTCTTTTACAAAATATTATAATATTATGAACAACCTGAAACTTTAAGAAAAATTCTATTTCAACGCAATGTTTTAACATGAACTTGTATGCAAATACAAGCACACAAGCACTCAGTGTCCACCTTTCTTATTTTGGACATTTTGCTGATGAGGGTGTCACAGTCAACAGTCAAAACGATCGTCCTTTAAGAGCGTTTGGAAAAAGCCAAGTGTTCTTTTGTGCTGCTCTGGTGGGAGGGGCCACGTACAGAGGCTCTGGAGACGCTGCTATGCTCAGCACCACAGAAAATTACTAATATTTTAATAGAAAATATAATTCAAATATTTAAGTAGAAAATCAGCCGAGGGCCACATTAAAGGTCTTGGAGGGCCGGATCTGGCCCCGGGGCCGTATGTTTGACACCTGTGTCATCGATCATGTGTTTGCAAACATTAAATAAAAATAAAAATAAATAAATGAATATATACACATGAGCAGTCGTCATGTTTTCAGTGGGAAGGAGGCTTGAAGCTGACTGAGGGAGAATAAAGAATAAAAGGGAGAGAGAGGTTATAAGAAGAAACACCAAAACAACGGAGCCTGTATAATCCGCAGGGCTGTGATGTGGGGACGTCCTTAAATATGAATCAGAGGAGGAGCAGGAGCATGTGAAGGTAAATCCCAAAGCTGAAAACAAGAGGAGAAAGGTGAACGGGTGAAAACAGTATACTACACAGTAACAGAAAGACTGGGTGAATATTACGTAATCATGATTTTACATTTCTTATATAATTGTGGTGCTCTGTTTTTAGTATAAACAACAAAAAACAACGTATGTAAAGCTCTGTAAGAAGACTGCTGTTGCTATTGGATTCTGTTCTATCACATACATACAATTAATTTGAATTACTAAATTAAAATTATTTGTGAAGTCATGACACTGAATAAAATCTGTTCAAATTGATGTCGTTTCCTAATAACAGAAAGATTGTTTGACATTGTGTTCATTTAACCAACAGTGTCATTATTATCTAAGGCTACGTTTATATGTTGACGGTCTGAACAGAAGACGCAAAAGTGGCGTCGCGTCTTCGCCTTTTATTCCGCATTTAGACGCGCGTTTTCGGGAGGAAATCTGCAGTGACGCAAAAGAGTGTGGAATTCGATTGGGTATGTATGCCAGACGGCTCGGTGGTGACCGGAGTTTTACGTTTTGGGCAGTGTAGACGGAAACGCTATGGCAGGGCGTATTAAACTTTTCCACTCAGGGGGGAGGTTTCAGATTTTTGCGTTTTTAAGTCCCAAAAACACCGTCGCCGTCTAAACAAAAGGCTAAAATATTTTGACATTTTTAACCGCAAGTGTTCTCGTGTAAACAGGCCCTGAGAACTTTGCAGTGGCATAATGCTCGGGGTGTCCTACCTTGATTCCTATGGTGGAATGTTCAGCCGTTACCATGGTGACACAATGCACACATTAGCAATAACTCAACATATTTTCATGAGCCTGTGATCAGTATGAGTGTTCATGGTCCTGTATAGGTGTTTCAACCAAAAAAAAAAAAAGTGACTAACTGAGTAATGTTATTTGAGAGACTAGCTCAGACTCAAGTCCTGGGACCAAATTTGGCTCACTATATAATTATATTTGGCCTGTGAGCTCATATCAAGTATGTATTGGAGGTGGTCTGCTGGCTGCTGCGCCTGTATGGCTCATGCACCGCTAATACCACTACCACTAGTCCTGCTACTTTGATGAACTTGTATCTAAGAAGAGATGCCAAGTATTTGTATCTGCTTTGGACCCATGTGCATCAGAGTAAATCACAGTGAGTGCGTATACATGCACATCAGTAACCCGGTTATGATCAGGTTTTTTGAGTATCCCGGTTTCTTGATGGTGCATGTATACGCAGTATCCCGGTTTCAGTAACCCGGTTATGGCAGTATCCCGGTTATTAGAAACCGGGTTACTGTAGCTGGTTTATTCTGATAGTAACCGGGTTACCTGTGGCATGTAAACACAGTATCCCGGTTACTGCAACATAAAGTTGAGTGCGCATGCGTCCAAAAGACACTTTCCAGCCTTTCACCACAACAATAGTCACATAAATAAATTGACCAACATAAATAAAGTGACCAAACGAGTGAAATGACTGTAAAATAAAGAGCTGCGCTAAACCTGCACACGTACAATCTGCACTCGTGTGACGCTGAAAAACTAAAACATGAACTATCTCCTATACAACACACGCACGAAACACACTTACCATCATTAGCGCCTTTTCTGTCACAGAAATAACACACATAATCCACAGAGTCGTGTCATTTAGTCCAAAAGAAACTGATCGCATCAGCGGCACAAGGAGCGAGTTGTTCTTATCGCCGCTAACAGTTTATGCTAATTAGCCTACAGTCTTAAGTTTCGTTTCTGTAAAACGTAAACAAATGTGATCACAGCTGAATTATCTGATCAAACGGGCTGATGTGGCTCTATAGTGTTTATGGTTTATATGTTGTAAAGTTGAGTTTATTTATGCAGAAGATTTTAATGAAGAATCTGCACAGTGGATTGTGGGAGATCTCGTAGCTCCTTAGCTTCTTACGCTAAAGGAGCTCATGGTTTGTATTTTTCCTGGTTTATGAAATTGATTTAAGTTAATTTTTGCGCCTGCGCATTTGTAAGATTATGTCAAGAAACCGGGATACTCCATTTGATCATGTACACACGAATATGAGTATCCCGGTTTCTCAGTGCGCATGTAAACGCAGTAACCCGAATACTGACATAACCGGGATATGGCTAATAACCGGGTTACTGATGTGCATGTATACGCACTCAGTGTAGCAAACTGAGCTTGGTTGAATGTTTTCTTTATCATTTTTAACTGTTCATAGTTGAAAGATTGGATTTTCATTGAAGCAAGTTGTTATTTTTTACTTGTTGGCGCTTGTGGAAAACAAAACAAAACATCGAAAAGTAGTTCAAAAGCAACACATGAGCTATAGAGACATTATTTATTAAGAATGTTATTTTATATTCTGCTTGTTCTGGATTCAGTGTTTAAGCAAAACTATTATTAAACATTTATTTTAATAAGAAAAGGTTTAACATTACATATCTCGAAAACAGGCAGATGTTGTTGAAATTTTTCAGTAAATATTTAGTTTGGCCCACGACTTTTAATCGACTTTAATTTTGTCCCTCTGTGAATTTGAGTTTGACTGCCCTGGACTAGTTTATCAGCACAAATCAGCTCAACTGTTGTAGTTCCAGCTAAAACATTTCTTTCTTTCGACTGTGTTAAAATAAAGCTCAGATTAAAGTCTAACCTGAATAACAGAGCTTCAAAAACATTGGAAAACATGTTCCAGAAGCTCAAAGTGCCCCTTGAGATATTAAAAAAAGGGTTAGAATCACATTTTCTGTTCAATTTTTTACAGAAAAAAAGGTAAATAGTACCTTCTCAGCATTAATCAAAATGAAACCATCTCCCTGAAATAACCACAATACTGTTTCGCTTATTGCTTATCTCGACAATGATTCAAAACAGCACAGCTTGACAACTTAGACAAATGTGTGTACAATGTTCTTTAAATCTGCATCTCCATTGTACTTAAACGTAATTATATGCAAAGCCAAAACCATTACCAGCGCATTCGGCAGCGACAACAATAAGAAAACAAAACTTCCCTGATGAATGTGCCAGAGCTTGTGCCAGCCAAACTGTTGCTGATTTCTGTGGCTCCTGCGTTTATACCTGCTTTGTTTAATGCATAACAAATGTGTGGGCCTGCGCTGGTGTCTTAAACGCGTACAGAGACGAAGGGTATTGAGAATTAGAGAATGCATCTGCCCGCCGTCGGAATAACAAATAACACTATTAGTGCGACAGGGGAGTGCGCTGCCAGCTCGTCCAAGATGAATCACTGTGTCACTGCTTGGCCCGCACACATTTACCTAAAGAGCTTAATAGTAATGTAGACGGCATAGACGACACGACAGCACAGCCTCTCATTATAGTCTTCTTATTTTAGATATGACAGAGCAATGCCACCGCTGTCACTCAGGGTCGAAGTTTAACCTTTATTTATCCAGAGAGACAAGTGGAGTGTAGGAAGAGACAGCGATAGACTTTGTTGTTGTGTCGTCTGTCCTTTGGCCGTGTGTGTTCTGGACTTTCAGGAGAAGAGAGGGTCAGAGATGTGGCGGTGAGTTGGATCGACTGGTAGAGGAAGACGCTGGAAAGATCTAACAAAGCAAAGCACATCGTGAGGGAACGTCTGGAGCCTTCTCTCAGCAGACTCTTCAACTCACACCTCTACGAGAGCTTCTCATTGGACACTGAACCCAAGTGGAACATCTTCTCCACCTCAAGTGTAGATGCAGCATCATGACGAGATGTTCTTTGTCGGAGTCTGTGGTGCTTGGAAGTCAGAAGTAAGGGAGGGTAGGAGAAGAAGAAGTCCTATCAAGCAGCTGACAGGTATTACACTTTTACAGAGGTAAAACAAAAAGAGTTTGGAAGGAGTTTGAGGAGGCCACAGATCAGTCTCAAAGAAATTCTGTCAAATCAAGTCTGAGGATCTTGGAATCAAGCCCCGGGGTCTAAAAATGGCCGTCCATTCAAGTCAATGGTTCAAGCTCAATGGCACATGAGTCCAGATTAGGCTTTAGCCCGGTGGCTCTGGGCCGATTGAGCATGTGCAGTAGTGCTCTTTTCTCCTGAGGGCACACTCGAATGCGTGCGAGTGCACCCATGGAGCACGGTGTCATTTATCACATGATCGCTTTGACCAATCAGAGAGAGAGGAGCTAGAGCGAAGCAGAGAAGAGCCGGAGCTAAAGATTATAAAGCTTTTTTTAAGACAACTGAAGGATTTTGAGCTGAGAAAAAAGTATATGATCTAAAAATAGGAAGAAATTGCCATAAAATCCGACATTTTTGAAAGTTGTAGATGCCCTGTCCGCTGAACACGAACAGTTTGTGATGACATTGCCTCTATTAGAAAAATCCTGTCTCAGCCCAGGGGATTTTTTTCACTGAAGTACCAGTGGGTGTCACTACGTCAACGGCTACAAGCAGCAACACCCTATCCAGTTATTTTAATAGATCCCTGCTAGGAATTTGCCACATCTCCCAAGTTAGTGAGGTGGTTAGTGAGTTAATGTGTGAAAGGCAATTGTGTGAAAGGGCACTCTGCTCCCTGTATGACCAAAGAAACCAAAAAAAAAAAAAAAAGAAAAGATGATTTGGCCTGATGACTTAATTGAACCAGTATCTCTAACACGCACTAGGGCGGTTTGCAGTTGAGCGTGAAGTGGCTGGGATGGAAATCAGTTCCGAGGTCATAGCTCTCGACCTGAAAAAGGCGGTGCCCTCTCCGGGTGGGCGAGAAGTCCCTGCCTCAAGTGGACAAGTTCAAGTATCTCGGGGTCTTGTTCATTCGTGAGGGAAGGCTTGAGCACCATTATTTTATTTTATGTTTAGGCCCATTGAAACCTCCATAGTCTTTACCACTAGCAGACTGTGTAGACTGGCTCTTGGCAGCTAAATCCCGCTCCCACCAGGATAAAAAGTCATTTGGCAAGACACTTTATCCACTGTATTGTGTAAATGGTTCCATGTTTCGTTGATGTAAAGCACGACGATTGCCCAGTGGAGTCCTGACATTTACACTTAACATTACAGCCGAAATAATAGAAAAGAATATTACACTGAACCACGCTGAGACACAAGGGTAATACTAATACATATTTGTCAAAACTGTTTTCAATTATTAAACATTTTCGCTTCCCGACTTTGAGGCTTAGCACATTTGTAAATGATTGTTGTTTCCCCTTTAGCGCGATCTTATGGGGCAGACACAGCATGTTTTTGGCCTGTGAATGGTCTGGATTTCCATCTCATTTCAGATTAGCTGAGAAGAGCTGTTTTGGATTAGGCGCGCCTCTGACACTGCGTGATAAGGGAGCCCGCAGTCACTGGAACACACTATAGTCCAGGAAAATGCCCTTTTTCTACACCAATAAGACTGCACTGTTGTTGCCGGCACTAGCTCTTTGTGCGGAGGATTACTGCGACAGAGCTGTTATCAGGTTGTCAAGTGAATGGGGAGTCCTAGAGCTTCACATGAGGGTTCAACCACAAAGTCCCCGTGGTCGACTGTTATTAATAACCTTAGCCCCGTGCGCATATGAAATTAGAGAGCTGGGAGTTGGGTTATGTTTTTAGTGAGAAATGGGAATACAAGAACTAAAATGTGGTGCTATATCAAGTCTAATTATCCTGATGAAAACCCAGCTAAATAGGTAGACTGGATTTCTTACCTTGTTCATACTCCCTGTCTCCTGTTGCTGTAGGCCAAGGGTCTCCAACCTGTAGTTTGCAGTGGTGGAACATAACGAAGTAAAAATAGTACTATACTTCAGTAAAAAATGTAGATATCTGCACTTTACTTAGTGCAATTTAAAGTGGATGACATTCCATGTCCCCAGAGCTAGTGAAGAGGGAGCTGAGCCAAAAGGAGAAGCTCTCGATTTACCGGTCAGCCTTCGTTCGTACCCTCATCTATGGTCATGAGCTCTGGGTAGTGACCGAAAGGACGAGATTGCGGATACATGCGGTCAAAATGAGTTTCCTTCGCAGGGTGGCTGGGCGCTCCCTTAGAGATAAGGTGAGGAGCTCAATCACACGGGAGGAGCTCGGAGTAGAGCCGCTGCTCCTCCACATTGAGAGGAGTCAGTTGAGGTGGCTCGGGCATCTGTTCCGGATGCCTCCTGGGCGCCTCCCTCGGGAGGTGTTCCGGGCATGTCCCACCGGGAGGAGGCCCGGAAAAACCCAGGACACGCTGGAGAGACTATGTGTCTCAGCTGGCCTGGGAATGCCTCAGGGTCCCCCCGGAAGAGCTGGAGGACCTGTCTGGGGTGAGGGAAGTCTGGGAGTCCCTGCTTAGACTGCTGCCCCGTGACCCGGCCCCGGATAAGCGGAAGAAAATGGATGGATGGATTTTAAAGTGGATCATTTTTACTTTTACTTTACAGTCGTCCTTCGCTATATAGTGGTTCACCTTTTGTGGTATATTACGCACACGTAGTAATTACACACGGGTGGCTCTAGGACTAAACCAGGCCTAAACCAGGACTAATCTTGGAATTAAGATAGAGAACCCCGAGCAAAGCCGTGTCCGCAAAGTGCGATCAGGCAATTGCCGCGCTTACCTTCGCAAGGTGGCGGAGCTCTCCATCTGTCCTTTCTCCTATGGTCACCTCCGAGCCCGTCCCGACAGTGAGTCCTGTTTCAGTTCTGGTTTAGTCCTGGTTTAGTCCTGTTTTAGTCCTAGAGAGTATGTAACAAAATACTCTCTATTAGGTGTTGGAGTCCAACTATCCATGAATTAAGTCATTAAGCTCATGTATTCATATATGAACTATTAATCTGCATGTCACAAAGCATGAATTAAGTGTGAAGAAGAGTCCACTTTAGAATAGTGACCATATTCAATTCAATTTGTGTCAAACTGCGTCATTTATTAACTATGATCTAAACATCACTTCAGAATGAGGAACACATTTATGAGCTTAATGATTTAATTCTACTCGTCCTTAACAACCTGCTTATTACCGAAACCTTATTAGAATCATAATTCATGGACAAAAATGTCTTAGTATCATACTAAAGAGCAATAATAAGGAGTTTATTAATAGGAAAGTGTTTGTAAATGTCTAAGTAATAGCAGAATAAGCTTATGTGGAATTAGACATTAATAAGGGATGAATAAATACAAATTACAAAGATAAATTAACCATCTACAACTATGCTGATTATCAGGTAGTTAGATGTTAATAAGTGTACCCTAAAATAAATTGTACTCGGTGTAAAATACTTTTACTCTTTACTCTTTAAGTACATTTTTAAACAGAACTTTAATACTTTTAATTGAGTAGAGTTTTCATGATACTTTTACTTGAGCTTTTGTTGTTTTTTTGCTCCAGTATCTGTACTTTTACATCACCTCTCCAAAGGATTTAGGAGTTATACATTTTACACTGATATATTGACGTATGGTTTATGTTCATAGGCGTCTAAATATACCCCCGTCTGAAGCTATAGTTATTACCTTTTATATCGGCTCAATTTCGTGCTACTCCTAAACGCTTTCTGACATTTTCATTTTGTAAGAGTAGCTCGCCGCAGAAAAAAAGATCCAACCTGCAGATCCAATCATTTCAAATCGACAATGATCAGCTTGATGCTTTTTGATGAGGGAGTCCATAGCCTCTGTTATTAAGTGGTTTGGAGAGGATTTTGCAATTACACCTCTATGGGGTATTAACTGCTATTACATATTTAGATCGCCAGGCTGCCTTTGTTGCACACTGCTAACTGGGAAGAAGGTTTGAATAGGGTTAGGGAGAGATTGCAAGATTACTAAGAGCATGGAGGACATCTAAAATCTCTTCAGACATGATTTTGATGAGGAAACAGCATTATAACATGGTAAAGCTCCAAAAAAGTTCACAAAATACCCTTTAAACAGCATATATGAATTATACATAGCCATATTATTCACTTAACTACCTGCTGACTCGTGTATTTAGGTTGAATCTGCTGAGCTAAACTATTATTATTATGATATTTCTCATAAGACACTTGGGTTCTGATATTATAGGGCACTGTGGACCTGAAATTGCGTTGTTATTCAGCATAATAAAAACATAAATTTAGAAAACTTAAAGGTGCGTTATTTAACTTTTTGGTCGGGGGTCTGTCACCGGTTGCTTGTTTCTATGAATTAAACTGCTCAACTTTATATTTGTTCAATTACAGGTGGTTTTATAGCTCAAAAATACCTCGAAAAACAGACATTCTGACTGTGAGTGGGGTCGCTTCTCCACAGATCTGACCTGTAACTTGGTCCGGTTTGATCTCCATGTGGATAGAAAGGTTTAATGCCATACTGTGAAACCTTCCAGACAAAGCAATTTGGAGAAAAGCATTTGACAGGCCCAAAAACATTACACAATGTACTTTAAAGACTCTGTATTACTCTATTTTTTTATCCTTGTTATAATGTTTTCAAATCAAAAACAAACCTGGATTTGTGTTTTCTTCCATTCACATGTTTAACACACAACTTCTCTTAAAGGGACAGTCTGGAATTTTGGACATAGGACCTCATTTCCTAGTGAGTCAAAGTGTTGGAGACGTGTGGAGAAACTTTTTAAAATATTCCATCCAGTCCTTGTATTTGCAGAGGTCACTGGTGTTAGACTAGTGCATGTCAATGGCCATAGTTTTCCTGCCACTAAAAACAGTCTTACCCACTCCACAAAACACCCGAAACAATTTTATTATTACACCAGACTGTCGATGTGAATGTCTGTGTTGATAGAATAATGTTTGAAATAAAACTAACCTTGCATCGCAGGAATTGTCGCATGTTGAGGGACTATTTTCTCATATATCAGTCCGCCGCTGCCAAGTTT
Organism: Boleophthalmus pectinirostris; assembly: GCF_026225935.1. Lineage (NCBI taxonomy): Eukaryota > Metazoa > Chordata > Actinopteri > Gobiiformes > Gobiidae > Boleophthalmus > Boleophthalmus pectinirostris. The sequence goes on along the minus strand of NW_026571447.1, from coordinate 33,345,284 downwards.
TCTATCAGAAAGAACAACTCACTGCTGCTGCTCAGACATAAATCCTTCAAATGCAAGGCTGGTTTTACTTCTATCGACACAGACATTCACATGGACAGTCTGGCGTAAAAAAAATTTGCTTCGGGTGTTTTGTGGAGTGGGTAAGACTGTTTTTAGTGGCAGGAAAACTATGACCATTGACATACACTAGTCTAACACCAGTGACCTCTGCAAATACAAGGACTGGATGGAATTTTTAAAAAGGTGTCTCCACACGTCTCCAACACTCTGGCTCACTAGGAAATAAGGTCCTATGTCCAAAATTCCGAACTGTCCATAAACCTTCACTAGAATCATTTGGATAAATTCATGCCTGGAATTGCCAATCGCTACTGAATCCAAAGTAAAACGAAGCCATTAACTTGAAATCTACTACTAAATGTGCATTGAAATGAAAGAAAACACAACTCCAGGTCTGTTTTTGATGAGGAAACAACATTATAACATGAATTAAAGCTCACAAGAGTCAATGTTGTGTAATATGGGACCTTTAATGTATGTATTAGGATGTGTACTGTATCTGGACCGAGTTTTGGGATTGTACTGTATTGTGAAGTACTTTGCAATACCCAGTCCTACAACTGTAGTGTATAAAGGAATGCCTAGAGAGAGTTCTTCACTATAGAGATTTCTTTTTCCCATCAGCATCAGTGAGAGGATGAGTGCTTATACTGACAGGGCAGATTCAACTCGGGCCCGTAAATGTCAGCTGTCAATCACCGGGTGACACTTCAGTGCAATCAGGCCTTTGCAGAGGGAGTCATTTCTGTGGGCGAGCGAGAGGGCACCCAACAAGCCCCTGATCAGAGAGAGGGGGAGATAGGAAGAGAGGGGGAGGGGAGGGGTGCACAACATGTCAAGTACGGCGCTGCAACAAGTGCAAAATGATGTCTCTGTGACTTTCAACACGGCCAGTCAAACTCACAATTTCTCTGGCTTTGTCTGTTTCAAAGCCCTTACAATGCTGGTGTGATTACTGTGTGCAATAGAATATGAGTGCTATCTTTTGGATACTAGATGGACCTATGGATAACCAGCTTTGTCCCCGTAGAGCCTTTACTGACAGAAGACAAATAATGGATTTTTGTGGCTTTAATTCGCTTTAAACATGCTTTGGATCACCTTGGGATTCCTATTACATATTTTTTCTAATTTAAAATAACGTCTGTATGTATAGAGAACACTTGCATTTTGAATTTTGGCATTTAAACATTGGAGCGTCCTCTGCTGTCAGAAAGTAAACAAATTAAGGTCTTAGGCAACGTGAATACTCTGCTAACAGAGACATGCATTTGTTGAGAACAAAAGACGTCTGGATTTTTACCTATGAGGCAACGATCCTGGCAAGTTGTGATGAAAACAGAATCGAACCAAACACTATAAACATAATAAACTACACCTCCATTTCCAGTTTTGTATTTGGGCGCTGGAGCTCCCCCTGCTGTAAGAAAATAGAAAAGAAAAGAGAGGAAAAGAAAAGAAAAGAAAATGATTGAATGACCCGTGTTTGTTGTGAACACAATTTGACTCAAAAAAAAATATATATATAAAAATTAAAAATGTAATTAATTTAAAAAAAAAAAAAAAAGTTTGGTGGTAGTTTATGGACTTAACTGAGAAGAAGTCTGGATTCTTACTTGTGATGCAACAATCATGGTAAATTGTGACTAAAACAGAATCGAACCAAACACTGTAAACACTATAAACTACACCTCCCTTTCCAGTTATGTATTTAGGCGTTGGAGCAAATGATTGAATGACCCAAGTTTGTTGTGAACACAGTTTGATTCAATAAAAAGTTTGGTGGTAGTTTATGGACTTAGACCCTTTTTACGCATACACGGGTATTTTTAAAAACAGAGACATTTCCCTTTGTTTGTTCCCATCTTTTACATGCAAACAGCAAATTCGCCTCTGAAAACGAATCTTTCTAAAAACGCCAGCTAGAGTGGAAATTCTGGAAAACTACGGTCTGGCGTTTGCGTGTTAAGTGAGATAAACGGAGTTTTAGGAGCTGACGTGCCAAAAGTGTGACCAATGTTTCCCTTTTGCTCTGATGATGATCATAAAGAATTCAGAGCAGCAGTCACATTTCTGGTGCAAACACTTTTCATGTGTTTGCATTTACACACAGCTGATGGATCATATCCATGACCAAAGACAAATGAGGCTTTAACAGATCTATGGAGAGGCGAGCCCGGTCGGTAAGGCACATTTTTCAAGGTATTATTGAGTAATACTTACAGCTGTACTGAAATAAATGCTACAGGTTTGAATTTAATCCAGGTGCCGCCCAGAGGTTTGGTGTAGTTATGGTGGTGCTTGATGGCGTGTTTTTGCGGGTTGATGTAAACGAAAACTTTTTTGAAAAGTGTGCATGATGTTATTTTGGAAAACGGATGGAGGGAAATATTCGTTTCTCAACATACCCTGCTGTGTGTAAACGTAGCCTTAAAAACTGAGCAGGAGAAGTCTGGAGTTTTACCTGTGATGCAACAATCCTGGCAAATCATGACTAAAACAGAATCGAAGCAATGTGACCTCAGGACTGAACTGAGCTTAGTGTGAATCCAACCTCAAACCTCAGCCTATTCCTTTTCTGGTTAAAGTGTTTATTTTTTTTGTTGTTTTGTTACTTATTTTTGCTTTAAATTATGTAAGCTGAATTACTGAAAATGATTAAGCACAAAAAAAAAAAGAAGAAACAAAGAGTTGCATTAAAAAACAACACCTGAATCTCAAGCCGTACAACTCTGTGCCAGTGGCAAGACACATTTCCAAAAAAGACTTCATTTGCAGGTCCAGCTTTTGTGAGAAGTCGAGACTCATCACACCAGCACTTTCCTTTTTTTTGTTGTTGATTGCTTACTCGTACTTCCAACTTACCTGTTACCATCAACCAGGCAATAGCTGTAGACCTGGTGTGTAAATGTAAAGTGGCTGCCATTACCTCCACTCCATCTGCGTCCAGAGGAGTGTCTCATATAATGCAATTGAACAGGCGGCTCCAAACGAGTGCTAATCAAAGCGGGTGCTAATTATACACTTGTGGGTGTTTTTCGGCGGCGGGACCATTGTGCTGGGAGCTCTCCACCTCTAATGACCCAGGTAAGAGATCAAGCAGGCAGGGTGAAAAGTGCTGCAGGGGCTTGGTAATTATGCAGCAATCGCAAAGTGTTGTCTGTAATTTAGCCTTGTGACGAGGGACGCGGTGATACATACAGAGTGACGAGGGGAGATCAGGAGCACAAGCGTTATATAACTTTATATCAAAACTGATGGCTTAAAAGGTTTGATTCAAAGCAGACCTATTATGCAAATCGACTTTTCAGAGCTTTTTGCCATGTTATAGTTGTTTCCTTTCACCATTTGCTCGCCTCAAGTTGTATTTGGAGTGATTCGTGCACGTCTGAGTAATCTTTAATCGCTCATTTTCAAGAAGAAATTTTGCAGATCAACCCGTTTTCATGCCCTTTGCTCTGTATTTATTTTGTTCTTCAAATTTATTTTCTTAATCTATGGTAGGAGTAGGATTCGGCAATGTCACGTAGTCATTTTGATACTTTTTTTTTTTTTTTTTTGTCTGTGATCTGCAGCTATCCATAGAAGGTGCAGACAACTTCACGGCATTTTGTTGTGATGACCTTTGCTCCCATTGGGCGCCGCAGTTTTCTAACACTGAAACCAGCGCACTTGTTTCTTTTATCAAGTCGTTTTATATGAATATTGTGATTTAAAATGTCCAGATTGTAACATAATAATTCACAGGCGTCATCAGTTAAAACTGTACAGCAGACACAAGCGCAATAAGTCTTCTTTAAAGATTCCCCAGAGTCGATCTAAACTGTGCATGATAGGTTTTCATGTTTTTCTAATTATTAGGGATAACACCTGCAGTAGATATTTATCATCAGCTAACTGGCAATTTTATGAAAAAAAAAGTTGAGAACAAACTTTAAAAAGTACAGAAGTAGATTCACTTTGTTAAATATTCCATCCAGTCCTTGTATTTGCAGAGGTCCCTGGTGTTAGGTTAGTGCAGGTAGTTGTCCTGCCACTAAAAACTTTATACCAGTTATCAGACAAGAAATCCAGGGGTGATAATGGACTCAGACTTGAACTTTAACAGCCACATCAAATCAGTAACATCTGCAGCCTTTTACCATCTAAAAAACATAGCAAAAATCAAAGGTTTACTGTCTCAATCAGACTTGGAGAAACTTATCCATGTGTTTGTCTCCAGTAGGTTAGATACTGTAATGTTCTGCTCACTGGTCTCTCTAAACGAGCTGTGAGACGCTGCAGAACATCCAGAACATCCAGAACATCCAGAACGCTGCAGCTCAGGTCCTGTCCCAAGTCAAATACAGGCAAAATCAAGACAAGTCTCGAGTCACTGGCCCATAAGTCCAAGTCAAGTCCACGTCGTTTTTAAACCAAAGTACCTCATATAGCTTAGATTTTGCAATTTATGTCTTTTAAGATAAATTGTACTTAAAAAAAAATCATACTATATTTATATGTGAGTATTTATAGATTATTTAAGAGTTGTAGAAGCTACTTTAGTTAATTCTTTCCCTTTCTAAATGTCTTGACAAGAGCTTAGTGTGAATCATTATGGTCAGAATAGAAAGAATTCAGATGCAAAAGTGCTTCTCAGGATTTCTCAAGTCACAGGCCTCAAGTCCCAAGTCACTGATCTTCAAGTCCAACTCGAGTCCCAAGTCTTACTCCATTTTATCAAGTCAAGTCCTAAAAATGTCTGGGTTATGGGACCTAATATTTTAAGTTTTGAAAGATTTTGTGTTGTTTTGGACCAACTGTGATAATTTCATGCTTTGGAAAACAACATTATGTGTTATGTGCATTTCATAATGTACAAGGATTTTGTTATTTAGTCAATTTAGTCAAACTCACAATTTTTCTGGCTTTGTTTTAAAGCACTTACAATGCTGGTGTGATTACTGTGTGCAATAGAATATGAGTGTTACCTTTTGGATACTAGTTGGACTTTTTGGATATCCAGCTTTGTGGTCCCAACTAATACCAATATAGAGATTAATTAAGAGAAAACATAATAGATTTTTGTGGCTTTAATTCCCTCTAAACATGCTTTGCCTCAATTTGGGATTAGTATTTCATATTTTTTCTAACTTAAAATAACATCTGTATTCATAGAAAACACTTGCATTTTGAATTTTAACATTTAAACATCGAACATCGCCCTCTGCTGTCAGAAAGTAAACAAACTAAGATCTTAGGCAACATGAACGTGAGACATGCGATTGTTGTGAACACGATTTGACAGTGAAGAACAGAAACAATTCAGATTTTAAAGTGCTTCTCAAGTCACAGGCCTCAAGTCTGAGTCAAGTCCCAATCCACTGATCTTCAAGTCCAAGTCGAGTCCCTAGTCTTACTCCATTTTATCAAGTCAAGTCTCAAGTCCTAAAAATAGTGACTGAAGACGATTTGCAAGTCCCCACATCGGGTTATGGGACCTGATATTTTAAGTTTCCAAAGGTTTCTGTTTTGTTTATGACCGACTGTGACAATTTCATACTTTGGAAGACAACATTATATGCATTTCTTACTGTATGAGTATTTTATTATTTAGTCAGTTTTGTTATAACACCAAATTCAAATCCTCATCCTTCTTTCTTTCATGAGGTAATACACAACACGGCACCTCGCTTCACCTCCTCTCAAAACCCTATTCCCCGTCACCTCCCATTGTCATGTGCTTTATGAAGATAGCTCCTACTCAGTGATCTAATCCAAAAGGCTTTTCTCTGCAGGTGAACCCAGTCTATCTCCGTATCCGTTTCACTCAAGCCCATATATTTGAACAGACTGGCTCCTAAAATAGCCTCCTGCTGTCTGATCCCATCTTTAGTAACATTACACAGGGAGGAGTTTATCGCATGTGCTAGAGGCTGAAGTCGTTTCTTTTGCTTGTTCAGGGAAAAGGATTCGAAGTAAAATTCAAAATCATGAAAATGCAAGATTGTCTCCAAAGCATAGGTGTTTAATTAAATGTGCATTATGTCACTTTACTGTTTGAGTCTGTCACCTTCTTGTTGTTTCACGGTAAAAATATTAAACAGATCAACCTTATATATTCAGTTGCAGGTGGCTTTAGTGCTCAGGTGGGTTGCCTCTCCACAGATCTGACCAGTAACTTGGAATGGTTTGGTCTCCGTGATGATACAAAGGTTTAAAGCTACTCTGTGAAACGTTTTGGACAAAAGCATTTAACAAACAGATTTCACTTACCACGTGATTTTATGTACAGAAAGTGATTCATTTCAAGGGACAGTCTGGAATTTTGGACATAGGGCCTCATTTCTTAGTGAGCCAGAGTGTTGGAGACGTGTGGAGACACTTTTTAAAATATTCCATCCAGTTCTTGTATTTGCAGAGGTCGCTGGCGCTAGGCTAGTGCATGTCAATGGCCATAGTTTTCCTGCCACTAAAAACAGTCTTACCCACTCCACAAAACACCAGATGTAAATCTATTATCACGCTAGACTATCGATGTAAATGTCTGTGTTGATAGAATAATGTTTGAAATAAAACTAACCTTGCATCGCATGAATCGTCGCATGTTGAGGGACTATTTTCTCTTATATCAGTCCGCCACTGCCAAGCTTTCTATCAGGAAGTACAACTCGCTGTTGCTCCCCAGACATAAATACTTCAAATGCAAGGTTGGTTTTACTTCTAACATTATTCTATCGACAAACCATCGAAAAAACTGTTTTGTTGTTTGGCTTTGTTTTGTTAAGACACGCACATCTCGATTTGAATTAGGATGGATTGGAAACTTGTCTTATTAGTTCGGTCGCCTGCTAGAAAACCAGAATGGAAAGTAGTTTTGTTTTGTTTTGTTTTTTTGCTAGTACAATTACATTTTTGTTTACATCCATTATATATGATTATGTTCAAATCAGGGTCAAGCTTACTAGTCCATTCTAATGTGAAAGGGGGGATGCTTTGACAGTTAGAATAGATTTGACAATCTTATCATATTTTGATGGTGTTTTGTTGTTTAAAAGTAAACTACTCTCATTTAATGTCATATTCAGAGAAAATCAAAACTGCTCTGAGGCCTCGGCCATTAGTCGTAATGGCAAGTGCAATTGTCTGGGGGCCCCTCCAGGTTCGGGGGCCCTAAGCAGCCACCTAGCGTTGCCTAATGGTAGCGCCGCCTCTGATAAGATCCATCCATATTTAGCTATCATAATTTCATTGATCATATGGCATTAAGTGATAGTTTAGTATTCAATAGCATTTAAGTTTAAGATTAAAGGTGAACTTCATTGTCTTTCTTTCTCTCTCTCTTTCTGCATTTAGCAAATTCACAATCTACAGCCGGAAAATCACCCTAATGCGTTGCGATCGGTGGGGCTAAGGCTACTTTCAGACTGCAGCCTGAAGTGACTCAAATCCAATTTTTTGGCCTCTATGTGACCTGTATCTGATCTTTTAATGACAGTCTGAACGACACAGATCCGATTTTTTCAAATGTGACCCAGGACACTTGGATATGTGGTCCTGAGACCGATACATATCCGATCTTTTGACATGCGACTTCAGTCTGAACGGCCAAAGCGCATTCATTCGACCTACACGTTATCAAAAAGCCACAAACGTCACTATTCTGCACTGAAGTAGGCGAAAATTATTAATGAACTCCGTGTCACTGAAGCGAAGCACATCACCACTCACCACTCTTGGCCACGTCTCCACATCCACACGTTCTTTTCAATGAACGTTGCTGCCGCTGTCCCACAAAACACCACAGCCAAAAACCTCGTCCTTCTCCTTCTCAATCTCCTCCTTAAAACAAGTAAGTTGTTCATGTTCTGGCTCCGGTACGAGAGGAACTTTAAAATCTCCAGGTGCTCAATGCTCGCGTCCATGTTTGGAGAACTTCCGTAAACACAGAGCACGCTCGCTGCGGTTGAGGTCGTTGTGTTCTCCAGTGCGCATGCGGGACACTTTTGGGCCGTTTACTGTTCACACTGGAGTCACATACAGGTCACATTTAATTGGAAATGTGAACAACCTCGCAAAAACATTGGATTTCACCAAAAAATTTGAATTGAGCGTTAAGTCCTGCAGTCTGAACGTAGCCTAAGTTTGAATACCCAGAAAGTTCCATGATTTGAGAACTGAACCCAAGCCCAAGAGTCCTACAGTTTGCCATTAAGTATTAAGTATAAGAAGGAGGGAGGAGGAAAAGTTTGAAATGCAAAGAATTTCCATGAACAGCGGTGAGATGCCATGCAGGACATACTTCCTCCGCTCGTGAGTTCATTAAAAAGCTGTCACCACGGCAACACTGCACAATCTCAGGAGGAGCCATGATGACCCGAGTTCACTGTCTGTGTCTCTATGAAGGAAAGAGAGAGAAAGAAAGAGGCGGAGGGATGGGAGGGAGAAAGAAACAGAGAGAGAGAACGAGGAAATGATGAGAGAAAGAAAGAGACCAAATAAGAGAGACGGATTCAGAAAAAATGAGAGAAGGAGTACGAGAAGGTTGCCTGGGATCCCGAATATGCACTTTTCAATCCATCTGTAGAAAAATAAATAAATAAATAAAGGAAAAAAGTATCACAAGGAGACTGAAAACATTGTACATTTCTTTAGAATCAATGAGCAAAGCACTAAACTCTAAGATAAATGTAATAATATTTGTAAATGACAGCTGACCAAAGAGCTACTTCTTTTTTATATAAGTCACTGAAATAAACAAATCTGATTTGGCGAACAGGTAAAAATACAGAGAGATATAAGTCTTGCCAGAAGGAGAGAAAGAGACATGGAGAAATGATAGAGACTCTGAAAGGGACAGAGGGAGGGATGACAGAAAAAGAGGAGGAAAAGGAAAAGGAGAAATTGAAACAGACAGGGATAAAGAGAGGGACCGTGTTAAGAGAGAAAGAGACAAAAAGAGGGAAAGAAGAGAGGACAAACTGAACCAGAAAGAGTGAGAGAGAGGAGGATGACAGAGAAACAGAAAGACCTTTGTAGACGTGTTACACTTGCAGTAAAAAGTACAGCTTACGGTAATATAGACCAATTCAAGAGGAGGGCCAAAGAAATTCTGTTTAAGGGTCACATTCGGTAGCCAGGCTGACGCCACCTACTGCCTCTGCTCATTTTCATTTCTCTCCAGCGACTAGGTCAGGAATCGGAATACACTAGAAAGTTTGCAAGAACCCCGGAAGTTGAAGACCACGCACCGGCCAATCAGTGAAGAGCTGTGAAGCCATGAAGTCAAACTCAAGCGTCTGTCTGGGTCCCTTTTGTGGTACAGTACAACAGTAAACAAAGCGGTCGAGATGGATGTAGATGAAGACATATATTCTGTGTTGGCAACAATTCCCGAGATTGAGGATTTAAAGTCGGAACAAAGAGAATGTTTGGTGAATTTTATCAAGGGGAAAGACGTTATTACCCTTCTACCTACGGAATTTGGCGCAATACATACATACACCACACTTTTTTTTACTGTTTACTGTTGATCAAAACATATTCTAAACTTTTGATTCATGAAAGTGTCCACCTTTGGCAGATATAACAGCTGAACACACTCGTGGCTCGTTCTTTTTACAATAGAAATCAAATAATCTTCACAAAGTTCTTCCCAAGTCTGTTGCAGAAGTTTCCATAAATGTTGTGGCACTTGTAGGTTTCTTGGTTTTCACTCTTCTGCCCAGTTCATCCCAAACCAGCTTGATGGAGTTTAAGTTTGGAGACTGTGTTGGACACTCCATGTTTTCAAGTTTACCATCTTGTTCTTTTTTTCCCCAGAGGTAGTTTTGGCAGAGCTTGGACTTGTGTTTTGTATCTTTTATCTTTTTTTTTAACCTCTGTCTGTTCATTACTTACATTTGTACCATTTCAAGCTCTTCATTGGACTTGCACGACTTGAACTGCAATAAATAACTGAAAAAATTAGGGGGTTCTAAAACTTTTGACCGGTAGTGTACTTCTCGACCAAATAGCAGCAATTGGTTAAATAAAAAAAGTACCTGCATACCTGCGAACGAACGAATCCTAATGCTGCGAGGTCAGACGGTTTCTACAAAGTGAAACCAGTTGATGAATCAGGCTACACCTTCAGTCCCCAGGCCATAGTTTCGACATGTTTGGGATAGAGCACGTAAAAAAGAGAGGGGAAAAAAATAGAAAGAGAGAGAAAGAGCGGAGTGAGGGTGGTTAATTAAGGAATGCAAATGGTGTTGTCAGAACAGCCACTCAGAAAGCCCCATCATGCTTTTCATATAGATTAAATGGAACACTACACAGGGACACATCTGCATCAACAGCAAAGCAATCTGACTATCAAACATACGAGAGGACACGGGCCAAGTGCAGTCACGCTCCATCACAGAGGACGGACGAGTGCGGAAACTCAAACACGGAATTAGATCCAAGAACAATAAAAACACTGTATGGATTTGTAACCGAGAAAGAAAGTAAGCAGTGCAAGTAAGTGTTTAGAAGCACTAGTAAACATCGATTTAAAAAAAAACCAAAAAAAAAAGCTGATATTTTGATGAGGTCCAAGTAACAGCCCGTCTGAAATCTTGTGTAGGTGTCAGTAGAGCTGGTTGGTTAATTGATGATATACTATTGTAATTGCTAAAAAGGATACACTTTTTTTTTCCCTTTTTGACACGAAGACCGTGAGCGGTTTCGCCTCTCCACAGATCTGACCTGTAATGCTGCATTCAGACCGGAGTGTCAAGGCATTCAGTTTACAAGCCAAGTCTATGTGGATGCGCGTTTAGGGCGTCCTGTGGTTTTTGCGGCGCATCTACAGGCATCAGCGTGTTGAGCGTTATGAGCGTCTAGGGCGTCGTCGTCAGAAGTTTAAAATGCTAAACTTGATGCACCACATCAACCACTCAGGGACTACTAACCCGTGGCATCTATCAGAAGGGAGAAGAAAGAAAAAGACCCAGGAACAACACAGCCTGATTAATCAGTCGGTTTTACTTTGTTTCACTTCGTACAAACGTCTGATCTCGGAGTGTTAGAATTCGTTTGCTCGATGGTAGGCTGTACTTTTTACCATTTAACCAATCTCTGCTATTTGATAGTCACATATGTAATGCGCCGCTAACGGGGCTAACTGGTATATTAAGCTTTTCCCAAATCCCGTAGGAAGAAGGACAATAACGTTTTTCCCCTTGATAAAATTTACCAAACATTCTCTTTGTTCCAGCTTTAAATCCTCGATCTTGGGAATCGTTGACAACACTGAATATATGTCTCTTCTCTGATTGGCTGGTGCCCGAACTTGCAGTTCCAGGGTTTTTGTGAACCGTCTATTGTATTTTAATTCCTGACCGAGTCACTGGAGAGAAATGAAATTGATTAGAGGCACTAGGTTGGCGCCAGCCTGACTATGAAACACAAACACCAGAACAAGAAAACACTATGTCATTAGTGGATTATAAATATATACACACCACAGTTGCCGAGCTGATCACTAAGACTGGACCAGGACTGGACCAAGACTGCACCAGGACTAAACCAGGACTGAACCAGGACTAAACCAGGACTTAAGTAGGTCTAAACCAGTGTCATTAGCAGAGTATAAATATATACACGCCGCCACTGCCACCAATCGCCTTCGCTCATGTGTTTTATGTAAAAAAGTCACTTTCCACAAGGAAAACAAGGCACTCACAGACCGCAGTGGACGCCCTGGACGAGCGTCGAGTATTTTTCTCCCGTTGGTCCATGTCGTCCAAGAAGCACATCGGGGGCGTCTGAACTCAAATGCAAAGGCGTCCAAACAGAGGTGTCCAGGGCGTTTTTTGTTGCCGCAGTCTGAACGCAGCATAACTTGGTCTGTTTTGGGCTCCATGAATGTAGAAAGGTTTAATGCCATACTGCGAAACATTCCAGACAAAGCAAAAACATCATGGAGAAAAGCATTTAATAGGCCCTCCACCAGAAAAGTTACACAATGCACCTTTAAAGCTCACAAGAGTCAGTTTATGTAATATTTAAGCACAGTTTGTCAAGTTTATTGTAGCAGCAAGCAAGAAAAGAAACATTTTAAGTTACCAGAAGATTTTTATTGAATTAAAGTAACTGCGTTTTAGAGCATTTTTATTTAATCGTGACTGTTCTTGACGTCTGCCCATCCAGTATATTTTATTATAGGAGTCACTTATTTAACCGTAGCAGAAGTTTTCCATAATTGAATGAACATAATTTCACATTACTTCTCCCGTTTGAAGCCAAGACAAATGTCCCCGCAGACCGTCCTGGCGGCGGTTTATTCACTGATTGAGTTCCCCTTTACAAGTCCATTATCTCACACATACACGCTGCACCTATACAAAGATAATTATTTTAGTATTAGCCGCGTCTTTTCATAAAACAGACATTATTTCTAGAAGTAAGTGGGTGTGTAAAGTTGGAGCTATGGAGCTAAGTCGGTCTATACGCTGTAATTATGATGGGTTGATAGGATCCGCTTTGGTCCTTTGTTGATACAATGAGTGGTGCTTGGGGTTCAAATATTTTTTTATCACCTATTTGTGTTTTTTTTTTTTGTCAGTTGAGATGTGGAATAAATGTTCCTACGGGAAGCTATGGGAGGAGTTAAAAGTTATAGATGTCTAGCTGGTAACAAATCAGTGGTAAACAAACTACAATTTACACATTTTTTGGACGTTATGGTGACATCTGGTGGTCATCTAGTGAATAGCGAATGTCTGCTGGCCTACCAGGTTATAGCATGTAGTATGTAATATAGATTCAGATGATTATATTGTGCTCTGGTTTCCATTTGTCATACTTTTAATGGTTATTTTAGTATTTTGAAAGTCTTGCATGATTGTAAATCGTTTCAGGGAAAGAGAGCGAGGAGAGACATTCAGGAACAACATTCAGGAACACGTCTGAGCACATCTTGTATGCACTGTTTTTTTTTCTACAGCTATTGCAAGATGGGCTGTTTCTATGCAAGTCAGGGGAACATTTTCCTCGTCTCAGCTTTGCCTACAGTTATGCACTGTAACCAATAGTTAAAGGATATGTTACTAATTGTATTCACTTCTTAGGACATAATTCAAAGTTGCGCTATGTCACTTTTCTGGTGGAGGATCTTCTGTCTCCATGGACATGGTATTGCAGTGCCTAGAAGTCTAGAACACCATGACGTGCAGCGAAGTGGTGTAACTCCGTAGTGGATGTTAAAATAGTGTAAGGGCACACTCACACTAGGACTTTAGAACCGTGCCGTGCTCAAGCACGATTGTGTAGGGTTCTATGTTCCGCACTCACACTTGCACATCTGAACTGGGACACGGCCCGATGACGTCATCACAGGACGTTGCACTGTTTGTTAACGCTTTTAGAGGAGAAAAAAAGTCCAGCAGTAGAATTATCTATTAAATAGTGAGGCAGATGTGTGTTCTTTTATGATACGTACTCCTCTGTGTTTATGGATATAAAAACAGCACAGAGCAGTGATGACAGCCGGAGACAAGAGGCACCTAAACTTCTGTCAGTCCTTACTGAAGGTAAGTGCGGATTCACTAAGTGTTTTGGAGAAGATTTTATTCACTGTGTTTCCTCATATGAGTAACATAATCTTGCGTACATAAGCAACCGTGTCGCGCTTTGACCCACCTCCTCCAAACGGGCCAAAGGCCCAATCGTGCTACGCCTAAGCATGGTTCAATTGCGCTCACATTGGACAAATGCACAGCACTTTAGGGCACGGTTCTTAAGTCCTAGTGTGAGTGCACCCTAACTCACTGCTCTGAGCTGTTTAACCATGGGCCCATAAACTGAAAACACTTTTAAATTTGACAGCCTTTTGGCTCTCCATGGATGTTAAAAACATGAATTATTTTAGTTTTATTTGTAATGCTTCTTCCTCACCATAAACACACAATATCTGGAGTTGTGTTTTGTTTCATACACACATGTTTAACACACAAACCCTGCATATTTAGGAAGAATTACTCCAACATGTGTGAATCAAACAAAACACGATTCCAGGTCTGTTTTTGAGGAGGTGACAACATCCTAACGTTACTTAAAGCTCACAAGAACCCATTTAGTGTAAAATACCTTTAAAACGCAACTTGTTTCCTAATTTAGCAAAGTATTTCCATGTTATTCGCTGATAACAATTCCCATCTTAATCAACGCTGCACTTCCATCTCTGCGTGCACCATATTTCCTGATCCTCTCCTCACCTCATTTAAATCTTTGCAGAGTTTACAACTATCAGCGCTGATAAGTATAAGTGCGGGGGGTTACGGGCAGCCTTCCCAGACACCACCCCACCTCCCACCTCCCCCCTCCCTCCCTCCCTGTCTCCACCCCACCAACCCACCACCCACACACAAACGCACCCAACCACCATCAGCGTTATCTTAATTGTACAAGACCAACTGCTACGGCGCGCGGACCAATCACGGCGCATCAACAGTGCAACTGGAAACTCGCACGGGAATCTCTAATTACTTATGCTAATACCGTCATGACAGAGGAGAGGGTGAGCGGAGGGTGGAGCGTATAGACAGCGGTTATTCTATTGCTAATGCTAAGTGTGTGCGCGCGTACTAATTAAAAAGCAAATTAATCTTTCTGACGTATGCTGGCAAAAGAGGACGCCATTTTTTTTTCTTCCCAGCAGCTCGTCCCTGGTGCTGAGCGGGGCCACTGAAAGGTAATTACTGTTATCTCCGGGCTGTTTTATTAACACATGTCCTCAAAGAATAGAGGAGTTTAAGTTGGCGGCAGCTTTGACCGATGCCCCCACTCGATAGACTAACCAAAATGATTACAAAATGGAAGAAAGGAGCGAACCCCAGCTTCTTCTTCTTTTTTTTTTCTTTTTTTTTGCTACGAAGTAAAAAAAAAAAAAAAAACGCAAGTCAGTTCTTTTTGTTCACCAGCTCGCCCACTTTTTAAAATCCCTCCAGGGAGTGATATTTCTTTAAGATAGTCGGAAGAGTGGAGAGGAACAAAGCGGGAGGAGATAGGAGGAGAGAGTGGGTAGAAAGAACCATAGGAGATAGATCTGCGCTAAGATTTGAGCGAGCGCAGAGGACGAAGCAAGCACACTCGCCAACAGACGGTAATTACACGCCAATCATCTGCCCACGGGGCCGGAGCAGGGATTAACTAAGCGAGGAAAATGATGGGAGGAATTCAATTAAAAAACAAATTAATAAATGGCTGCTCTGACCATTGGACGAGCCTGAGGGTGGGATGGGCCAGGTGTTTGCAGAAGACGGTCACTTATAGAGAAATATAAGAAAGAGCGCGCGGTGGAGGCATGGAGGAGGTAATACGGGACGTGATTGGACATTAGTCTGGAGTGGTCTCAGGTGGGAGGGAGTTTGCGTAATGCCAGATGGTGAGAGGTTTGTACAAATGGGCTAGAATCATAATGTTGTATAATGAGATTCCAAAACCTGTGTTACGGACGCTGCATTCACAATGATCTCGGTTTGGTTCCGGTTTGAGCCCACTTAAGTCCCGTTTGGTTCTGTTCTAGCGCTGGTTCAGTCTTGGCTCCTCACTCGGTTTAACAGACATCAACACATTATCCTTGTTTTACTTCCCTTCACTGGTTGCCTGTGTGTTTTAGAATCGATTTTTAGATTTCACTGATCACTTTTAAAGCTCGTTTAGGTCTTGCGCCAAGTTACATTTCAGAACTTTAACCCCGTACGAGCCCTCCTCCCACAGCCGCAGATCCTCAGGCGGATCCCTGTGGCTGTTCCAAAGTCCAGGCTCCGGACGAAGGCTGATGGAGTCTTTTCAGTCCAGGTGCCTCGGCTTTGGAGCGACCTGCCTGAGGAGATAAGGCTCAGACCATCAGTATCATCTTGAAGTCACTTTTTAAGACTCATTTTTATCAGTAGGTCTTTCTTTAACTTTAGCTTTATTTTATTCCTTATTGCACTCAAATTCAACTCAACTTCATCCCTCGGTCTTTCACTACATTTACAACAGTATCCCAGCAACCCATACAGCCATATTTAGTGCTGCTAAAATAAATGAGAGGCCAGTGGGCGACATCAATGACCAATGAATCTCGAGAGCTTTAAAAAAATATGTATAATATGCTGTTCCCATGTTAATGGATATATTGTTTTTGCTGAAAAAAATACATATATATTTATTTATTTGTTATATTTGTTTCTTATTAATTTATTTTTCTTCTGCTCTTTGAACACTAATTTGACCGCCTAAACATGTGACATAAATGCATATGCAACGTGAGCAGATCTGAGCAGAGTGGACAGTGGACAGAAATGTGTGGGTTTTTTCAGAAGGTTCAATGCGTGTCCTAAAAAGAAGCACAGGAGATGGAGAATCCGAGAGAACAGGCCACTTTATTTCAGCATTTCCATTGAGAGAGATTCAAGTTGATTACCAAGTACAACTGCCACCCCGGAACGACGTCTCTGACCAACTCAAAATCAGGGGTAGCTTTATACTACATCTTGACAAAACATTAACTTGTTGATTTAGCATATACAGCAAGAAAATGAACAATACTGCTGACCCAGTACACCTTATCATGGGTGGGAACATGCCACGGGGTCCACATATGTCAGTTTTTCTGCTTTGTGGCACTCAAAGTCCAGAAAAAACATGTTATATAGACCTACAGATAGTCATACGTGTTTTCCACCCTGTTGTCATTCCAAAGTCCATAATATTAGGTGAATTAGCATGACCAACACATAATATTTCCCACAGTGACATATTTTTATTATAGGTTGTTAAACAGCGCAGCATTATGTGCAGCTCGACATGTTCTTACACATTGTTACACCGAACAACACAATATTTGGATGAGATGTTATTACAGGTTACGTTTGGGTTAAATATTATTGCAGGTTGTTACACTGCAAAAAGCAATGTCTAGGTAAGTTAAAAAGACTAAAATTAAGAACATTTCACTTTATTTGAGTAGTTTCAACTTGACAAGTAAAATGATCCACGAGTGGAATTAGTGTGTTTTTCTTATTTCAAGCAACATTAGATTTTGTTTCTTTAAGGTTACGTTTACACTGAAACAAATCACCGTAACACCGTATCGGCAATGATTTGCGTCCAGACACGTCGTTTCTGTGTCCGCAAGCCTTCCCTATCCACACAGCTTTGAGCATATTTGTTTACGTTTTACAGAAATGAAACTTAAAACCACTTGGCTAATTTGCATAAACTAAGTGCTCAAAAAAACAGTTTGCTCCTTGTGCACTGATGCGGTTCAGCTTCTGTCGGACTAAAGGACACGACCCAGTGGAATATATTTGTTCTTTCTGTGACAGTGGGGTGTTCTGCTAACCACTTCTGAAGATGCAGCAGCCGATTTCGAGCCGAGGAAGATGTCAAGTCTCATAGCTGAAGTGTACCTGTGATGAAAATGGCAGGCCTCTCATCTTTTTAAGTGGGAGAACTTGCACAATTGGTGGCTGACTAAATGCTTTTTTGCGCCACTGTACATTGTTGCTGTTAGTGGCTTCGCTCTCCACAAATCTAACCTGTAATTTGACTTGTAAGTCTCCATGGACATGAGACAAGCAAGTGACGGACCCTTCAGCGGACAAGTTACACAGTGTACCTTGCCCTTAAAGTTCACATTTCATTTCTTTGGAGGTTGTTCTGGGCTCTTTGGTTACCATTCGTACGACCCATCTCTTGAATTTGTCATAAATTGTCCCTTCGGGGCCACGTCCAGGGAGGTTGGCTACAGTCCTGTGGATCTTAAACTTCTGAAGAACATGTGCAACTGTAATCACAGGAACATCAAGCTTCCTGGAGACGATCTTATGGCCTTTATGTTTAACCTGCTTGTCTATCATTTTCTTTCTACTACTACTACTACTACTCAAAAAACTCATTTCTTTTCATATGGAGAACTTTGTCTTGTATTTTTATTTTTGTCATTATTGATTATTTGCAACATTTGTATGTAAGATATATTGTTCAGCTGTATCTTTCTCTTTCTCTCAACAGACAATAAATCATAGTTTAGAGGGGGGAAAGTGAACATTCACATTGCCATTTTACTCTTTTGATTTCTTTGATCATGTATTATATTATTTTTTGTACATTCACTTTACCCATTTCTGCATAAAAAACAAGCCACGGCAGTATGCCGTGTGGCTGGGATGTGAATTAAACAATGTGAAAAAAACGATAAAACATGAATAAGTAGTAACTAAAGGCCAAAGCACACATTTAAAATATTTTTAGTCATTCTTTTTATTGGTGCATGTAAAGGGTCATGTTTGGAGGTGCTTTAGCGCCGTTGACGCCTGGGCCCCCTCCACTGCTGCTCCACTACAGCTGCTCCTTTTGGACGACTGGATCTTTCATGATCACCAGGAGACGCTTCAGGAGACGCAGCTCCTCTTGTGTTGAGTAGAGATCAGACGTCAGCTCCTGCACCCTCCTGGACAGTTTTTCATTTTCCTTTTTGATTTGGTCTTCACTAACATCATAACAAGTGTTTTGGGCCTCTAATGTAAGTTCTTTAAGTTTTTCTTTCAGCTTCTTGTTGACTTTTCTGGTGTTGGCCAGCTCTTGTCTGAGCTCTACTTTCTCTGCCGCTGACTTGTTGTACAGAAATCGTATTTCATAATATTTCCCACAAATGCTACGATGGATCATCGTAACGCCGTCACCGTCTAAACGAAAGGCACTTCCAGTAAAATATTTTGTCATTTTTACCCACAAGTGTTCTCATGTAAACAGATCTGATCTACTGATGCACACATCAACACTAAACTGGACTCAAACCAGGACCAGGACTAAACCTGGACAAAGGTGAATGCTACATAAGTTCTATTTGCTTCTGACAACAATAAATACCTGCGACTGTACATTAATATGGAAAGCTACATTCAAAAACTTTATACCAAGAGCCTCCAAAGCTTTGTCATACCCATAAAACCCGTGATTGCTGCTTGTAAGTACACCGAACGTCCATTACTCGCACCCACTCACTCTGCGTAATCCAGATCCCTTCACCTCTGGGTAACTGCTGCTCCAGCGAGTGCGTGATCGGGGACAGGGCAGCGTTGTGTCCAGGGGAAGCATGGTTAAACACGTAATTGGAGGCTAATTGGCCCATTGTTTGTTGGCACTTCTCCTCTCGTGTTATTGCCTGCCCTCCTACATGATTTATGAGTCTATAATTTACATTGTCCCTCTCTCATTATCCCCTCTCAGCAGACGCCATTATTGCGCTTTATGGACACAACAACAGCGATGCATGCTGGGGGTTCTAACATGGGCGGCTGTGTCGGTTTCTGAAGCACTGGTCTAATGCGAAGGGGCTGGACAATTTTATTGATGAAATTTGAAGTGGATATATTATGCAACATCGACTTTTCAAAGCTTTTAGTTGTTTCCCTTCACCATTTACTCAACTGAATTTAGGTTAGGTTAGGTTGCTTTATTCGTACCCGTAGATAAATTTGCTTTGCAGATTTGAGAGACAGGTTCCACATTTCACATTTCATTCATCCACAAAACACGTATAAAAACACAATTACAAAATAAAGTGTTACAGTGCTCCAGTGCAGAATGGTTTGCTCCACAAACAACCAATTAAATTCATCCATCACGCTTGGCTAAAATCACAGTAAATATTAAATATGTTAAAAAAAACACAATCTTAGATAAATAGATTACAATTTATTCATAAGTACGATAGCAGCCGGAACGAAGCTTTTTTTAAAACGATTCGTTCTAGATCTTGGGACTAAAAGCCTCTGACCAGAGGGAAGCAGCTGAAACTCTGAGTTTAGTGGATGTTGCACGTCTCTTAAAATACTCTGGGACATTCTCTGTAACTGTCTCGAGTACAGAGAGTCCAGGCGGCTCTGAGGATGAACAATCACCAAACTCGCCCATTTAACCAATTGATTCAGGGAGTTCTTGTTTTTAGCAGAAATGCTCCCAAACCACGAGACCAATGAAAACGTTAAAACTGATTCCATAAATGTTTTATAAACCAGTGTCATCATGGTTCTGTCTACACGGTAAAAGGACAACTTTCTCAGACAGTGAAGGCGCTGGTGCCTCTTTTACACACAACAGAACAATTATCGTCAAAACTCAATTTTGAATCAATGAGTGTTCCAAGATACTTCTATGAGTCCACACACTCAACTGACTGCCCCTTTATCTCTGTGACATCAAACAATTTGTATTTGGAGTGATTCTTGCATGTTGAGAAGTCTGTAATCGCTTATTTTCAAGACGAATTTTGCCAATCATGTTCGGTTTTCAAGGCCATCGTCATATTCCTACAGTCGGCTCTATTCACGCTTATGTCACAAACCAGGAAGGCGTTTGGAAAGATGCGATTACAACTTCCGGCGGGCTCTGTTGGCGGTAGTAAGTCTGGCAAATCTACAAAAAATTAGACAACAGCCCAAATTTTCTTCATCTGCACTTCATTGTAGCGTTCCGTTATGTTCGGCTAATCAACAATTACAACATACATACCTCAGTTTTCATCATTTCCTCACTGACACACAATGATTCCAAACAGCACATACATATGCAGTCTCCATTTACTTTATGATGACATTTACTTCAATGACGGATGACATTTACTTCAATGGGTTTTATCACAGTCAGTCACCGGAAGTTGTAATCGCACGTTTCCAAACGTCCTTCTGGTTTGTGACGTAAGCGTGAATACAACCTGTTCTGTACTTACTTCGCTCTCCACTTTTATTTTCTTAATCGGTGATACTCTGATTTGGCAGGGTTGAATAGTTGTTTTTGTACTAATGAAAAAATAAATAAATAAATAAATCCATGACTCTCTAGAATGATGTGCAGTTATCCACAGAAGGGGCTGACAGCATGTGGCTCTTTGTTGTGATGACATTTACACAGATGTTTTTTTGGTGTTTTTTTTTTTTGTTGTTTGTTTTTTAATGCAGAAGACAGTGGACTTGTTTCTTGTTGCTGTTTCAGGTCATTTTAGATCAATTTTGTGATGTAAAATGTTCAAATTATAACATAAAGAGCCACGATTTTCATAGATTATAACTATTTAAGCAGACACAACCACAATAGGTCTTTATGTGACTTCATTTCTAGGTTTAAGGTTAAAAGGTGATGTACGACAGCTAAACAGCTTTGTGTAGTTTACATGTTAGTTTTTCCTGTGTCAGAGTGGGTTTTCTTGAGCCACTCCAGATTCTTCTGTCAGTCTTAAACATGAGCAATAGGCAATACACTGCAGCTACACTATAACAAACCTCCTGTATATAGCATTAATTACAGTACTATTTCTGCAGATTAGTGTAAATCATGTTTACAGGTGAGAACTGCATACACTTTACAGGTTTTAGTTGGGATATTTTTAAACAAGTCTATAGCTCATAACTTGAAGAAGTGTTCCTGGATGGCATAATGCAGTTCCTTGCTGCTCCTAACAGGAGTCCCTGGCAACACTGAAGGGTGGGTCAAATGAAGAAGATAATTTTCTCCATAAATTGCCCTATAGCATACACCTTAAAGGAACTGTACCCAATTGTTTTCATGTTAAATTTGTCTTGTTTCAGTACAGATTTATTGTAAAAACAGAATATTGTAAAAACAGAACTCAAATTCACAGAGGCCAAAATTAAAAACTGTGACTATTTTTATTTATTTATTTATTCATTTATTTATTTATTTATTTATTTGAGACAGGGACAGCGCACAATTTTCACAGTAACCTTGACAGGAGAGATGCATTGTACATCAGGTTGTAGCATCAGTGCTAATTTCCACCTGTCGTCCCTGGACAGGTTCATTGACTGATTGTATTTAATTGACCTTGACTATCAACTGTTCTGGAGACCTGTAGCATGTTTTGGGACTAAGTCGTAATATTTATTGAAAAACTTCCACAACCTCTGCATGTGCTTCTTGTGCCTCTATGTAATGTTAAACCTTTTCTTATTAAAATAAATGTTTAATAATAGTTTTGCTTAAACATTGAATCCAGAAGAAGCAGAATATTAAATAATAACAAAATTTTGAATAAATAATGTCTCTATAATCTATCTGTAGCCCGCAGACAGCTCTAATACATTTGATGTGATCTCGCGGACCAAATACAATTATATCACAGGCCAAATTTGGCCCATGGGCCTGAGTTTGACATGTCTGGTCTACGGTTACGTTCAGACTACAGCCTGAAGTGACCCAACTTCGATGTGACCCTATGTGACCTGTGTCTGATGTTTTAATGACAGTCCTGAACAACACAGATCTGACTTTTTCAAATGCGACCCAGACCACTTGGATATGTGCTCCTAAACCCGATACATTGACGATTTTTTGACATGCGACTTCAGTCTGAACGCACAGGTCACATTAAATCCATTTACATGTCACAAATGTACTCAAACTTTCTTCTCATCATACTGCTGTAAAATTTTAAAATAAATAAATACATATTGCCAGTCTACACAATAGTCAATCTCAATTTCTAAATTTATTTTGAACCAACATACAAACTCCGGTTTAACACAATCTGAGCTTTTGTCTCCATTGTCTCCAAACAATTTAGGACATACTGCAAAAACTCAGACTTATTGTTACTGAACTCCAGTTAAAACTGCTAAATTACACCTGAAACAGTTCCCTTAATATGTCAAAATGAATAATACACTTTCCTCCTCGACTCCCATGCATTTATCACCTGCTTTTCTATAATTACCACATAGTTAGATGAGATTGCATTCTCTGGAGAGGTGGCAGAATAATTGGTGCGTTGCTGTGGAGAAGTATTTGCTGCTCGCCATAAGTTTAATATAACTGGCCGTGGGTGGACCAGCTCTGACGCTCTCTATCTCTGCTCCCGAGCTTTAAGGGGACAGGGCCTCTTCTACAATAATAAGTGCATGGGAGAGTCTTATTATAGAAAGAGATTGGACTGCTATCTGGGTTCAAAGAAGGTATGAAAAATATACACTGCAAAAATGTCATCTGAAATCTAAAAATAACGAGTGAAATGATGCAAGATTGTTTAGACTGAATGGATGGAGTTAATAAGAACTGTTAACTTGTCTCCACCATGTTCTTAATATTTGTCTTATATTGTGTGGAACAGTACATAAAGATAGATAGATAGATAGATAGATAGATAGATAGATAGGTCCGATCCAGCGGTAACGGAGGGAAACGGGCAGATTTTTTACATTCAAATAGCTCTTTATTCAGAAACTAGAGGGACTATTGAAATAAGTAAAGTATCAGAATGTAGGAAAGAGTTACACTCCAACAGGGTAAAGTTAAACCTGTGATATTCTTTCAAGTTGTTGACAGAAAATTTAAAAACTCATGTCGGTAACGGAGGGAATGAAATATGCAGCACTTTTTGGGCAATAAACACAAACAGTGATAACTCTTGGTTCTCACTTACATATCCTTAACAAACTGGTTTGAATATTTGCTTCATATAGTTTTCTACCATATGGTACAAGATTAGGTTGAAAAACCTCTTACTTTTTGAGTAATGAGATTTTTTATTAAGAAAGGTCATGGTAACGGAGGGAAAAGTAACGGAGGGAAAATTGTACAAGCAAGTAGAAAGTTCATGATTTTACATAATTTGTCAACTTTTTTCTTCCAAATACTTTAATATTACTTCAAAATGAAAGGAAACTATTTCTATAAAATATGTCAGTCCTTCCAAGCAAATTTTTATCATTTTAATTTTATTTTTTTATTTTTTTTTTTAAATCATGTACCTTCATCAACAGTTCAAAGATCGAATAAAACAAGATATGATGAAATACATCCATTTATTTACATGATTTGCAGGTCTTTGAAATTTGGGAAATAATTTTTGTTCCTTCTTTAGAACCAAAAATGGTACAGAAAAAAGGTAAACAGTTTCATAAACTAGAGTACATATGTATCTGTTCAATACATTTTTATATCAGATGCATTAACTTGAATTTTTGCCCTTGCTATTTACTTCTGCTTGACAGGGCCCATAGATAGATAGATGGATAGATAGATAGATAGATAGATAGATAGATAGATAGATAGATAGATAGATAGATAGATAGATAGATAGATAGATAGATAGATAGATAGATAGATAGATAGATAGATAGATAGATAGATAGATAGATAGATAGATAGATAGATAGATAGATAGATAGATAGAGATAGATAGATAGATAGATAGATAGATAGATAGATGATAGATGGATGGATGATAGATGGAGGATGGATGGATGGATGATCATGATAGATAGATAGATAGATAGATAGATAGATAGATAGATAGATAGATAGATAGATAGATAGATAGATAGATAGATAGATAGATAGATAGATAGATAGATAGATAGATAGATAGATAGATAGATAGATAGATAGATAGAGCAGCACTAGTTCATTTTAAACAAATTGCAGTGGTTCAAAAGTTATTCCTTGCTTATCTTAGGCATTCTGAACATCCAACAACTAGCATGCTGATGTGCACTTCCTGATCATGAAACAATAAAAAGCTTTCTTAGATGCAGATGGCTAACTGGAATATTAAGCTTTTCCCAAATCCCGTAGCAATAACGTCTTTCCCATTGATAAAATTTACCAAACATTCTCTTTGTTCCAAGGTTAAATCTCGGGAATCTGTGCCAACACAGAATGTATGGCTCTACACTGATTGGCTCGTGTCCGGACTCACATTTCAGTTTTTGCGAACCGTCTAATGTGTTCCAATTCCTGACCTAGTCATTGGAGAGAACTGAAATTGAGCGGAGGCACTAGGTTGACAGCCTAGATAAGTCTACAGATTTGATGAATCTAAAGAACTATTCTCAATAATTCCATAAAGGATTTGTCGAACGTGCTGTATATAGATTTCTTCTCCGCCCCAGCTCTGACCAGGAGCTCTGAAGTCCTGTTTAGGTTCGTATAAGTTTCATATAACCTGGCTGTGTGTAAAGGGAGATATGACCACAGTGCAGATTTAGCCTCGGAGTTTCCCATGGGCCTTTTGAGTTCAAGCTCCGGGTAGAGCTGTATTATATCATTGTATTAACCTATAGATGTTCCTGGGCTTAAAGATGCATTATGTTTATGTTTAGAGTCATATTCTGGTGAAATTTGACCCATGTTACAACTCAATAATCTTTTCTTCTGTTTAAAGGGAGATCAGACATTCTCTAGAAACAGGATTTCTAAAGTAGGTCAGAACAAAAACTCAGGCAGACAATGTATTAATTGTATTGAATCTACTAACTTTAAATTAGTCAAAACTACTCAAGAATAGGGGTGTGCAAAAATACTGAAATATTAATATATCGAATCATTTAATGTGATGATAAAGTATCAATATCGTGGGCTGCTGTATCGATCTATTGCCAAGAGTATTTTTTGGTATATTTTACTAAATTATTTTGTTGAAGTGCTACAGTTTTGTTGTTTTTCTCAGAGGAAGGAAACTCCTTTATGTGACACATTTGACATTTTCACTGTTTTGATGATTAAAATGTTTGTGTTTCATATGAACTTCACACAAGAAGTGGTTTAACAAAAACTTTTAGTATCACAGGAATGATTTAGAAATTATTTCTTATTGAACTGTATCGAATTGAGATATGTATCATGGCCTATGTATCAAGGTATGTATTGTATCGGCAATTTCTTAATGATACTCATCCCTACTCAAGAAACATAAATATCCTGGATTCTGATCTCTGCAATCATTGCAGATATAGTTTTAAGCAGTGTATTTGATTTTCACCATGTTGCCAGTCACATAACACAGTATAACTTAGCTTTTAATCCTGTGCTTAAGTCCATTTGTGGAGACCCGCACCCGCACAGTACAGCGCCACGCCCGCCCTTTTACTCAAGATTATATCAAACTTTTGTGCTGCCTACACCACGGACTGAACCAAGACTAAACCAGGACTAACCAGGACTAACCCAGGACTAACCTAGGACTGATTCCAGGACTGAAGAGGAGGACTAAACCAGAACTGAAACAGGACTCACTCTCGGAACGGGCTCGGAGGTGACCGCAGGAGAAAGGATCGGCGGATCACGCAGGTAAGAGCGGCAATTGCCCGATCGTGCTTTGCGGACACCCTGCTCGGGGTTCTCTCTCTTAAGTCCAAGATTAGTCCTGGTTTAGAGCTGGTTTAGTCCTGACCCACCCGTGTGTAATTACTATCCGTCTGTAATGTGCAATACGCATTCATACGCTGTAAAAAAAAAAAAAAAAAAAAAAAAGCATGCAAAATTGCACACAAAAAATCTGCAAAACAGCGAGACCACGAAAGGTGAACCCCGACTGTATGTGCCCAACAGACCGTTAATCAGGATGAGGGGGCATACCAACTTTCACACACCTAAGATACAGTTCTGAAGAAGTTGGACTGCAGATGGCGCTATCGTCCCACTGAGATGACCTGTTTCTATTGAACAAAAGGTACATTTTGAGCTTTGGGGAAGTAGCCAGACTCATAATAAAGGATTACTTGAACATGTGTGAATGAAACAAAACACAACTTGGGGGGTGTACATAGCAATTTGTAGCATAATCATAACAGACCTAATGAACCTGACCGGGCTATTATGTACTCAGTTCATTTTGTTACCTTGCCAACAAGCAATACCATTCAGCAGATTATACGTGACTTTATTTGAAAACTTGTTCATTGCGTCGAGCAGTACTTTTGCAGATATGCTTGAATATTCTAGAGTGTAGAGTGTCTATGGAGTCATGAAGGGGCCGGGGACTGTCCCACCTGTCACCCAGCAGATGTACAATTTACACTTTGGCTCCAAACCAAGATGGAGGAAGCACCATCAGGAGAAGCATGCAAATTACACTGGGCTATTTTGAACATCAACACTGACCTATAGAAACCACAGAATCACCTGCATCTATCAGTATTCATGTAGGTATTTGTTTATTATGGTTATTGTTACTTCCACGTGTTTGCTTTTGCAGATTTGATTTAGTTTGAGTTTCCAAATTGAGTTTCTATGGTTTGATAAAGATAAAGACAGGATAGTGTTGTGACCAGGGAAGAGCTTGGAGAAGAGTTGCTGCTCATCCACATTCATTTCATTCATTTGCTCATTTTAGTAACAGTTTATTATTAGTCTATACATCTCCAAAGCTCAAAATGCTTTGTTCCACCTTGTGATGTCCTTTACGGAACCTTTAGTTTAATAGAGCTCAGCAGTTCTAGGGCAGAAATTATCCAAATGATTCTAGTGAAGGTGTGTGGAGTTGAGTGGAGCACTTCCTGTAGTACCACATGACATCACAAGTAGTGTTTTCAGGCCGACAGAGAACCGTGCCGGTGCCGGTTCCTACACCTAATCTCGAACCGACTGACATGTTCACACCAAAAATCAGTGTTTAGGAACCGAAAAGTTGGTGATGACACAGTAGACGTCAGCAGTTTCATCCAGGTCACATGCGGTAAACAAAGAAAGAAAGAAAGAAAGGAACAAAGTGTGTGAGGAGTGAAGAAATCAAATGACGAGAAGATTGTGCAGTGATCAGCGGAGGAGAACAAATATTTACTATATCCATGTTCTTCTGGTAAGGTTCCATCTTTGGATTCGGCGTCACTTCCGCCTTGTCCACAGCAGGAGTTATAGCAGAGCAAGGTGCAGATAAATAATGATTTGTATGAGTATAAATGCTCGCTGGTGTTGATAATGCGATCCATGATTGTTATTTTCTTCGCTGTAACATCCGCTTTCATATGATCTTGTTTATATTTGGTGGAAAATCCATAACCTCTATCGACGATGCATCATGGGTTCAATTAAATGGTTTGTACGTGGGTCATTCACCGGTAAACACTTTGGTTCCGTCTGTAACATTTGGATAATTTCAGCCTTAGAATTGCAGATCTCAACTGAACAAAATGTAAAAGTAGCTGGAAAAGCAGAGCATTTTAAGCTTTGGAGATGTAGACAGACTAATAATAAAGTGTTACTCAAACGTGTGTGAATGAAACAAAACACAACTCCAGGTCTGTTTGTACGGAAGCCGAGAGGGGTCACAACAAACGCAAACGCCGCCACAAATACAAATGCGACAACACAACAAAAATCCACAACACACCAAAAAAAGCCACAACGGAAATGACCGCGGGACTCTATTTTAATGCAAACGCCGCAACAAATACAAACGCCACAACACAAACGCAAATGCCGCAACACATTAAAAAGCCACAACGGAAGTGACCGCGGGACTCTTTTCAGACGGACAGAAGAAGAACTACAACGTGAAAAGTAAAGGAACGGAGAAGTTGGAAACGTAAGTAAAAGTAATTTATTGTTTTATTATTATTCATTTCACGTTGTAGTTCTTCTTCGTCACTTGCCGCTTGATCGGTCCGTGGCTTTTTGATGTGTTGTGGCTTTTCAATGTGTTGTGGCTTTTTAATGTGTTGCGGCATTTGCGTTTGTGTTGGGGCGTTTGTATTTGTTGCGGCGTTTGCATTAAAAATAGAGTCCCGCGGTCTTTTCCGTTGTGGCTTTTTTTTGGTGTGTTGTGGCTTTTTGTTGTGTTGTCGCATTTGTATTTGTTGCCGCGTTTGCATTAAAATAGAGTCCCGCGGTCACTTCTGTTGTGGCTTTTTAATGTGTTGCGGCATTTGCGTTTGTGTTGGGGCGTTTGTATTTGTTGCGGCGTTTGCATTAAAATAGAGTCCCGCGGTCTTTTCCGTTGTGGCTTTTTTTGGTGTGTTGTGGCTTTTTGTCGTGTTGTCGCATTTGTATTTGTTGCCGCGTTTGCATAAAAATAGAGTCCCGCGATCTTTTCCGTTGTGGCTTTTTTTGGTGTGTTGTGGCTTTTTGTTGTGTTGTCGCATTTGCGTTTGTTGCGGCGTTTTCGTTTGTTGTGACCCCTCTCGGCTTCCGTATGCTTTGTGATGAGGAAACGACATAACATAGATCAGAAAAAAAAGTGTAATGTGAGCCCTTTAAAACCCTTTTATATCATCTTCTTCACTGTTCTGACTGACATTCACGAGGACAACCCCCGTCCTGCCCCAAACGTCCTTCATACTGAATTGCAGTTGGATCATTGTGAGCCGCTGATGCAAATGAAGAGTTTAACATTGAAACGAACGAGTCAAACATTTCTGAACAAATCAACTCCTCAAAAGCCGACAGTAAAAAAAACAAACAAAAAAAGCAGAAAGATCATTTTGAGGAACCTCGTGCGGAGCGTGGAGTGTGTGCTTTGGTGGCAGAGGCGCGCAGACTGTGGCAGGTACAGCGGGCACACACACGGAGGGGCTGCGGTGTTCACCAACTCCACTCTGCTCATGTGTGAAATGAGCAAGGGTCTTATCTCCACAAAACACACCGCTGAGCCAGAGGAGAAGAGGAGGAGAGGGAGAGGAGACGAGGAGAGAGCGGGAAGGAGGGAGGAGGAGAGAGGGAGGCGAGGGAGAAGGAGATAGCGCGAAGGAGACGAGGATAGCGCGAGGAGGAGAGAGGGAAGGAGACGAAGAGGGAGGGAAGGAGGCGAGGGAGAAAGGCGGATTGAGGATAGAGAGAGAGGAGGGAAAGAGGAAGCCACAAGAGATGAGGAGAGAGGTTGAAGGATAAGTAGAGAGAAAGGGAGAGAAAGAGAGAGGGCAGAGGAGAGAGAGGGAAGGAGGGAGGAGAGAGGGAGGGAGGCGAGGGAGAAGGAGATAGTGCGAAGGAGACGAGGATAGTGCGAGGAGAGAGGGAAGGAGAGGGAGGGGAGTGAGAGAAGAGAGAGGGAGGCGAGGGAGAAGGAGATAGGCGAAGGAGACGAGGATAGTGCGAGGAGGAGAGAGGGAAGGAGACGAAGAGGGAGGGAAGGAGGCGAGGGAGAAAGGCGGATTGAGGATAGAGAGAGAGGAGGGAAAGAGGAAGCCACAAGAGATGAGGAGAGAGGTTGAAGGATAAGTAGAGAGAAAGGGAGAGAAAGAGAGAGGGCAGAGGAGAGAGAGGGAAGGAGGGAGGAGAGAGGGAGCGAGGCAAGGGAGAAGGAGATTCTGCGAAGGAGACGAGGATAGTGCGAGGAGGAGAGAGGGAAGGAGACGAAGAGGGAGGGAAGGAGGCGAGGGAGAAAGGCGGATTGAGGATAGAGAGAGAGGAGGGAAAGAGGAAGCCACAAGAGATGAGGAGAGAGGTTGAAGGATAAGTAGAGGGAAAGGGAGAGAAAGAGAGAGGGCAGAGGAGAGAGAGGGAAGGAGGGAGGAGGAGAGAGGGAGGCGAGGGAGAAGGAGATAGCGCGAAGGAGACGAGGATAGTGCGAGGAGAGAGGGAAGGAGAGGGAGGGGAGTGAGAGAAGAGAGGCGAGGGAGAAGGAGAGAGCGCGAAGGAGACGAGGATAGCGCGAGGAGGAGAGAGGGAAGGAGACGAAGAGGGAGGGAAGGAGGCGAGGGAGAAAGGCGGATTGAGGATAGAGAGAGAGGAGGGAAAGAGGAAGCCACAAGAGATGAGGAGAGAGGTTGAAGGATAAGTAGAGAGAAAGGGAGAGAAAGAGAGAGGGCAGAGGAGAGAGAGGGAAGGAGGGAGGAGGAGAGAGGGAGGCGAGGGAGAAGGAGATAGCGCGAAGGAGACGAGGATAGTGCGAGGAGAGAGGGAAGGAGAGGGAGGGGAGTGAGAGAAGAGAGAGGGAGGCGAGGGAGAAGGAGATAGCGCGAAGGAGACGAGGATAGCGCGAGGAGGAGAGAGGGAAGGAGACGAAGAGGGAGGGAAGGAGGCGAGGGAGAAAGGCGGATTGAGGATAGAGAGAGAGGAGGGAAAGAGGAAGCCACAAGAGATGAGGAGAGAGGTTGAAGGATAAGTAGAGGGAAAGGGAGAGAAAGAGAGAGGGCAGAGGAGATGAGGCGAGAGAGAGAAGGAGGGAGGAGGAGAGAGGGAGGCGAGGGAGAAGGAGATAGTGCGAAGGAGAGGGAGCAGAGGAGACGAAGAGGGAGGGAGAGAGAGAAAGAAGAGAAAGGTAGAGAGAAAGGGAGAGAAAGAGGGAGGGAGAAGGGGGCAGAGTAGATGAGGAGAGAGGGAGAGAGGAGGAGAAAGGAAATCGAGGAAGAAGAAGAAGGTAGCGCGAAGGAGACGAGGATAGTGCGAGGAGGAGAGAGGGAAGGAGACGAAGAGGGAGGGAAGGAAGCGAGGGAGAACGGCGGACTGAGGATAGAGAGAGAGGAGGGAAAGAGGAAGACACAAGAGATGAGGAGAGAGGTTGAAGGATAAGTAAGGCGGGAGAAAGAGAGAAGGAGAGAGGGTAGAGGAGCTGAGATGAGAGAGAGAGGGAAGGAGGGAGGGAGGAGGAGAGAGGGAGCAGAGGAGACAAAGAGGGAGGGAAAGAGAGACGGAGGGAAGAGAAAGGCAGAGAGAAAGGGGGAGACAGAGGGAGAGGAGGAAGGAGGGAGAAGGAGATAGTGCGAAGGAGAGAGTAAAGGAGACAAAGAGGGAAGAAAGAGAGGGAGGGAGAGAAGGAGAAGGAGCAAAAGAGAAAGATGGACAGGGGGTAGAGAGAAAGGAAAAGGGAGAGAGAGGGATAGGGGCAAGAGAAGGAGGAAGCCGTAAGAGATGAGGAGAGAGATTGAAGGATAGGTAGAGAGAAAGGAAGAGAAACGGGGCAGGGAGATGAGGAGAGAGAGGGATGGAGGGAGAAGGAGAGAAGGAAGTGAGGGAAAAGCAGATAGTACATGGGAGAGGGAACAGAGGAGACAAAGAGAGAGGGAAGGAGAAGGAAGGAAGGAGGAGGAGAGAGAGGGGGGAGTGAACAGAGTAGATAGGGAGCAGAGGAGATGAAGAAAGAGGGAAGAGAGGGAAGGAGAAAGAGCAAAAGAGAAAGACAGACAGGCGAATGAGAGAATGAGGGAGGGAGAAGAGAAGGAGGACCCCAGAAGAGATGAGAAGGATGAGAAGAGAGAAAGAGAGAGAAGTCAAGGAGCGAGGAGACACACAGCACAATCGGGAGGAGGAGAGAGAAAAGGAGAGAGGAGAAAAAGGTTAAAGAATATGGAAAAGGAGAGGACAGAGGAGAGGAGGAGTGATGGAGAGACAGAGGGAGGGAGGGAGGGAGGGAGGGAGGGACAGAGGAGTCAAGGAGCGAGGAGACACACAGCAGGGGAAGATGGAGGGGGCGGAGTCACGTGTTTTGAATACTGATGAACGCGCGGCGAAAGAAAACACAAAAATGAATTCAGAATA
Organism: Boleophthalmus pectinirostris; assembly: GCF_026225935.1. NCBI lineage: Eukaryota > Metazoa > Chordata > Actinopteri > Gobiiformes > Gobiidae > Boleophthalmus > Boleophthalmus pectinirostris. The sequence goes on along the minus strand of NW_026571447.1, from coordinate 33,313,019 downwards.
TCTCCAAAGTTTGTTAAAAATAAAATCTTTCAAAATAAATAAATTAATAAATTAATAATACAGTCAAAATCTTTCAAAATAAATAAATAAATTAATTAATAATACAGTCAAAATCTTTCAAAAATAAATAAATAAATAATACAGACAAAACCCGGCACAAAATTAAAATAAAAAAACAATAAGCAAGATTTTAAAGGTGTGTTTTGTTAAAGAGATCTGGGTTTCATTAAGACGTTGCCGATACGATACACACCTCGATACAGTGGCCACGATACGATACATATCTCGATACCGTGCACTTTTTATTCGATACGATATATTTCAAATCGATTCGATACGGTTCAGTAAAAAATAAAGGCTAAATCATGGCTGCGATGCTAAAAAAAAAAACTTTGTTAAATCACTTCTTGTGCAAAATTAATATGAAACACAAACATTTTAATCCTCAAAACAGTGAAAATGTCAAATGCGTCACATAAATGAGTTTCCTTCATCTGAATAAACAACAAAACTATAGCTGTAACAAAATAATTTTGGAAAATATGTCAAAAAAAATAGTCTTGGCCCACAATATCGATACTGTATCATCACATATTTCAATATTTTTGCTCAACCCCAGCGATGAAGTCTTCTGTTTTTAAGTTCATAAATAAACCATAACTGGACTGACTCTGGTACAGTGTGGAGGCTCCATTTGCATGCTAGTCACATTGTAAAAATAGCTGTTTTCTTTTGTTTGGCTTTGTTCATTCCCACTTCCACCAGCAGATGGAGTGCCAGAGCCTAGAGACAGGTTTTTCCAGTCATAAGTAATACACTAAAAAAAAAAAAAAAAAAAAACAACAATATTTAGGTAAGTTAAAATGACTTAAATTAACAACATTTTACTTTATTTGAGTTGATTCAACATGACAAGTAAAATGATCTACCAATGGAATAAGTGCGTTTTTCTTAATTCAAGCAACATTCGATTTTGTTTCTTATTTAAGGTGCAAAAAAAGAGTTGTTGTTTTTCTTATTTTAAGTGTTGCAAGATGTATTTTCATATTTTAAGTACAAAAAGTCAGATCTTTTTTTTTTAGTTATGTGAAACTTACTCAAATCATGGTCAAACTTTCTTATTTCAAGTCATCTGAACTTGGCTAGATTTTGTTTTTTGCAGTGTATAATTGCATGTTGAAAAGCCAATAACAACGGAAAGTAATGTATGATATTTCCACTTTAAAGGTGCATTGTGTAACCTTTCTGGATGGAGGATGTTATTGCTTTTACTCAAATGTGACACAGTATGGGATTAAACCTTTCTACCTTCATGGAGACCAAACCAGACCAGGTTAGAGGTCAGATCTGTGGAGAGGCGACCCCACTCACAGTCAGAATGCAGGTTTTTCTAAGGTATTATTAAGCAAAAAAAAAAACCCACTAAATTACAAAAAAGAAGTAAGGTAGAGCTCTTTAATGTCATACTGTGGAACATTCCAGGTGGAGCAATTGCATCTCCATAGAAACAAGCAGGTGCTGGACACTCCACCAGAAACGTTACACAATGCACCTTTAAGGCATGGCACCAAAAATACAAATAATGACAAAATATAACTATAAATATAAACAGGTTAGCTATATATATTTTTGCTAAATTATGTATTTATTTATTTTATTTTTTTTAGTTTTTGTGGATTTCTTTTATATCTTGCTAAAATGAAAAAAAAAAAAAAAAAAACAAGCGTGGAGGGATCCTTCTTTTAATGGTGTTACAGCAGAACTCAGAGTATCAGCGTGACAAACAGGTAAAAAAATGTCAGAGAGTCTAAGGCTATATTCAGACTGCAGGGCTTAACGCTCAGTTCTGATTTTTTTGTGAAATCCGATATTTTTGTGAGGTCGTTCACATTTCCAATTAAATGTGACTTGTATGTGACTCCAGTGTGAACATGAAACAGCCCAAAAAGTGTCCCAGCATGTGCACCGGAGACACGACGACGTCAACCGCAGCGAGCGTGCTCTGTGTTTACGGAAGTTGTCCAAACATGGACGCGAGCATTGAGCACCTGGAGATTTTAAAGTTCCTCTCGTACCGGAGCCAGAACATGAACAACTTACTTGTTTTAAGGAGGAGATTGAGAAGGAGAAGGACGAGGTTTTTGACCGTGGCGTTTTGTGGGGCAGCGGCAGCGACGTCCGTTGAAAGGTGCAGTGGTGATGTGCTTCGCTTCAGTGACACGGAGTTCATTAACAATTTTCGCCTACTTCAGCGCAGAATAGTGACGTTTGTGGCTTGTTGATAACGTGTAGGTCGGATGAATGCGCTTTGGCCGTTCAGACTGAAGTCGCATGTCAAAAGATCGGATATGTATCGGTTTTAGGAGCACATATCCAAGTGGCCTGGGTCGCATTTGAAAAAATCTGATCTGTGTCGTTCAGACTGTCATTAAAAGATCAGATACAGGTCACATAGGGGCCAAAAAATCGGATTTGGGTCACTTCAGGCTGCAGTCTGAACGCAGCCTTAAAGAATTAACCGAGATATGAGAGAAGTCCGAGGGGTCTCAGAGTCTATAAAACCTTTAGCTTAGTTATAAATGTTTTTTAGCTGATACATAAGTCTTGGAAAATCACAGAGCATCTGCAGTTTGTTTCATTCAAGCCCACTGAACAGAACATTTTGCAATATTTAGCATGAAATTAGTACAATAAGATAATTGTCCGACCTTTCAACCACATTGTTCCTTCATCAAAAACACGCCTGCAGAGTTTTACATCTCATTCATGCACGTTTGACCAATTTCAAACCCTCCTAACAAGATTTGTCCAACGCTCCGCCCACGAGTCTACATCACCCGTGCTTCTGCACCACAGTTTTCCATAAAGATACAAAAACACGACACATATGCAGCAGTTTCGTTAGGAGATTCACACTGATCGTGTCATGATAGCGCTCTGAGGTGGGGGTGGCTTTGCACAGAAAGCAAAAAAAAAAAGGTGCGAATGGAGCAGTAAAAACAAAACTGAAACATGTAAATATGTCATTCTTGGTGAATTTGACATTTTTAAAAGAGTAAAAGGTACAATATGTTAAGTGTCAGGAATTAAAATACTCTGCACTTCGTTTCTTTTATTTGTGTATTTTACAGTGAGGAGGTGCTGTGGTTCTCCTTAAACTCTTCTGAACTCGGAGTTGATAGTCTGTACTTACACCTGGGCCGACCTCAGTGATTTAAAGCATGTACGGGAAAACATGACAGAGCGGAAAGCATCGGAAAATAGAGAGAGAAGGAGTCAAGGTGTGAGGCTGTGGTGCAGTGGGTAAAGCATTCGCCTGTAAACAAAGGAAGCGAGTATATGACCTCAAATCCCCCATCAGAAAACACAATCACTGCATTATCGTTTTCATCATCGTCCAAACAGAAAGTTCAATGAGTTTTGACTTTAGGTTGCCAGATCCAGTGAATGAAACTTTTAAATCAACTTTAATTGTGCTATTTGTGCTCTGTTTTGTTCTGAAAATTTCACCAATAATGGAATCCCAGGTGTTAGGTTTATCTAAACATTAAAACAAGAAGAAAGACAAGAGATTAATTCAGTTTTACTCGCGAGGAGAACGGGCAGAGAGTGGGCATCAAAACCAACAGTCTCCACACGTTCTGATGACTCAAGGCCGTTCTCCTCTTTTTATTTCATTAGGAGGCCCTAGTTACAGAATGATAATTCTCAAGGGGAAGGGGAAACAGCCAAGACATAATAAGAAACTGATGCAGCTATGCATAGTACAAACACATAAAACATGATTAACAATCAGGAGGTGCCTTAGGTCAGACACCATCATAACTCTTGCATGTGTGACAGCGGGAGTTGGCTTCATGTGAGGAATCATCTCGAGGTTCACTAGAGCGATAGGACACTGCACACAGTTGTCAAACACACAGAGGTTATTCAACAAGTGACAAGTGATTGGTACATTATAAATCAAAGAATTGTAGTACATAAATGGTTAACTCATAGGCCTAGAATATCACACAAGTATTTAGCAAATATGGGATAATAAAATTATTCTGACACCAGGTCAAGGGCGTAGATTTGGTCTCAGCTATTGTTTTATGAATTCTTTCCAAAAACACACAGATCCAAAATAAGTGAGAGGTGGTTTCATTTTTCAGTTCACAAATCTTCTAAGATGATTCTTTAGCAGATAACAGTGATGTAGAAGTTTGTCACAGATTTCCCTTTGCTTGTTGGTGATGAGATATTTGTGAGGTCATGTCTGTACATTTTTACATGGAATATTGTCAGTAGAGTCCGGTTTCTAACAATGCACGAGTAGGGCTCTGTTTGGGGGATGCACTTGTGGTGATAGTCGCTCTTTTTCAGCTGCGACTCATTATAAGACAAGTTTAATTGAAGATGAAGCCAAGTAAGTTCCTTTTGAAACGTTTTTCAAAGTTTGTTGCAGCTTCTTCACTCACGCTGCTCAAGACGACGTGTTCAGGTGCTGGTCCTGTCCTGCCGCTTCCCCAGTTTAGGCTCCTGGCTCCACTAATGACATCACTCTGTTACAGCCAATGAAACAGCGGCATCGTAACCCTGTCGATATATCACTGAATACACCTCAGAACGTCGAATAACCAAAATGTGAACTAAAACATGTTAAATTAATACTATTGAGTTTGGGAAAATACCAGAATAAATGTATATTTTTGTTTATTAAAATAAAATGGCAAATATTAGTAGGGACTATTTTGTCTTCCCCAAATATCAGTTATGACAGGTCCCCACCGTCAAACCTACACCCTTGTCCCAGGTTAAATTGTGATTGTATTTTATTTTGTTTGTGGGTTTCAGTTTCCATATTCTAGAAAATATTTTAAGACTTTTAAGATCTATTCAAAAGATAATCATTTTGTCTTAAAAGTGCACTATGTAACTTTTTAGTTTGGGGTCCGTCACCTGCTTGTTTCTATGGAGATGTCATTGCTCGGCCTGGAATGTCCCACCGTATGACATTAAACAGCTCTACCTTACATTTATTCTGATGGTTTTATAGCGCAAAAATACCTAGAACTGCTTCAAATGTCATTACCATGTTTGTGTAAAGACGTATTATTGATTCTTTGCAGTCACCTCATACTGGGGGTGTTCTGCATGTATCTCTAAAGGGTGGAATTTTAGCAGGTACCGTGGTGACATAATGCACATATTAGCAAACACAGGTTACAAAGTTTTAATACTGTCTAAAAACAAAAGAAAATCACACAAACCATCTCATCTGCATTCGATTATAGTTCCGAATCGGTTTTCTGAGGAAGTTGACTAGCAACACGCGTGACATGCCCCTTTTTCTACGATGGAGCGACTCTGATCTCGGTGGCAGTAAAAGTCGACCGAGCAAGGATTCTGAGCCAGAATCCAAGCTGGCTCCGCCCACTGTGACGTGTAAATATGAAGTGTTTTCATTGTGTTTGGACTTTGGTGGTTTAAATGACAATTTCAGTCACTCGTATCACTGCAATACTTTACCTCGTCCATATCACTGTCTCTGGGTTTGGTAGCTGGTGTTGTGCTGAGGCCAATATTGAACAAATACTTGATTTAACGGGCGATAACATCCCTAAGGTTGTAACAGAAGAGCAATCATAACATAAAATAAATAAAAAATGCAAATTTAAAAAAAAAAAAATGAAGTGAGGGACAATTATGCACTTCAAGTTCGGACATGATGTCAAATTTGAGGTCCAAGTGGGAGTCGGAAGATAATCGAACGCAGGGTCAGCCACAAAGCTTGTTGCAATGACTTGCAAACTTGGATCTTGCATTAAGACCCAAGTGATTGATATTGATATGTTATATGGATCTGTGTAACAAAAACAGAGAGATCTCCTTCTGGATTCCAGGCAAGTAATGTTCCACAGCGTGACATTAAACATCTCTACCTTACATTTGTTCAATTACATGCGGTTTTATAGCTCAAATATACCTAGAAAAACAGACATTGTGACTGTGAGTGGGGTCACCTCTCCACAGATCTGACCTGTAACTTGGTCTGGTTTGGTCTCCGTGAAAATAGAAAGGTTTAATATCATACTGCGAAACATTCCAGACAAAGAAACAACATCCCTATGGAGAAAAGTATTTGACGGACCCCACACCAAAGTAGTAAGAAGTATTTGGTGCATCTATGTTATTAGACAAATGAAGGTTTTAAAGGCTTGAATACGGTGTAGAATAGGAATTTTAACACTCTTGTCATAAAAGCGTTTGTAGAAATTAACCAAATTCATGAAAAAGAAGAAAATGCGGTTCAGAAATGGCTAACAAAAGCTTCTAAAAGTAAGCCGTTATCGATAGTTTAGACAATGGAAACAATTACAGAAGCAGCCTTATTCAAAGTGTGGAGGCTGCTCTAAGGCCCTGGAGAGCTATTCAGCGTAATTACAGGAATTATCAGAGAAATTAACTCGCTTTCAAAAGAAACTTGTGGTGGGTTTGCTGTTTTAAGTGCCTCATTTCTTCCTCCATATTCTTCAGGAAAATCTATAGCAAGCCGTGTCTGTATTGGATTGTAAAAACAGCTGAAATGACCCATAATGCAGTGCAGAAGCTCGGTGGCGTGTCTGAAAAGCAGCCTGTCGATAGGAGATGGTTGAATCGATCTCACTGGTTTCCTGTTCTGCTGATCAATGGGGTAATTGTGTGTCTGGACGTGTTTACTCAGGAGGCTGCGCGTGCACTGTGGAGCTGCAGCGACATCTAGTGGTGCAAGGAGGGAATAGAAAACTGTCAAAATGTGCAGTCACAGCAGTATGTTGTAGGCGAGGGTTTCTGTGACTATAACACAAAAACATTTGATTAAATTACGTAGTTTCTGCATAATCCAAATTATGACAATAAATATATTTTGGTACAGTTATTGTGTAATTTGGTTGAGCTAAGAATACTTAAATTTAACAGAATACATTGTTTTATGTTATCATGACATTTAGGATTGAAAATGTATAATAGTCAAATAAATAAATAAATAAATAAATTAAAAATAAAATAAAAATACAATTGAATAAAATATTTAAAATTTTAAAAAATTTAAAAATTAAATTAATTAATTAAATTAAAAATAAAACAAAACATAACAATAAAAATCTAATTTAAAATAATACAATTAAATTTAAAAAAAATTAAAATGTAAAAAAAAAAAAAAAACTAAAAATAATAAAATAAAATAAATAAAAATAAAACAAAAATAAAGCAAAACAAAACATGACAAAATAAAAATAAAATTAAAATAATACAATGAAATAAAATTTTAAAAATAAAACAATGAAATAAATAAATAAAACAATAAAATAAAACAAAACAAAATCAAATCAAATAAATGCAAGACAGCAGTGGTGAGTGCAAGTGAGATTTTCTTTCTTAAATTAACGATTCATATGGAATAGTTTAGTTTAGGTTAGGTTAGGTTGCTTTGCGGACTTTATCCATACCCATAGGTAAATTTGTTTTGCAGATATAAGAGGCAGGTCCCACATTTCACATTTCATTCATCCACATTATGTACAATAAACACATATAAAAACACAATTACAAAATAAAGTGTTACAGTGCTCCAGTGCAGAATGTTTTGGTTTGTTCCATAAATAATTTGTCAATCAAATCAATTATGCTTGACTAAAATCACAATAAATATGAAATATATAAAAACACAAGATTTTTCCAAGACAAACATACTAAAATTGATGGATAAATAGATTACAGTTTATTCATAAGTATAATAGCAGTTGGAACGAAGCTCCTTTTAAAACAATTCTTTCTAGATCTTGAGACGCATTTTTACAATATAAAATGCAACTTAATGTGAAAGTACTCTAAGTATTCAGAACAGTATTGGCCCATGTACTGAAATACATCCCACAATACTTTTTAATTCACGTATCTAGTATTTTGGCAGCAACGATCTTTTCTTGTTGTATTCTTCCCAACACTGCAAATTGCCTGTGTTGTTATATGATGCAGTTTGGTTTGCTGTAATAAGTTATACTCATAAAACTCAGGGAGTACTCAGGGGGTATTAAAGGTAAACATTAAATCTGAAAGGAACCAGGCCCTGCAGATCTCCAGCACCATCTAGTGGTCAGGAAAAAAAAAAAGGGGGACAGACACAGAGCAGCCTAAACTGACGCCGTTTCTGTGTCTGAACAAAGGTAATTTTAACTGGGCGTTCATATAAATGCGAAATAAACTCATATTTTCTAATTCAGTTGGGAATATAATGTTAAGAAGACACCATCTAACCAGGCACACCTTCAAATTATACATATCTGGCTAAACAGACTCAAATAAAAGCCTTTGTTTCTGGTTGGTTGTGTGTTTGTTGCACTGAAAAACTCTTACGCGGCTTGGGCAGGAGGAAGGGCGTCATCTTTTTCTCTGCAAAGGTGGTTCCATTGGCTCTAATCTTCCACAGTTTGGCCTCATAGAAAGTGACCTGCCACCTCCAGAAAGTTACACACTGCACCTATAATTATTAAACTGTGAGTATTATTTCCCGTCCCTGTCTCTGTCTCAGATCAGGTCTTGTTTTGTCTCATTAGCGCGGCGGTTCCACAGAGAAAAGGCCACAGCAGATCAACTTTATAATGATCATTTAGACCCTGACCACTGAAAATGAAAAGGTTTTATCTGTGCTCTGGGTTATTAGCTGTGAGATGTTAAGGTTTAATGTTCTGGCCACTGGAGCACAAAGGAAAAGGAAGATTGTATTTTTATTTTTTAATGCGCGTTAAGCTTTCTAGAGATTCTGTGGTCTTTGCTGCCACCTGCTGACCGTTCTCAAAATTATGAAAATACGCTACATAAAAAATAGAATGGGGAAAGTGACATTTTTAGCTGATTGGACTTTATACAATATGTACTTTTCTAGTGGAGGGTCACTCACCTGCTCGTTTGCTTTGCTCTGAATGTTTATTTTACATTTATTTAATTCCAGGTGTTTTTCATTCTCAAAAATTCCCTATAAAACACTCATTCTTACAGTGAGCAGGATCATCTCTCCACAGTTCTGAATCCGGTGTAACTTGGTCTGATGTTGTTACCATGGAGATTTATCTCATACTGTTTTTAATGTCATACTAAGGAATATTCTGGGAAACAGTAAAAACATTTCTATGGAGGCCAGCAGCTAGACGGCATATCAGAAAATTAAATTGTGTGTTTTGAAATGTTATAAGAAAGATTTATCATCCAGAGGGCACGACGGTTAGACCAGTGTTTCCCAAACTCTTTCTTTTTTTTTTCCTGGGGACCCATTTTTTAAAAGTCACAAACCTTCATGACCCAAGTAACTTGACACTATTCATAAATCACAAAATAAAGTTGGATTTGAGCATTATTGAACATTAATGAGGATATTTTATTGTTGACTGAGTGATCATGTCTCTGAACAATTAGTATTACTCAAGTTTTAAACAATGAAAAACAGTCAGTGGAAGCAGCAATAAAAGGATCCATAAGTCGCCTATTTGGAGATTAATTGTAGCCTGTTTCTTTTTCTTTTCAACATTCAATTGAACCAGCAACGCTGCAACTAAATAGTCTGTAAAACTGTATATTGTAGACCGACATGCAGATCGTGACAAGGCGACCCAAAAATAATCTCTTGCGATCCACCTGAGGGTTGCGATCCAGTCTTTGGGAAACACTGGTTTAGACATCATCAGTATATTTAAGGTTAAACTAAAAAAAAAAAAAAAAAAAAAGTGTAATTTCATCAGTGTTTTGTTTTTTTTGTTTTTTTTTGACATTCTGGTTACCTGGTGTTTTACATTCTGGTTGGACATGGGCAGCAGAAAGGTAAGAATCTAAATCAGGAGTGTCAAACTCAAATTCACAGAGGACCAAAATTAAAAACTGGGACTAAATCGTGGGCCAAACTAAATATTTATTGAAAAATTTCAACAACATCTGCATGTTTTCTCTTCTTTCGAGATATGTAATGTTAAACCTTTTCTTATTAAAATAAATGTTTAATAATAGTTTTGCTTAAGCATTGAATCACAACACTAACACAATTTTAAATAAATAATGTCTCTATAGTCGATCTGTAGCCGACGGTCCAACTCTAATACATATTTGATATAATCTTGTGGCCCAAATATAATTATATCATGGGCCAAATTTAGTCCCAGAGCTTGAGTTTGACATGTCTCGTCTAAATTATAAACAAATATTAGATAAGAATTACTCATGATAAATTGTCTGTATTTATGACATAGGGATTCTGCTACTTCTGCATTTGTGTACTTTTGTCTTTCCCCTTTTTTCCCAACAAACTATCACGTAATTGATGTAAAACTACGATAAATATTTACCACAGGTACTATCCCAACAAACCGAAGTCACAACTTGTAAAACACTAAAACCTTTTATATGCAGTTTAACTAATGTGTCTTAAAAATAACAAACTAGTTGATTGGCGGGTCAGTGGATCAGACCGTTAAACTGTTTTTCATGTAGTCGTAGCAGCAGCAGTAGTAGCAGTAGTAGTAGTAGTAACAGTAGCAACAGTAGTAGTAGTAGTAGTAATAGTACCAGTAGCAGCAGTAATAGTAGTGCTAACAGTAGCAGAAGTAGTAGTAGTAGTAGTAGTAGTAGTAGTAGTAGTAGTAGTAGTAGTAGTAGTAGTAGTAGTAGTAGTAGTAGTAGTAGTAGTAGTAGTAGTAGTAGTGGTAGTAGCAGTAGTAGTAGTAGTAGTAGTAGTAGTAGTAGTAGTACAGTAGTAGTAGTAGTAGTAGTAGTAGCAGTAGTAGTAGTAGTAGTAGTAGTAGTAGTAGTAGCAGTAGTAGTAGTAGTAGTAGTAGTAGCAGTAGTAGTAGTAGTAGTAGTAGTAGTAGTAGTAGTAGCAGTAGTAGTAGTAGTAGTAGTAGTAGTAGTAGTAGTAGCAGTAGTAGTAGTAGTACAGCAGTAGTAGTAGTAGTAGTAGTAGTAGTAGTAGTAGTAGTAGTAGTAGTAGTAGTAGTAGTAGTAGTAGTAGTAGTAGTAGTAGTAGTTCAGTAGTAGTAGTAGCAGTAGTAGTAGTAGCAGTAGTAGTAGTAGTAGTAGTAGTAGTAGTACAGTAGTAGTAGTAGTAGTAGTAGTAGCAGCAGTAGTAGTAGTAGTAGTAGTAGTAGTAGTAGTAGTAGTAGTAGTAGTAGTAGTAGTAGTAGTAGTAGTAGTAGTAGTAGTAGTAGTAGTAGCAGTAGTAGTAGCAGTAGTAGTAGTAGTAGTAGTAGTAGTAGTAGTAGTAGTAGTAGTAGTAGTAGTAGTAGTAGTAGCAGTAGTAGTAGTAGTAGTAGTAGTAGTAGTAGTAGTAGTAGTAGTAGTAGTAGTAGTAGTAGTAGTAGTAGTAGTAGTAGTAGTAGTAGTAGCAGTAGTAGTAGTAGTAGTAGTAGTAGTAGTAGTAGTAGTATCAGTAGTAGTAGTAGTAGTAGTAGTAGTAGCAGCAGTAGTAGTAGTAGTAGTAGCAGTAGTAGTAGTAGTAGTAGTAGTAGTAGTAGTAGTAGTAGTAGTAGTAGCAGTAGTCAGTAGTAGTAGTAGTAGTAGTAGTAGTAGTAGTAGTAGTAGCAGCAGTAGTAGTAGTAGTAGTAGTAGTAGTAGTAGTAGTAGTAGTAGTCAGTAGTAGCAGTAGTAGTAGCAGTAGTAGTAGTAGTAGTAGTAGTAGCAGTAGTAGTAGCAGTAGTAGTAGTAGTAGTAGTAGTAGTAGTAGTAGTAGTAGTAGTAGTAGTAGTAGTAGTAGTAGTAGTAGTAGTAGTAGTAGTAGTAGTAGCTAAGGTTAAGTGTCCCATTGTATCTATAAATAAGAGTAAAATCTATCTCCCTCTTGTGGCGAAAAGTGTAAACGCAGAGATTAAAAAACAGACCAGAGTCGGGGAGGTTGTATGTACAGTTTTTGTCTTGTGTTTTATTTGGATGAATGAAACACTTTCAGTTACAAAAATGACTTAAAATGAACAGCACTGTACAATGAACAAGCAGAGATTTTTTTTGTCCTTTTTTTTTTTTTTTCATTTTTCGGGGGGTTTCTCAAGATAAATACACTAAAAGGCTAAATTGCTACCACACGGAGATAGGAGGGGGGATGGGGGGGTGGGGGGGGGGGGGAGGGACGCGAGGAAAGATGCGGGTGAAATGACGCGATGAAAGACACGAGGGGAAAGAAATGGAGCGGGGATTGGACGAGCATTCATAACCACGTTCGTATAACTCATATTTGACCTAAAAAAACAAAAAATTTTTGGGGTAGAATTTGCAGTGTGTCTAGAAATTTTTGAGTTGATTGAGAAAATTGGCACAAAGTTTACATTTATTTTATTTTTTTTAACTTAAGCAAGTGAGTCGACCAATTATATTTAAGCTTCGGGCAAAAACGGTTGAATTCGTAGTTGCAAGCTCAACGTTTTTTAGACATTTTTAGAAACCCGGTCAATTTGAAAATGCAAAACAAGCAAAAAAGCAAACAAAAAAAAGAACAAATCCAATATTTGTAGATTATAAACTTCGGGCTATTTGGATAAAACTGCCACACCTAGAAGCAGTGGTGGAACAAAATGAAGTAAAAGTAGTAAAGTACTGTGCTTAAAAACAAATCTTGAGTATCTATATTTTAGTTTTAGTTTAATTTTGAAGTGGATATGTTTTACTTTTTCTTCTCGTAGAGGTGTAAATGCAAGAAACAGTGATTTAAAAGTGAAAAAATGCATCGCACACTCAAATTTTTATTATTATTTATGTGGTCCAGAGCAAGAAAAATGCTGAAACGTTATTTAAAAACGTTTCACTTTTTTACACTTACATAGGCCACAGTTTTGATATGTGACAGGTTAGTTTAATTCTAAAGTGGATATGTTTTATTTTTACTACATTTGAGATAAGGTGTTTGTACTTTCTACTCCACTACATTTCTTAACAGGACTGAAAAGAAAGTAAAAGTACTTTTTATTGTAGTTTGTGACCTGTTGAAAAGACTGAGAGGTGCTTTTTTTTTTTTATAAGTTCAGTTTGAGCGAACAAAATTTTACAAATAAAAACAGCGAGGGAAAAAATGAAATTGTTTCCATTGAACAAAATCCAGCGCAAATCTGTATCAAAACTTCGTCACTACATTTGAAGCTTCAAAAATAGCGCGAAATACTTGTACTTTTTACTCTTTAAGTACATTTTTAAACGAATACTTTAATACTTTTACTTAAGTTGATTTTTTTCACGAGATGCTTTTACTTTTTACTCTTTAAGTACTTTTTAAACATCTACTTTAACACCTGAGTTTACTTACTTGAGTTTTGTTTTTTTGTCTGAAATTTGTACTTTTACTTAAGCATCAAAATACTTTAGTACTTCTTCTAATACTGACTGTATGCATATATGCAGTTCTTGACTATAAAAAAAAATAAAATAAAATAGAATCACAGCAGCGCCTGACCTTTAATCGTTTTTGCGTCTGTTTCTGTTTCAAAATCCAGCGCGAATCTGTATCAAAACTTTATCACTACATTTGAAGCTTCAAAAATAGCGTGAAATACTTTTACTTTTTACTCCTTAAAGTACATTTTTAAACAACTACTTTAATACTTTTACTTAAGTTGACTTTTTCATGAGATACTTTTACTTTTATGTGAATATTTTTGGTCTGGCCTCTGTACTTTTACTTCAGTTTCAAAATACTTTAGTAGTTTTTCCACTACAGTCTATAGTATGTGTTTGTGCAGTTTTTGGCAATAAATTTAGAAAAGAATTACAACAGCACCCGATCTTTAATAGTTTTCAGTGCAAATCTGTATCAAAACTACATTTGAAGCTTCAAAATTACCGCAAAATACATTTACTTTTTACTCCTTTAAGTACATTTTTAAACAACTACTTTAATACTTTTAGTTAAGTTGATGTTTTCAAGAGATACATTTTTACTTTTATGTGAATTTTTTTTGGTCTGGCATCTGTACTTTTACTTCAGTTTCAAAATACTTTAGTAAAGTACTTCTTCCACCACTGTCTATAGTATGTGTTTGTGCAGTTCTTGGCAATAAATTTAGGAAAAAAATTACAACGATACCTGACCTTTAACGGGAGTTTTTGCGTCTGTTTCTGTTTCAAAATCCAGCGCAAATCTGTATCACAACATCATACTTAAGTCGATTTTTTCACGAGATATTTTTACTTTTATGTGAATTTTTTTTGGCCTGGCATGTGTACTTTTACTACTTTTAAGCATCAAAACCGAGTACTTCTTCCACCACTGCGTATACTATGAGTTTGTGCAGTTTTTGGCTATAAATTTAGAAAAAAATTACAACGGCAGCTCAAGTTTAACGGGAATTTTTGTGTCTGTTTCTGTTGAACAAAATTCAGCACAAATATGTATCAAACCTACATTTGAAGCTTCAAAAATAGTGGAAAATACGTTTACTTTTTACGGTTTAAGTATATTTTTAAACGACTACTTTAATACTTTTAGTTAAGTTGATGTTTTCAGGAGATACTTTTACTTTTATGTGTATATTTTTTGGTCTGGCATGTGTACTTTTACTACTTTTAAGCATCAAAACCGAGTACTTCTTCCACCACTGCCTGTAGTATGAGTATTTTCAGTTCTTGGCAATAAATTTAGAAAAGAATTACAAAGGTACTTGACCTTTTTGGATCTGTTTCTGCTGAACAAAATCCAGTTCAAATCTGAAAACTTTATCACTACATTTGAAGCTTCAAAAACAGCGCAAAATACTTTTACTTTTTACTCTTTATGTACATTTCTAAACAACTAATTTAATACTTTTAGTTAAGTTGATGTTTTCAGGAGATACTTTTACTTTTATGTGAATATTTTTTGGTCTGGCATCTGTACTTTTACTACTTTTAAGCATCAAAACTGAGTACTTCTTCCACCACTGCTTCTTGTATGTTTTTGCAGTTCTTGGCAATAAATTTAGAAAAAAATTACAACAGCACCTGACCTTTAACAGGACTTTTTGCATCTGTTTCAAAATCCAGCGCAAATCTGTATCAAAACTACATTTGAAGCTTCCAAAATAGTGCAAAGTACTTTTACTTTTTAGTCCTTAAGTACATTTTTAAACGACTACTTTAATACTTTTAGTTAAGTTGATTTTTTATGTGACACTTTTACTTTTATGTGAATATTTTTTGGTCTGGCATCTGTACTTTTACTACTTTTAAGAATCAAAACAGAGTATTTCTTCCACCACTGCTTCTTGTATGTTTTTGCAGTTCTTGGCAATAAATTTAGAAAAAAATTACAACGGCACCTGACCTTTAGCAGGAGTTTTTGCATCAAATTCAACAATGTGATGAGCAGGTATAAGGAAGTCACCTGTCGGGGGGGAATCGGCTCCCTGTACTGGGAAGTTGGCAAACAATACTCTACAGTTGACAGGAGCAGTCAGGTGCTTTCAGTTCGGTTGTCATCTCTTTTTCCCCACACAAAACCACTCCCTTCCACTTTTTTTTTTTTTTTCTCAACCACCTCCCCCACCTCGCACCCGGTCACGCTAAAGCGACAAACCAGTAAAACGAAAAGAAGGGAAAAAGTCGTTCCTGGGAATAGCGAATCGGAAAACCCCCTCACCAGTGTTGACGCTCAAAGACAAACAAATAGGTGAAAGGTGACAGACAGACGGTTAGGAGGACGAATGGAGGGATGGAGCGATGTAAAGAGGGAGGGGAAGGAGGAAGGAGGAAGGAGGAGGAGGAGGAGGGGGGGTATGGGGGTTTTAAAGCAGTACTTTGGCAGCACGAGCAGAAGTAAGGACACGAAATTAAGAAACAGCTACAAAGATACCAAGAAATTTCAACATCGTCGCCATCCTCGCCTCCTCAGTCGTGAAACTTATGAGATTAATTTTCCAATGACAAATACTTAAAAATATACATTTCATCATCTTAATTATTATTATCATTATTATTATTCCCTTTGGATAGCTGAGGTTCGAAGGCGGCGTTGCCAGGTGACGTTCGGGTACAGAGGGATAGAAAAAGAGGAGGAGGAATGGTGGAGAGTGAGTGTGGTGTTGCAGTAAAGATCATGGAGAAGTTCTTTGGTTTTATTCGTTCACGTTGAAGCGCTTTGCATTTGTTGCTTGTAAAAACCTTTGGACTAAAGCTGTATTGGAGGAAAGAGAGAAGAAAGAAGAAGAAGAAGAGAGGGATGAGAGGAGAGGAGGGCGCGGGTGGACGTGTTCGAAGGGGCTTTAGTTTGGGTTTCGGCGCATAAACGAAACGGCGAAGTTCTTGTAGACGTGCAAACGCGAAGAACGGCAATTTAAAAGTTTTAGAAATGCATCGCACGCTCAGAAAACCAACGTCCAAATGCTTTTTTTAAAATTATTTTTAAATTATACCGTGGTCCAACGCGAGAAAAATGTACTGACGAAGGCTTTTTGCTGAAACGTTATTTAAAAACAAAAGAAAAAAGCATTTGGACATCGGACATTTGAGTCATTTTTTCGCTTTTATACACCTATAGGCCTACACAAATACTTTTACATTTTATATTTTTACAATTTTGGTTCGCTTTGAGTCAATTCATGAAAAAAATTACATCCTTTTACTCTTCTTATTGATACTAAATAAAGAACTACCATAAAACTGAATGGACTGTAGTCTATTCATGATATTTTGGTAGTAAATACACATTTAATAGCCTTAATTAAGCATGAATAAGACTTAATTCATACTGAAGAAACTGGTAATTAAGAAAGATTCAGGCTTAGTAACTTACTTAACCTTAATTCCTAAGTTTTACCACGTATTAAGTAGAAAGTAAACCTGAACAATTCTTAACTTTGTGCTTTGTTAATTAAAGAAAACTTAATTAAAGCTGCACTGTGTAACTTTTCTGGAGGGTAATCTGCCACCAGACATTTCCGCTTGACCTGCAATGTTTCATGCTACAATAATAAACGTATCTATCTTGAATTTATTTGTTTACAGATGTTTTCACGGCTCAAAAATGGCTTTAAAACCAGCAGAGTTTCTGTGAGCGGGCTCGCCTCTCCACAGATCTGACGTTTAACTTAACTCGTATCTATAGATGGGTGAGTTTAAGGCCATTAAAGTGTCGTTTTATAAAGTAGTAGTGAGTTTTTAAGACTAATAGGCCCACATAACTGTTTACAATAGGCCATTTGTTGATTAAGTAAGAAAGTAGGATTATTTTTGAGTTACAATAAACCGCATTAGGGCTTTAATTTGCTTTCAGTAATTGCGTTTTGTTGGGTAAATTCTAGTTTTAGTTGCAGATTATTATTTTTTGATGTTGTAGAATTCATTTGCGGGACGTTTCGGTGAAGGTCAGACTAAAGGGAGCGTCCGTCCGGCGCCGAGTCTCGCGGTGAGGCATTAACTTTGGTATCATTCACAGGGGGGTATCCACACCGACAGGACCAGCCCGGCAGGACCGCTCCCCGTCAGTCTAACCCTCGCACACAAAAACATCCCGCGTTCCTGCCCCTTCAAAGTCCACCGCACGGCTTTGTGTGAGAAGTTTCATTTGGTGTCACCCGGCAACATCTGCCCCAGCCGCTCCCTCCGCAAACCCCCGCCCCGCCGCTGCCCCCTGCAGGCCGCCGCGCTCTGCCACGAGGCTAAAACCATGGCAACGCGCCGTGACCTTTACCGCAAAGCCGCTCTGCTGAACTCAATCTGGAATCTTTATTGAATCAAAGTTAGAAATTCACCCCGAGCACTTTGGACACGTCTGATCCCAGATTTAAGGCGGCGGCGGCGGCGGCTTTGCGGACGTCGATATTTGGGGGGGGAGCTCACGGCGGGTCAAGTCGGAGGAAATGGCCGTTTTCAAAAAGCTCATCGCGATCAGCGGTAGGGGGTTTCCGGGGGAGACGAGAGCGGCGCGGGGCGGGGAGGTGAACTCGTAACACGACCTTTGACCCCACATGGCACCTTTTTGATCCAAACGGAGAGAAAACGACACACGGACCTGCAGATCAATGCTAAAGCTAAAGCTAACTCCGTTCAGAACTTGACCCCTGCGTCGTTTTACGTTCACGCTCCCCCCTCGGACACACGTCTCCCCGGTCCCCGCGTGAATCCGCTTTAAAGCATTCATCTATTTGGTTTATCATCAAAGAATATGAGGTATATGATGTACTATCTCTCTTTAACATCATACAGTGGAGCAAAGAACTGGAGTTGTGCCAAATTATAAAAAATCCGAAACCAAAATCTACAACAAGAGAAGACAGAAAGAGCAAAAAGAGTGGTACAAAATCACTTTACGCCCTTTTTGTCCCGTCATGAAAAACTAAAGTCTGCCCCAACTGATCTTCTAATTGTGTTTTTGCAGTAAAGCTTTCAGTTTCCAACAAAGGAGAGAAAATAGAAACACTTCAGGGAGAAATTCTGGACACTTCCTCTGCCGAAATGAGTTGATTTTGTTGTTCTGTTCAAAGTCAATGTCATTTTTTTGAAGGGGTGATGCTAACTGAAGGCTCTGCTCTGTCTGTGGCTTTATTAGACTTGAATCTGAGCTTGGAAAGAACTGACTTCGCTGGAAAAACAACAGAAGAGCTGATTTGTGTTTGTGTCTGTTAACAAAGGCTACGTTCAGACTGCAGGGCTTAACGCTCAATTCGGATTTTTTCTGTGAAATTCATTGTTTTTGCGAGGTCGTTCACATTTCCAATTAAATGCGACTTGTACGTGACTCCAGTGTGAACGTTAAGGGGCCCAAAAGTGTCCCGCATGTGCACTGGAGACACGATGACGTCAACCGCAGCGAGCGTCTCTGTGTTTACGGAAGTTGTCCAAACATGGACGCAGCATCGAGCACCTGGAGATTTTAAAGTTCCTCTCGTACCGGAGCCAGAACATGAACAACTTACTTGTTTTAAGGAGGAGATTGAGAAGAAGAAGGACGAGGTTTTTGGTCGTGGTGTTTTGTGGGACAGCAGCAGCAACGTCCACAGAAAGGAACATGTGGATGTGGAGACGTAGCCAAGAGTGGTGAGTGGTGATGTGCTTCGCTTCAGTGACACGGAGTTCGTTAACAATTTTCACCTACTTCAGCGCAGAATAGTGATGTTTGTGGCTTGTTGATAACGTGTAGGTCGGATGAATGCGCATTGGCCGTTCAGACTGAAGTCGCATGTCAAAAGATCGGATATGTATCGGTTTTAGGAGCACATATCCAAGTGTCCTGGGTCGCATTTGAAAAAGTCAGACTTGTGTTGTTCAGACTGTCATTAAAAGATCAGATACAGGTCACATAGAGGCCAAAAAATCAGATTTGGGTCACTTCCAGGCTGCAGTCTGAACGTAGCCTCAGTCTCTCACAGCGAGCGTTAGTCAACAGTTTTTCAGTTTTTTCACTCTCACCAAAATAGGACCGTGAACTCTCGTATTGATCGCAGGCTCCTGAACATGTTTTGTTTAAATCCATTTTGTATTTTTTTCTTGAGGTTTCAGACAATCTTAATGATGTTGTTGGCTAAAGTGTGCTTTGTGTCACCATGGTAACGCCTAGGGATTAAGGTGATCAGATTTTCAAAATAAAAAAAAAAAAAACTTGGACATCCCCGGTTTGGGTTGGTTGGTAATAATAAAATTGTGAAACGTAAGTGCGTAATTAAGGGCATTTGATACACACTCGGCACTAATGTGACTCACTTTTTCTTTGTGTTTTTGTCGTTTTTAAGCAGCTTTTCTGTATTTTACCTAAACAAATGACAAATTATGTCTCTCTTTACTGTTGGCAGGAATCAAATTGGTCAAAAATAGGGACACCTGGGACATTTCTTGTACAAAACTGGGACAAATTTGTGGTTTTTAATAAATCTGCTGAGACAGGGGGCTCAAAACTGGGACTGTCCTTGGGTAAATAGGGACATCTGGTCACCGTACTTGAGATCAATGTAGAACACCCCCAGCGTGATGTCAAAGTAGTTTGATTATTAATTGAAATAGAAAGTTATGGGTGAGTTTTAATTACATGTTTCTGAAAATGGTCAGCAGTAACACAGAGAAGATGACCAAGGTCTTGATCAGAGATAAAACTAAGTACTAGGACTTTTTCTTTACTTTGGTTCAGGGTGTGTTATTTTAGTATTTCTTTACTATTTGTGGTGAAGTTTTTGTCACCTTTAAACTTAAATTCAAAAAGTTTATAGTCAGTTAGGGATGTAATGATATCCACATCTCACGGTACGATATTTTTTGCGATATTTTGAAGAGGCTGATATAATTGTAGATGGGACACTTTATTGCTTTTAAAATACCTTGACAAGATTTTGGTGTGACTTATTTCTGTCATAATCCCAAAAAATTTAAGTAAAAATCATATCTCTTCATGTTGTCTGCACTGAAATGAATCATGGGATATGTAGTTCCCCATGTTTATAAGATGTTGCCACTATAAAACCATGTATTTAAACAAAGGAACTTGCAGAACTTGAGACTTTTGACGATACGATGTTATGATATTTCGGTTATTGTTACATCTGTATTGTCAATTCTTCCTACGAAACATATGAAGAATCAAAATTGTGTATCTCACTCCCAAGCGAATAAATAAATAATAATAAACGGAAAAGTCTGAGTGTTCTGTGGGGAAAGAAAAGACCTGTATCTGATTTTTTTCTCATGTATTTGAGCAAATTTTGTCAGATATATTGTATAAGTAGTTCTTAAGGTCAAATTGAGTTAGCAGCTGTCTACACCTAATTGCAAAACACTGTCCAGTAATCAGGAAGTGTGCAGTTGGGATGCTAGTTGTTGTTTGTATCACCATGTCAGCTCTGGCCTCTGATAGTTTTGCTTATTCAATCCATTACGGCGATCGCCCTGAAAGCAAAAAAAAGTAAGCGAGGAATAACTTTGGACTCCCGCAAACCGTTTAAAAGTCTACTTATTGCAGAGATGTCCAAACTTTTTTCATCAAGGGCCAAATATCTAAACAAAGACGGAGCAGAGGGCCGATCCAGGGCCGTATACTGGTGCTGAATTTAGTGAATAATTGAAATATGTGCATGTGTAACACGACAGAATGAGTGTTTATTCATGATGAGATCCTTAAAACCACACACTAAATATTAAATGGAAGCTTTATCAAGGTAGATTTTCAAAAAACTTGCAGTATAAAGTAAATTTTTAATTGATGCACGGTAATTTGGGCCAATTCACTAAGAAAAATTCATCCGAGGGCCGCGTTTGTTTGCATTAGTTTGGACAGGAATGGCTTATTGCAAGTTCAGAGCAGAGCCTTGGCAGAGGTCGTGTGCATTTCTCCGTTGTCGTGTCCGTGAACAGCGCAGCTTCGATCGCTATTGTCGGAGTAGTTCACCTTTTTTTGCATCCCGTAGTATTTGGCGCCCGTACGTCGTCACAAAGAAAATCAGCAGGGGGCAGACTAATCAATCACAAACGCAGCTCAGAACATGAAAGCATCTCTATAAATAAATAAGCAATAAATAGCGAGACAAAAAAAAAAAAAAAAAAAAAAAAAAGGAAATTATATTAACATTATCAGTCCTACCTGAATAAATAGTACAATCAAAAGTCTAAATCATCGTAAGAACAAGGAACAGAAACAGCCCAAAGAGAGATAGTTAAAATTTTTGGTCTAAAATCAAGTTATTATCATCAATGTTTTTAGGATCTTTTTTTCTCAAGACATTTTTCTTATTTTTTTTTAATACATTAGCGATAAGTAAGCAGTAGAACATAGATCTTTTTTCTACAAAATCTATAGAAGCACTAACAGATACATTCCGTCTAAAGAGTTCAATGCGAGGCTTAGAGGTTTGACCTTAGGCCCCGCATCTACGTTTGGTTTCTGAATGATTCTCGTCTTGTCAGTTGAGTTCGTTTTACTGCTGCGAAACAAACCTAATATTCTTTGGATAGTCCAACGTTGCAAAACAGTCAAATTGTCTGAGCACGGCGCGCGGGAAGGGCCGAAATGAACAATAAGACATCGTTCGATTTCGCCCGCAGTTCCACGCCTCAGACAAGATGGCGCTAGTACGTTTCAGTGCTACACCCGGGCAGCCACGCAAAGTCCATTCGCTACACTGTTTTGGTTTGCTATTTGTTATTTGGTTTTCACGGTTTTGCAAGTTTGGGCTTTTCGGTGAACGTGTCTTTGTTTTTTTTTCTTCGCCGAGACAGTCTTTACCTAATAATAAAAATCTGGAAGCTAAATTTTCACAGTATTTTTTCCAACCGACCTGATAAAAATCTCTAGCACGACTACGAAAAAAATAAGGAGCTCTCGTAGTAAGTTTAAGCCAGTTACGTTATCCCAAATGAGTATAAGCACTAAAGTACATTACAGAAAAAAACGGCATCAAGATACACAGCAGAGATTGGAACAAAAAAATAAAAACAGATTATTTTTTTTAGAAGATTCAGAAGTTCAGTGAGGTCATTTGCGTTTCGTTCCATCCAGGACCAGACGGTGGCGCTGGAGAGGAGGAGAGGATCCCAAAACATCGTCATCTGTTCCTCTTCCATGCTACAGTTTTCGCGATCCCGACGAACAAACCTTTGCGCATTTTGTCCGTATCCCCTCCTCTCTCTCCATCTACATTTGGTTAAGAGTTCTTTTTGGTTTGCTTCGGAAATTCCTTGGGTTTTTGTAGAGAGTTATTTTTGGTTTTGGGTAAGATTTTTGGTATCCTCTTAGAAAAGTTGTGAAGCCTCCGCCCGGCCCTCACTACCTGTCCACAGCTTTTCCCTTTGTCTGGGGTTCGGAGTAATCAAGGAAGCGTTCCTTGGAATAAAGCTCCCCCATTTGGGAATTTCGGACAGGCGTTCAGGAGGGAGTCTTCGCGGATGTCCATCGGCGACTTCCGGGTCCAGTTTTGGTCCGCTGTTAGCCGCCGTTTTGTGTCTTTTTATTGTGTTCACGTGTTACGACCGCGGGTTTTTCTCCCGAAAACCCGACGGCGCTAAGAATGCTTTGGTTTCCATTTGAGTTTAATGGCAGTGTGAAGTGGAAAATAAGTACGATTGATGGAGTGATGATGAGAAAAAGACAATTTGACAAGACAAACTGATTTAAGTGAAATGACAACACCGTGACTAATCAAGCTTTATTAACTCAGCCTTTCAAAGCTAGCACATATTAACTTTACACGTCTTCAATCGTAACCCAAATTTCATAGCTGCAACTTCTCGTAATGTCTCCCCGAAGTTCGCAGGGCGTGTTCGTTTAGAAATCGGCGTACACTTTTAAAGCAGATACGAAAGGTTTATTGAGAACACTGCGCTGCGAGTTTAAGGTTCGATCGATTCGTTTACACCTTGAAATCGGCTCCACGCGTGCCAAGTTTTGCGGTTATCTTTGGCACTTAGTGAAAGCAAAAGTCGATCACAAAAAAACAAAACGACATGGGATGAAGACTGCGATGATTACAAGCCCATAGCTACGAAAGCTGCACAATAAATATTAAATGGCGTTTCCAAACACTGCTAATAAATAATAGAAAAAAAAGTCGTGTTACAAGATGGCGATGAAAAGTACCTATATGCTCTTAGAACCAGAGGTAGGTAAGAGACAGGTGGATACAGCAGAACATTGAACAAACAAGAAAAATGGTTTACAAAATGAAATGATGGATGGAAAATGGAGGGATGAGCGAATGAGTTGTAGAAGTCATGGTCCTGGATAGCTTCAGTATATACACGTCCTCTGAAATAAAGCTTTTCTCTCCGTTATTTTTGGTATTTGGGATTTTGGTATGGTTGTCATTTTTTGTCATTGTGTACTCCTCCGCCTCCTCCTCCTAAGGTAAATTTTTGGTTTAAACCTCTCCTCCCTCCTCTTCATCAGACCCGCAGCTTTTAAAGCAAAAAATAAGTATACACAGTTCACCATCTCCTCTCCGATCTGGGTTTGTCCTTGCCGCCATTCCTTCGTCACTAAGTAAAGTTTTTATTTGTCATTTTTGGTTTCTGCACTTGGACACGCACCTCCACCGTCCCCTCCGCCTCGTAGTTTTCAAGTCTTTTGTTTTGTTTTCCTTCAGAGGCCGAGAGAGCAGAGGTGCGATGTCTGATCAAATGTTATTGACAAAAACATCCTGGTTGCGTCTTGTTTTGGATAGTTAAAGATTTTTGGTTTTGATCTTCCCCTTTCTCTTCTCCTCTTCTTTTGACGTCTTTCTCTCCGTCCCTCCTCTCTTTCATTCTGTGTATTTTTGGCATCGAAAGACCGGGAGAGACGGAAAGAGAGAAGCGCTTTGCCCAAGAAGAAGACGAGCGTTGACAAGAGGAAGAGATAGCTTTGGTGTGAAAGGCGAGGTTTACGATTCCCTCCCTCTGTCCTCCTCCTCCTCTCCTCTGATTGGCCCTCGGTGTCGTCACTCGATCTTGGCTCCTCCCAGTGAAGGCGGGCTGTGTGCCATTTCGATGGAGGAGCAGGAAGAGGCGGGGCTAGAGCAGGGCGAAGGAGAGCAGGGGGTGGGGCTTATGCTGCTGGCCGAGGGGAAGGGGGAGGACTGCGAGGCTTTGGCTGCGGCCGCACTGACCAGACCGGCTCCTTGGGACTGGGCCATGTGGAGCAGAGCGGGGTGCTTCAGGAACAGGGAGGAGGCCAGGTGCCCGCTCTGGCCCCCGGAGGCCCCCAGCATCACCTGTTTACTGCCCTCAAGACTGGAAAGGGGCAGTTGGCCACCACTGGCTGCTAGGGCTGGAAAACACAAACACAAAACATGTTAGTGGCACTGTTGGGATTTTATTATATATTTGAGATTTTTTTTTTTTATCTATAAATATATAACAACTCTTCAAATACTGAAATAAGGATCAAACAAGCTATGTACAGTCAAATAATTTCAAACCGTTTATTTAATACATTCATAACTAATAGTAGTAATAATTTGGTCAAACCAAATAAATAAATTTAGACCAAATAAACTTTTTTCCAGTTGACAAATTGAATTTCTCCTTTTGCAATAGATTCTGCCTGGACCACTGAGAGATTTTACACACATCTATTTTATTTATTTTATTTTATTTTATATACTTTATTTTTTTTATTTATTTATCCATTTTATTTTTTAGCACTGCTTTTATGTATTGATTTTATTATATTTGTTCATTGATTTTATTTTTGTTATTTTATTTATTTATTCTATTAGTTTCCATATGGTCGAAACATAATCCTGCTGATTTTTTTATTTTATTTATTTTTTTAAAGTTAAGTGTTTATAAAATGTGCTATACAAATAAAGTTGGATTGGATTGGACATCTAACAGTAGTAATTTTTTTTTTTTTTTTATATGATTCTGTTATTGTTATTATTCTGACAAATATAAATAGATAGATACTGAACATTTGAACTGCTAAATATATACTTATTTCAGGATTTATCTGAAATCTTTTTGCATTTTAGTGTCACACTTGATGATCCAATTGCACATTTTGACAAATTTTCTCGTAAACATTTGCAAATTGTATATAAATATAAATAATGCTATCAGAGAAGCAGTTTATGGAGCTAAATTATTCCCTGATGATGGGAAAAATGGACTGGAGTGGGTAGTGTTGTGTTTTAATTTTTGGTTTTCCTCGAGTGATGCAGGGAAAGAGGTCTGTGTGAATGTTCATATATGTTAATGTCACACTTTTTATGATCCAGTTGCACATTTTGACAAATTTTCTTGAACTCTGAATTTTTTTTAAAATAAAAATCCCAAAATATATTTACATCCAAATACTGTATAACAAATTATGACACATAAAGCCAGTTCTTCAGTGTAAACATATTATCTCCTTTTACTTTGCAATGCAGACATTTGCAAATATTGTAATACAAATAATGCTTTAAGTTATATACTAGTATAAGTTAAAATATACATCTGAATGAATATCTAATAAAACTTGTAGATGTGTTTAAAATAGCTTTGCCGTCAGTCACTGTTGTCTTTTTTACAGTAAATCTATTGTTTATTTTTAACATAAAAGTACTTCTCCTTTTTTCATTTCCCCATCTAAATAATGAAAAAAAATATATAAATAATAGCTTCAACCTGAAATAACCCTCTTCTGTACTAGGGCACTGAAGGTCTCTTAATTGATTAGGCTGCACCTTATTTGTGGAGAGACCAAAACAAATACAAAAAAAAACCACACTTGTTGCCATGGAAACGGCCTCTCTTTCTAACGGAGCGTCACGCAAAGTTGGACAACACAATGAAAACACATGAATTTGAATGGAAGCTTGGGCCGAGCGCTTAACATGAGAATACCGTCTTGTGCATAGATGTAAACACATTTATGCATGTTTTTCTTGTGTTATTATGAAAAGGAGAGATGGGAGTTTGAATGAGACACACGCACAAGTATGTTCACGGCGCACAAACACACACAAACACACACACTGGGGGAGGATGCATGGGGTGGAGCGACAACAGAACAGTTTTAGGACAAACTACGGCATGAAATGATGGAAAACAGGAGCGGTGCCGGACATTTTTTGGCCGGAGGAGCTGAACGGGCGCTCAGGTTTTCAGTGCGGGTGCTCACGTGTGTTAAAAGTGCATTGTGTAATTTTTATCGTAACTGTTTTCTCCATGGAGTCGTTGCTGCTTTGTCTGGGATGTTACACAGCGTGGTATTAAACCTTTGTATCTTCATGGAGACCAAACCAGACCAAGTTACGGGTCAGATCTGTGGAGAGGTGACTCCACTCACAGTCAGAATGCAGGTCTTCTAGGTATTTTTGAGCTATAAAACCACATATAATTGAATAAATGTGAAGATTATTATTATTATTATTATTATTATTATTATTATTATTATTATTTTATTTTATTTATTAATTTTATTAATTTTTTATTTTATTTTTTTAATTTTTTTTCCTGTGGCTGTCATTTGAACATTTTTCGTCGAGTCTGGATGTGGTGGTATGAAAGTGGGTCGGAAACCTCTGGGGGAGCTACGGGGGCACGTTGGTCATTCCAGAGGAGGCTGGGGCCCCTTCAAGTCCCCCCCGACCCCCACCCTCGTACCACCTCTGCTGGAAACTGATGTGAACTCTCATTGAAGTGAGCGGTATTCAAATACAGGAAGTACCATAGGAAAGGTTTGTGCAGGTGAGAGGAAGACATTGTTGTTTGTAAACGACGCTTGACCTGATTTTTTTTTAAGTTTCCGTTGTCCTCTCTAGGGTGTGTTCACATTTTACACTTTTATATTGGTTTGGTCCTGGTTTAGTCCTGGTTCAATCTGGGTTTAGTTCAATGTTTAGTCTATTTTTTGAGGTTTTGATTGTGCAAGTGTTTTCTTTCTTGTGTTTTCTGATGTTATAATCTTGTTTCCTCATCACAAACATACATGAAGTTGTGTTTTTGTTTCATTCACGTGTGCTTAACACACAAACCTGCATATTTCCTCTCAACAAAACAAAACAAAACAAAAAACACTTCCACCTTGTGATGTCATGTAATAATACAGGAAGTGCTCTGCTGTGTTTTTCAATTCCGCTAGAATCATTTGGATAATTTCAGCTCTGGAATTGCCAATCTCGACTGAACTAAAGGTAAAAAGGAGCTGTTAACTTGAAAACTACTGATTCATGACATCACAAGGTGGAACAGAGCATTCTTAGGTTTGGAGATGTACACAGATTAATAATAAAGCATTTCTCAAACATGTGTGAATGAAACAAAACATAACTTCAGTATGTTTTTGAGGTCGTAACAAGATTATAACATGGCTTAAAAGGACAGTCGGGAATTGTTTAAATATTCCATCCAGTCCTTGTATTTGCAGAGGTCGCTGGTGTTAGACTAGTGCATGTCAATGGCCATAGTTATCCTGCCACTAAAAACAGTCTTACCCACTCCACAAAACACCCGAAGCAAATCTATTAATACACCAGACTGTCAATGTAAATGTTTGTGTTGATAGAATAAATTTAGAAGTAAAACTAATCTCGGATTTGAAAGGATTTATGTCTGAGCAGCAGCAGTGAGTTGTACTTCCTGATAGAAAGTTTGGCAGCGGCGGACTGATATATGAGAAAATAGTCCCTCAACATGAGACGATTCATGCGATGCAAAACTAAACTAAACCTAAACTAAAACTAAACTAAACTAAATTAAAACTAAATGAAACAAAACCTAAAACTAAACCTAAACTACACTAAAACTAAACCTAAACTAAACTAAAACTAAACTAAACTAAACTAAACTAAACTAAACTAAAACTAAACTAAACTAAAAACTAAACTAAAACTAAACTAAACTAACTAAACTAAACTAAAAAACTAAACTAAACTAAAACTAAACAAAACGGAACCTAAAACTAAACTAAATTAAAACTAAACTAAACTAAACTAAAAACTAAACTAAACTAAAACAAAACTAAACTAAAACCATAACTAAACTAAATAAATTAACTAAACCTAAACTAAAACTAAAACTAAACTAAACTAAAACTAAAACTAAACTAAAACCATAACTAAACTAAATAAACTAAACTAAACTAAACAAAAACTAAACTAAAAGTAAACTAAACCAAAACTAAAACCAAAAAAAAAAAACTAAACTAAACTATTATCCTTGTCATAAATTTGAAATATAAGACACTTTGAGATTCCTCTAGATTGACAAACTACATTCATTTCAGTACCTCATGATTCATTTTCACTATTACTGTATGTAACTGTATGATCAATGCCATGTCACGGTGGGCTTCCCGGTTCAGTCCTTTTGCCCGAGCACCGCCGGACGTTTCTGAAACACACCTTGAATAGTGGCCAGGGGATTGTTACCGAGGAGACCGGGGTTCATCCCTGTGTTCACTCCCATCACAGTGTTCCTGGTTTTTCCACACACACCAGCACCGCGAGCAACGAGTACGAGCACACAAGGGCCAGAACGGAGCGAAAAAAGAGAGAAGAGGCAGGAGAAAAGAGAAAAAAGAGACAGGGAGATGGAGGAGAGAAAAGAAAGCTGGGTTAGCTGCAGCAGAAGCATGTTCAAGACAGAAAAACTTGAGCGATTAAAACAGAAATCAGCAGTACAGTTAGAAATAAGCACTGAAGAAAAGTATTAACAACAAGAGGACGCCAGTAAATATTAGAAGGATTATTATTATTATTTTTTTTTATCTTACTATATTTCTATATTTTCTTTCTCTACTACTGTCAATATTTTTATTTTTAGTCACTTGTTTCTTGTTATTAGTTTACACTTCCTCTTCTATAAAAGCTGTGATTTTTATATTTTATTACTTATGTTTCTTTTTTTTTAATTACTTATCTATTTTTATATTTTTATTACTTATCTATTTTAATATATTTTTTTATTACTTATCTAGCTATTTTTATATTTTTATTACTTATCTATTTTATTTTTACTTGTACATTTACATTTCTATAATTATTTGACATGTCTCTTGCTGTTTTTTTTCCCACTACTTTTTAGAATTTATTTTACCATTTACCATTTTACCATCTATATTTTTTCTACACAAAATAAAAAAAAAAAAAAAAAAAAAAAAAAAAGTGGTTTATTTAATCTTTTTTTTTTTTTTTTTTTTTAACTATATAAATCCATATATCTCACTTCATTTTTTTTTTTTTTTAATGTCTTCTGTTTGAATACAAAACATGGAATGAGATTGTGTGTCCAAACTTTTGACTTGTAGCATATGTATTGATTGTTTATGTTAAACATGAAATTATTTAACATTTTTTATGAATTTAAGAAGCGGTCCCCAACCTTTTTTGCGCCACGAACCGGTTTTCACGGGCTTTAAGGTGCGGCGGATAAACATGACAAAATAAAATGATATGACCAACACGAAAACCGTGGTATTTTATAAATATGATAATAAAGACGTCTGTATTTTACTCATTTTGCAGCTTATGGATTTAACATTAGCGTTAATGTATCATGTGAGAATGAGTCAAAAGTGAGTCAAGAGTGAGTCATAGATGATAAAACGGAGAGATTTACTGTATTTTCCGCACTATAGGGGACACTTAATAGCCTTTAATTTCATCAAAAAATGACTGTGCGCCTCATAATCCAGAGCGCCTAATATATTAATTTATTGGGGTGTCTGTATGACTTTAGTAAACTACAAAGCCGCAACACTTGCAGTATTACGTCTACAGTAGTCAGGAGCATCGCGGAGTAATACATACTGTGATTCCTTTTAAGATCAAAATGCACCTGTCAAGAGACACGCTTACAACGCCCACTTTAAAGGGTCGGCCCATCTCATGCAAAATAACTCTTTTCAAATTGTATCTTCTGCACATAAACAAGCACAATTTGGGTTTTGGAACAACCATTGCACAATAGTTATGAAATCTTACTGATTTCTTGGAGGCAGTCACAGAGAAATTACAGGCTCCGCCCTCCAAATGTGACATAAGCTCTGAGTGAGCCGCCCTTCCTCCGCCCATCTCAGGGAGGGAGGGGGAGACAGGCGTGCACCCTGATAGCGGTAGGAAAAAACTTTTATTCATCATGGCGATACAGCGCATTCAGCCGCATGTGTTGGACCCAGAATCGGACAAGGACTTGGAGGTGCATGAAGCTCAAGCACTGCATCGACATCAGCTGAACATTACTGATTGGTAAGGTATTAATAAACTCTAGTAGATAAACTTATTATATCGAGTACACTGGAGGAGGCGGGGCGGAGGCGGTGGAGTGGGGGAGGGGGGTGGGTGCGAAGTGCTTTCTGCTACTTCAAACGCGTCATAGGTGAATCTGTCGTGTCATCGTTGTAGCAGCTTTAGTTCGTTGTCACGTGGGAGGGTGGCAGAAATACGCTGCAATTTGTTAAAAAAAAAACGCTGAATCAATCTAAAAACCACTTCGGCGACCTGTAGAAGGCCCACACATCACTCTTAGAAGGTAGAAAGCTCTGAAAAGTTGATTTTGCATGAGATGGAACCTTTAAACTCAAGGCTTTTATAAAGTGAAAGTGCGAGCTGCGTGGGAGCAGTGGATTCACCAAGACAGGGAGACAGCGCCGAGCGACTTACGCCACGATCTGCCAACGGATGGTGGACGCCCGGGCTAAGGATCAGTATCAACTGTGGTCCAAGCTTTCACCAAGACCAAAATCATCACTGAACTGCCAGGAAACAGTAACCACACTGACTCGGATAATGACGAGAGGGACAGTATTTTTTTACGTGTTACAATTGAACAAAGTTGAGAGTTATTGTGAACACGTTAAATAAAGTTTGACTGATTTATCTAAGTGTTGTGATTCGTTTAATGCGCCTTTGATTTTCGAAAAAAGTTGGAAAATAGACCATTCAATGACAGTGCGCCTTATAATCTAAAGCGCCCTATAGTGTGGAAAATATGTCATTTTTTCAAAATAAAATACTGTTCAAACTCTGAAATAATGTAAGTTATTTATTATTTCTGTGTGACCCGGTACCAAACGAATCACAGGATTGGGGACCGCTGAATTAAAGTGTGAATGATTTAAATATTCTGCACCTATATTTTCTATAAAACAATCAAACTATCCATAATTTGTGACATTTTATTCTAACACAAATAAGAAATCGACATTAGAAAACATCCTGGAGTCCCAAATCCCAGCTCAGGTCTGTTTGTGTTTGTGAGTGCGCGTGTGCATCGGTCGTATTCACCTCAAGTTTGCAGCAAAATCGGTGATGTAGTTTGACACGTCACCGTTCTTTTTACCCATACGCCATAAGCTGTGGACAAAACACACAAACACACAATAGAGGGTTAGACGCCAGAGCAGTGTTTGCCCAAAGGCACGCTGGAACATGTGTGTGTGTGTGTCTACAGTAAATAAACTTGTGTTATCAAAGATTTAACTCCAAACTGCAGGTGAATCGAGCTCTGAGTGCGAGTGAAAACATGTCGGTGGAAATCAGTGTTTTCTGTGGGGGCAGTGTTTACATGTTTAGAATAAATGTGATAATTAGATGTGATTATTTCTCTATGTGGGAGTTAAAAAGGAAAAGAAAAACGAGATGGAGAGAGATTGCAGCTTTAGGTGTTGGATTTAAAGTGAATTTGTGTGTCATTTGGTCATTTGTTTTTCAAAATAAAACCAAAAATAAGAAAAAAAATTAAAAAAATACAATTTGATTTTGAAATTGATTTTCTTCATTATTTTCTCGTTTACGTGACTTCCTTGGCTGTGATGCCGGACTAAACCAGAACTAAACCAGGACTAAACCAGGTCCAGGACCAGACTGGGACCAGACCAGGACTGAGGCCGGGACTAGACCAGGACTGAGACTGGGACTGAGACCGGGACCAGACCGGGACTGAGACTGGGACCAGACCTGGACTGAGACCGGGACTGAGACCGGGACCAGATCAGGACCACACTGGGGCCAGACCAGGACTGAGGCCAGGACCAGACCGGGACCAGACCAGGACCAGACCAGGACTGAGACTGGGACTGAGACAGGGACCAGACCAGGACCAGACCGGGACTGAGGCCGGGACCAGACCGGAACCAGACCAGGACTGAGACCAGGATCAGACCGGGACCAGACCAGGACTGAGACCACGACCAGACCGGGACCAGACCAGGACTGAAGCCAGGACCAGACCGGGACTGAGACTGGGATCAGACCAGGACCACACCAGAACCAGACCAGGACTGAGGCCGGGACCAGACCGGGACCAGACCAGAACCAGACCAAGACTGAAAACGGTTTGGTCCTGTTTTAGTCTTGATTCAGTCCTAGTTTAGTCCGTATGTGGTGCAAAAGTCTGACATCGCAGTTTAAGTCACGTAAACGTCATCCGTTTTTTTCCATTATTCATTTAAACACAAAATCGAAAACTGAAAAAAACAAAAACAAAAAAAGAAACAATCATGATCCGTTTTTTCATTTTGGTTTTGGAGACAAATAAGGAAGAAAATCTTTTTTTTTTTTTTTTCATTTTCTTATTTTTGGTTTTATATTGAAAAAACAAATGAACGAATGATACACAGATTAAAGTGCATGTGACAGGTTTTCATGTTTTTCTAATTATTACTTTCTATTAAATGGCAGTTTATTTTAAAAAAAATTCAGAAGTAAAGTACAAAAAAACTGTTTGTATATGAAGCCTGAGCGTGTAAATGTGCATGTTTATGTTACAGAGGCGTGTGTGTAACATTGTGAAAATAAATTGGAAAAAAAAAACAACAAAAAAAACAATTACATAATTTAGATTTTGGCATTGCGGTTGATAATTAACAGAACTGGATTTACCTCTACATACTGTGAGTCATATTTGCTGTAATTGTCTAACCAGGAAGCAAATTTATAAACTTCAGCAAAATTTTAAAAACGATTTGACTTTTTTGGTAAAATTTTCAATGTTTTTTAGTTTGGTAAAATTGTACTCTAGCCTGTCTTATGCACTTTAACACATTTGATTTTACAGTGTCTATAAAAACAAATTCACGTTTTAACTTATAG